>NC_138858.1:5555607-6012107 GCF_965183815.1 Platalea leucorodia
TTAAAGTTTTGCAGCATTTTTAGCTGGTTGTAAATCAAATGCCTTGGAGCTCCCTTGACCAGAGCAGGACTTGGCTTACTCTCCAAATGACTAAGTGTTCTTTCATTACAAGCAGCAGAGAAATGCCACTGCAAAGGCATCTGCTATTCACTCCTCTCCTGTTCTAGGTCACGGTCCTCAGCTCACTTCCTTTTTCTTGTGCTTGTTAGTTCAAGTAACCATTGTTTTGTTAGTGGTTAGTTATCTAATCCCGTTACACATAACTCTTTTCATTATATTTTGTGCTAAAGTAAGAACACTAAGAAACAACTAAGAAACCTAAACAACCCTAAGTGTATCTCAGTGTCTTGCTGAGATAAGATGCCATCACAGCGCTCACTTGAAATAAGGCTGGAAAAAGAGCACACAGGACACGTTGATGTTAACATGGACACAACATGGATAACAGTGCACACAGTAAGGACATGTGGGGCATGAGGGTGTTGCTTGCATGTTGTCTCCCTCTGGTTGAGGGAACTGAAACTTGAAGGCCAGTATTTCAGTGCTGGATCAGCCTGAAAGCCTGGCCTGTTTTCAAAGGTTTGCACATTTTAGTACAACTCTGATGATCAGTTTTATGATCTGACAATTGACAAACTTGCTAACACCTTAATCACAGCTCAGCTGGCAGAAGATGATGAAAAATTATGTCATGTTGTGATGTATGACTGCTGCTTTCCATTGACGCGATAGACTCCAGTACCTATTTCATACCCGAATAGCCCATCTCATGTTGCTCCTTCTACAGGGGCAATGACTTCATTGCTTGCCTGGCTGAAGCACTGTATAATAAGCAGCAGCATAATTTCGGGGTCTATCATTGATACAGAGTAACAGCCTTATATTTTCCAAAATTCTTCACCTATTTTACCATAAACTTGCATTAGGGAAACACAATTTTGCTATCATCAGAAGAGAGCTGATATAAAACTGACTGAAGGAATGCACCTCTAGGAATATTTTGCAGCATATATGGCAAGCTGCATATATATGACAGTAGTGGATGGGATACATGCTGACGTCCTCTCTATGAGAAAAGTCTCATTAGAGCAGACAGGACTGACAGTTTCTCTCCAGACTTTGCATGTACATAGTGCTGCCCTCACCTCAATCTTGGAAAGCAGCTGGGCAAGTTTAAGGAATGAAGCCCATTAAAACCCCTAGGTTTGCAGAAGGGCGAACCAAGTCACACAGAAGTTGTCACTTGCTACAGGTCACACGTCAATTCAGGACTTGAATTAGTGAGAGAATCTAGCAAAAGAGCTGAAAGAATAATGTATTTTTTGGGAAAAAAAATCTACATAAAATAGCTTAGGAAGTGTATTTTCTCATGCTGGGTGAAAAAAAAGTCTAGTTCTCTTCACACTCTCATTTGCATTTCCTCTCTTTCATCCTTCCTCCTCTTTCCATCTTTCTGAACATAAAGTATGCATTTCAAAAAGAAAATTTAAAACATTTCCTTGGAAAATAGCAACACTTCATGTTTTTTCCAGAGTTCCTATCTCCATTTTTGGAGCCAAAGTTATTGGGTGAATTTAGTCCCAATGTGTGAACCACATATTTGGGCAATGCTATAGTTTTTTTCCACAGACTTTCTGGTAAAAATACAAAAACCTAAATAATAATCACCAGTCCTCACTAGGAAAGCACAGACCCATGCCTTTCTTCCACACTCACTGTTTTTGTCCTTTTAATAGCTGTATTATCAGCCGTGACCCCAATGCTTACATGGCACTTCAAAGCCCTGTAAGAACTATTATTCCCTCTCAAAAAGTAGAAGCAAGTGAAATTCACTACACAGAGGAACTGGTGAGCTTGTGGTGGGACTAAATAAACACTCTGGAAAGAGTGCCCTGGTGGGATGGTTCACCTCAAGCAGCACAGACCAAGGGCTTTTCCGTAGCGAAAGGAGTTTTTTGCTCAAAGGGCCTTGCATCCAGCAATGACAAACCTGGAAAGGCAGTTAGAGCCTTTAGCTCATGGCTCTGTTGCCTCTGGAGGATGTTGAAAGAGGAGACATGGGAGGAGGCACAGATGTGTTCCCCTGGCGTGGGTGCATTTGGAGCTGGTACTGTGTATGGGAGTGCAGGCGTGAAAAGGAGGGGGATGACCACCATGTCTCTGCTCTCTGCAGCACACAGATGGGCGAATTAATATGAAGAAAGGAGTCCAGCTACTGAAATTGCTCTTCTCTGTGCTTGGCATGATTTTCATTATTGAAAGACTCTTTATTTATAAGATCCCAGGTGTGCTAAATAATAATAACAAAAAAATCCTAACCATTCTCATAAACACAGATTATTCTTTTTTTTTTTTTATCTAAGACAAAACCCAGGGACCCCCCTGCCCACAGCAATCCCTCTTCTCAGCCCTGGCCTCCTTACTCCACAGACAGCAGGGACACTATGAGCAGAGGAGAAGAAGCAAAGCCTGAGGGCGCTGGCAGGGCACAGCAGTCAGTGTGTCACTGTGATAATCTGCTTAAAGGAGGAGGCCAGGGCATAATTAAATATCCTGGCCTGAAGTCCTAATAGAGCAGCTGGAAGATCTGATGCTCTCCCCATAATAAACTGTAGCTCATTTATTACTGCTTTGCATATGTATCTAGAAATGAGTTCAGCCCCAAGCCCTGACTCTCCCCATTCTCTGTCACCAGAGATACAGACCTCCTCTTCTCAGATTATCGTTGCGACTATGACACGTACTTTTATCTACATCTGAGAAGCCACAAAACTAAGCAAGTAGATTTTGTCACACATTTTCCTGTGGCAGCCACAAAACCATGCGTGGAAAAATCTTCTTACAAAATCATTGCAAATGCACAAAAAGAAGAGGTGGTCTTTCAGAACATACTTTTCTACGATTTTGTTTTCACAATATCAAGGACGATGCATTAAGTTTCCAAACATCCTTTAGCAATTCAGCAAGATGAGGAGCAACCAGCTGGAAGTCATGCAGCAGCTGACCACTGGGCTCCTCAAAAGAGAGCAAAACCTCTCTTGGCTTGTTTGAGTCCAACAAGACAGAGAGGATGCATTTGCTGTCTACTGGTATGACAGACAGTTAATAACAGGGAGGTAAGCAAGCTGCTGAAACTCATTTGCACACTGTGAGCATGGAAGAAGAGGGTATGAATAAATTTAGGGTATAGACTGGAAGAAACAGTGGGGACAACAAACCAAAGGAAGGTTAAGATGAAACTTAACAGGTTTGTGCTGAGGGGATTACAGGACACAAGGGATGCACTCACCGTGAGCTGGATGTGACAACCCAAGAGACCCAATCCAGCTTTACATTGACCTGATTCAACCTTTGTGCAAACACCATTCAGATAGTACAGAGATGATAACAACAATGGTGGTTAGGATGCCTAGCATGCATGACTCTCTCCAATGCCCAGAGCTCTGCTGTGGCTGTACAGGGAGCCTGGAAGTCCAGCTGGGACTAGATGCCCACCTTCTTAAGACAGGTAATGGTAGGGTGATAATTGCATCCTTTGTCATCCTGTTTTATCCTCCATACATTTTCTCATTTCCTTATACTCCTGAATTTGAATGGCTTTCCTCATCCTTTGGCATCAGCTATTTTCAGTTCTCCGGGAAGGTGAAATCGAATTTCCCGCTGATGTAAAGCATGATAGCTCCACTTTGGCCACGGACTTACGTGAATGTAAAACTGGCAGGAGGTCAGTCAGGCCTTCAGATATGACAGACATTAACGGCTGAAGTTCATTCAAATAGTGTAGCTTACACTTGGATTATCTCACCCTTTTGTCAGGTTAATCAAAATGTGCCTGGCTGCTGTATCCCTGATGCTCAATGAACAGGCCACGTACTCTGATCTTTTGCAACGTGCAAGAGGTCTATATTTCACATGCCAGCTATTCATCAGCAAGTACAGGTAAACCTACTGGCTTCCTGCAAGAATGCTATTTTTATAGAGATAAAGCAAAAAACTATCTAATAAAAGCACTGTCTTAGAGAGCACCCACCATTTTCTTCTAACAAAAAATACATTTTTGCTGGTAAGACAAATCAAGTTGGCCTCGTAGACCTGTTGGGGTTTTTTTTGTTTTCCAACTGAACAAAAGTAGCTGCAAGATAAATAAAGTGTTTATTTTCAGGGGTCTGGAATTTGGGAAGGAGCAGATGTTTTTCAGGATTCATTCTTAAGCAGAAGTAGTGGCATGTAACTTTAAGGTTTGGATGCCAAGCTGTCAGCAAGCAGCTTCAACACTGCCTTTATCTCTCCTCTTTTCTATTTATACATTACACAAAGCTATTTTTTCCTGGGTTTAATTGCACATCAAAGGACCTACTGAATGGATCCGTTTGGGAGGTTGCTGATAGCAACGCTGGGGAATCCTGCAAATGCAGGTCTAAAATTTCAGTTCGTTCCAGTAGTATATTAGTTAATATGGGGAAAGCCAGTGAAACACTTAGCAAGCAAAAGCACCCTGGCTGTGTTACTATTATTTGCAAGTTCAAGCTGGACATAGAGAAGATTAAATAACTATTTATTATATTAACTCCTTCCCTCAAACCACAGATTTCCTATTGAAGGCGGCACCAATGACATTGTTCATTTCAGTCTTTCAGACTTTCAGAGACATAGTGGCAGATCTTTGAAGACATTCAGGTGGCTCAGAGTCCATCAACATGTCCTGAAAAATGCAGTTTAGCCTCCTATTCATTCAGGGATGTATAAAATGAATCTCCCAGTTACCTTTAGGCCAAATATATTTGCCTTGGGAAATATGGATTTTGAAGGACTGTTCCAGGATTACAGAAACACAAAAATCACAACATTAAAATTGATTATATTGGACACGGGTATCAGACTGAGTGGTTCACAGACTTGGTAAGTGCATAGAAATGCCTACACCTCTATATTCCCATTGTAACAGATGTGTGACCACCGCAAAGTACCTCATCTGGCTTAAAATCATTTTCCCAGCACTGAACCCATCTCCTCTGAGATTTTATGCACAAGAAAGGTAAACAAGCACAACTCCAGTCTAAGTTGCACAGTGTTTTCTGACACATTGAGTTGATTATTTTTGTCTACTTCCCCAAGCTTTCCAGCTCATACTGACTTAGCTTCTCTCAGATGAAACATCCAGCAAAGCTGCTGGTGTTTCAAGATCTTTAAACTCCTTTGAATGTCTCAGTGTCAGTTATTGCCTACTTATGAAAGGAAAGGAAAAGCAAAACACACCGACCCAGACTCAGGAAACAATAAATAGACAGAGTTCCACATTCATAAATAAAACAATATACTTCCTATAGCTCTTACATAATCTTAAAGGGTTGTTTTGTTTTAAAACCAGCACCATTTTAGTAGGTCTTTTTGTTCTACTACTGTTGTGCTACTTTTAAGTGGGAGAGGTGTTTGACAAGTGAATCTTCAGTAATGACAGCTGCAGTATATTGACTTTTTTGAAAATATTGAGCTAACTCAATTACTGAGCTCAACAGCACTTGTGAACATAAACTAAGATTGTATCTGACTGGTACACATTACATGAGAATTTATTTAACGTTAAACCCAACAGAAGTTGATGGCCAAACCTAGAGACACTTAAATGCAGTTGGAAAACCTTTTTCCTGCCTGGATTGGACATAATCCACCTCTGGGCTTTATTCCACTGCACACACACAAGTATAATTTACCATAATAATTTATGATGAGTGCATAAATTTATAATAGGGCTGGTTTCCTTAAACTGTTTCTGTTCACTTGCAGAAACGTGACTTTCTGAAGAGCACAGTCATACAAGGAGATGGATGGAGGTTTGGAGTGAGGTAGAAGAGATGGAAGATGGCTCAGCCCTGACTGACAGTGCTTTCTCATGCCACACAGCTCTGCACAGGCCAGTCCTGTTAGGAATGCCTCCAAATAACTTAAGAGAGCATACCTGTTTGCAGATACAGCAAACTAATTACATGGAGCCAAATCTCAATGGAAATAATAATAATAAAAATTAGAATGTTCCAAACAGTACTCACCTGGGAATGTCAATTAGCTTCACAAACAGTAATTAATTTAGCTTCTTAACTCTCTGCAAGGTAGAGAATTACTAATGTTCCCATTTTATGGATGGGGATATACTCATGCAGAAACGTCTACAAGACAGTAGCTGGAGTTAGACAGCACATCCTCTCATGGCCTGTTTTCTACCTTGTGCTGTCTCCCATCATATCAGCTGGTATTCTCCCCCTTTTTTTATGCAAAATTATATTCTGCTGTTTTGGACCAAAGAAGAAATATCTCCAAAGTCTCCTAGGGTTTAACATAACCAGTCTGCAGTACTCGACATGAGACCTGCATTAAATACCATTTCTTGGCTTCCCCTGCGCTGTGACAGAAAATATGTCCAGATGGGAACCCACTGGATTTGACTCAGTAACCCAAGAGTGAAGTTTCCCTAATGAGGCTTATGACAAAATTGGCTTTATTTCTTCTGATGAATACTGCTATTACCCAGTAGATGACCCTACAAAAAAGTCAGATTAGACACCAAGAGAGAGACCTGCCTGCCTTTGACCTTAGATGCAGGGCATGAAGTGTCAGGCCTGTGAGGGCAGCACTCCAATGCATTGAGATAACAGGCCCTTCCCTAAAATAAACACCAAGCCAGCCATACCAAAAGAGGCACCTCTAGCTTTATAATCCCTTTGCCATTTTAAATCTCCAGATGAGTTATTATATTGCAACACACACAATTAGTATGTCATGAACCCTCAATAGTACTCAGTAAGTATATAAAGAATGGGGAGGAATAAAGAAAAAGGTTAGTGACATTGATATCAATCTTAACTGAACTTGATTTGCCTGCTTTCTGAAAAAGCGAATCTTTGAGTATCCTCAAAATATTAAAGATGTTTGTTTTAGTTGAAGGTTAACTGAATATGGTATGGACTTAGTGACTGCTGAATTACTAGCTGTTCCACAAATGCTCACGCATAAAACATCTTCAGAAGTGAGACTGTCCTACAGGTAAGACAGGAGGTAGGAAATGTTCTCATCTATTTTTAACTTGATCGCAAAGTAGGTTTGTGACTTGGTAAAATTATTTTTCATTGTGTCTTGGTTTCCAACAAAGAAAACAAGGCTTGCAGCTGGTGTCCAAGGCAGCTGTGCTGCAGTGAATACAAAGTGGATGAAAAATATTACTACTGGACTGTGTAAGGGGATATTTCAGACCCACTCACATTTTGTAGCATTTTGGAGGACTACATAAACTATCAGGCCAAGGGGAATAAAGTCCATTGCAGTGACACCGCTGGAAAAAAGAACCACATACTGGCATTCTCCTTTCCTGAAGCCTACCTCTACTTTAATTTTCTCAATTTAGGGTTACTAGACAGTTCCCCTGCAAATTTCCTTTGCCACATTTCTCTGATGTGAGCCAGCAGCTCATCTGCTTTGTGTCTATTTGTGGCCAGTATGAACTGTGAGGGCTGAAAACACGTCCAGAGGATCTTTTACAATTCCTGATGATGAGGAAAGCTGCGAGCAGCAAAGTGTGTCACTTATACATTTGTCAGATGCAAAGCTGAAACCGATAACAAGGTACGAATAGAGAGCTGATAGTCTCACCTCTAGCTGATACTTCATGTGGCAGATCATGTTTCTGGGGGCTCCTTTGCCTGCCCCAGGGATGGCTAGGAACAAGTCCTGCTGCACTCCAGTGATGATATGCTCATGTTATCACACCAACTGCCTGGGACCGAAAGGCCAGGGTAAACCAGGTGCACAAGAAAGCCCTACATGAACTATCTGCTGTTCGTCAGTGCTTAAATACTCACAGTCATGTGTTGGTCAGGATGGTGCTATTATGGCTTTGCTATTATTCCCTGCTTGTGGTGTTCTCCAGGCACCTGCACCCAGGTACCAGAAGTGAAGACAAGCCGGGAGGCAAAGCTGAGCACAGGCCACCAAAACCACATGAGGCAGCTGGGAGCAAGGCTGGTACATGCAAAATTCACCATCACTGAGGAGCTGAAGATGGCAGTGCTGCTACGGGAGGATGAAAATTGGAGGAGAAGGTGTTACACACCTTGGAGATTAAGCTACCCTTTGGTGTCTCAAGTAGGATGACAGAGGAGGAAACGTCATCCAGCCCTCCACAGCCCAGACCTAAGTGGTGAGGGAAGGGAATTCAACCAGCTTTTAAAATCTCTGGAAGATATTGCAGCAGTTTGCATTGAAGTTGTCAGTCAGGCAGATGCACTCTTTAAATGCCCATGATTAACCCTCTCCCCCAATTAGCAGGAGAAGAATCACAGCTCTTGTGCAAAGTGGCTATGGAGACACCCAGTAATTTCCATGGATTTGAATGTAAACAGTAATGAATAACTCCCACTAACTTTCCAGGGAAACTCACTTTGAGTGCACATGTGTCCCTGTGTGCCTTTGCCATCTGGAACGGCACAAGGTCCCTTTTTCTCTCCTTGAGACAAAGGCAATGAGCTCCAGAGCAACTATCCCCAGCAGATTCCAGCTGCCCATTCCTTGACAAGCTGCTTGACTTCTTGGCAGGATTCTTTGTTTTTTAAACTCAGTGGCAGAAAGGGAAAGGGAGGATCATCTTTACATTCACAGAGTAGCTGGCAACTACAGCAGCATCTCTTGCTCCCAAGAAACTCATCACCCCTTGGCGATACCCTGCCCCACCTGGAAATGAGCACAGGGGAAGGAGGGCTATTCTGGGCTTTGAGCTGGGCCCAGGAAAAGAGAAAGCGTGAGAAAAAAAAACAGAGAGAGAAGCTCTGCAAATGAACAGTCAGCATAAACAAAGCCTATCAGCCTAGGCAAGAGGCTGAAGTACGACCGCACTAAACAAATCATGGTGGAATCAGCAATTGGCAAAGTAGTTGGCGTTATTACAGCTGATGGAAAATTTTTGATGCCACCCATGTTCGCTTTCAAAACCCTAGTCAGACATTTAATTGACTCGGTTCTCATGTAGTGATTGCTCTTTTTTTTTCCTTCTAGAGTGTATCAGGCTTTTATCTACAGACAGAAACTTTGGGATGTTCTTCCTGACTCTGTCTACCAGCCATGAGATGAGGGATGAAGCTTTGCACAAACTAAGCAATGCAGGAGAAATGCATGGAGAGAAATAGGTCTGACTTGGGAAGTCGAACCATTTCAACATCTGTGTTCCCGCAGTTCTTCATGAGTTCAAATCTAGCACTACCAAACAGCCCTGTGACTGTGGCACCTAAAATACTGCAAGTTAAATACAGGGATGAAAATTGCATCTGGTGATGTCACCAAAGGGTGGTTTCAGTGTTTTAGTCATCATGCAGGTAAAGTTACCTTCTGTCTCACTCACAAATGCTCATGTGAGCACCCTCTGGCACATTTCTCACAGTATTTGATAAAAAGTTAATAATGGCTGAGTGTCTGTGCTCAGGAAACACTTCTTCTACTTGCTAAACCCTTTGGCGAAAACATCCTTATCCTCTGATTTGAGCCCTCTTCCAGAAAACCAACTGTCCTCCATAGGTCAGGCCTGCATGGACAGGGAAATTTCAGCCAGAGGCTTCAAAGTCTTTCCCCAATGTTTTTTAAAAGCCTCACAAAATCATTAATCTGTAGGGATCAGCCAGGTCCTTGAGGTATATGAAACTGGGGAATGGAGCTTTTTTAAGCTTTCATCAGGAAGATTGACTTCGCTTGGTGCTGAGACACACATTCAGCTTTTTTTTAACCTCCACTCACTAGGTCTAGTCTTAGCCCCTTGATCTGCCCTTTGGAGGACATCCATGTCTAGGAGCAGAAAGCTCTTTCCTTGTCCAGGTGATGGGTCCATAGGGCAAACAAGGCTGTGGAGGAAGGATGCTGTTGGCCACTTCCCTCCTCTGCTCCTCTAGTCTGTTGAGAGCTGTATGACCACAGGCTGCCTTAATGGGAAACAGTGCGGTGGCAGTAGGTCTGCAGCTGTGTGGAGGGATGGCTCCCCAATTATCAGGGAGTCATTTTCAAGTATGCCTTCTCCCTGGAAGCAGCAGGAAGATTTCTGAACCTGCCTGATTAATTCCTTCATTGGCTGATTTCACTGGGATATGATCCATTTAGATTTACAGCTCGTTTCCAAGGAGGAGGGAGCCCAGAGAGGCTCATCTGTCATATCCTCCGTCACAGCAAATCAAAGGAAGTTCCACGCTGGGAGACTCCCAATGCTGAAGGGAGAGAACATTTGACAGTGTGGCTCCCAGAGATTTCTGGAGCTGCTGGACACAAATCCCCTTGTTTTTCTTGAAAAAAACCCCTCCCTGTGAAATGGTCTGGCACGTGATAACAAAGGACGTGCTGGAGGATTTGAAGGCACGTGGTGGCCCTTCAACAGCCAGCATTGCATGGCTGAACCAAAGTGTGGCCCTTCATTGCAGTAAAGCTGGCCAGTATGGCCATCTGTAACACAGCAAAGCAATTTGGGAACACCACAGGTTCCCAACTTGGAGACCAGAAGGATGGCTCCAGGATTAAGCCCCTATTCCAGGGTTTTTAGGATCCCCCCTGAAGCACAGGGCTGGGGAATGGGATCATTTTAAACAAGCAGGCACCTTTCCACCCAAAAACAACTGGCTAATTATGGGTGACCCAGTGCCACAGTTAGTTTTACAGGGAATTACAGTATTGCTCTCATATCTCTGGGCCTCCTGAGTCGCTGCTGCTACTGCCAGAAACCAGCACAGGACATAATGAGTCTCACAGAGCTTCAGAAAAAGACCGAACCCAAGCTGCGTTCAAAGCAAATTTGAGACCAGAATTTGACAAAGAGGCAAGTTCAACACAAGGAAGGTCAGGTCTTTGCTTCTCCATGACAAACAAGACTTACAGAAAATCCCACTAGAAAGAGCTAACAGGCTATGGCCAGTTATAAAAAATGGAAGGGAAACACAGACAGCCTCATGCTATTTGCGTTATCTACCAGGCTGAATATTTTCCCTTGCAGTTACCACTTCTGAGTGCTCGACTCTGCCACAGAAGAGATGACTGTGCCTCAAGAAGCCAACGGGGAGATACCCACTCCCTTCATCCCAGTTTCGTGCAAGCCTTTGATTCACACCCCATATGTGCCTGTCTACAAATGGGTAAAGCTTCCCAGTGGAGACACAGTGGGCTCCCAGGATGAGATTTAAGACCAAGGTCTGCTCCCAGCAATGCTGCTCTGCGGCCACAATCAAATCACCTCTCTTAGTGTTTTTTCTGTTCTCTGAGATGGGCATAGTGTCCTGCCCTGCTTTCTGAGATGCTGAAATTTATGTGCAAAAAGCATGACATAAAAGCTAAGTATTGTCACATAAAGCAAGATGACGCTATAAAAAGAAGCCAAGGCAATGTGGGTACCATTAAAATCCCGACACTGAGTGCTAGAAGTGGCTTAAATTTGCTGCGGTACTCCCACTGTTCCCTTTTATTAAGCACGGGGAAATATTGCCTTGCAGATAAACATTGTGATGTGGTAAATGTTCAGAATGTAATAGAGTCCATTATAATTGATGAAAATGTAGCTTTCATTAGTTTATGAATGCCTTATTCACATATATTTTTTGAAAAATCCAGAAAAAATGTTTTCCCTAGGCAAGTGCCAAGTAAGAGAGTAAACAATTTCTCCTAATACACCTTCATCTCTTCCCCAAGGCTGTCTCTCCTGCAGTCCTCTTGCAAGCCTCTCCCAGTGCAATGCACACAAGCCCAGTAACAGCTGGCCACAGCTGGGTGTGTCCACATGCACCACGAAGCCTTTTCCCACTGCTGCCTGCCTGCCTGCCTCTGCCAGCCCTTTGACTCCCGCCTTCACCTTTTAATGTCATACAATCTTTGGGCCAAGAACAATAATATATTTGCTTTATGATGCTCCAACCACGGCAGGGATTTTTATGAACTACCACAATATCATCTTCTTAACTGTGGACATGCTGCTGATTAAAGGGGTCACACTGGCAGCAAGGGAATCTATAGTGTCTTTATTTGTCCACAGGAAGGATACACCAGGAGTTCAAGTTTCTCTCTCCAGCCTCAGCCTCTCAGTGCTTTGATCCTGACCACCTTTGAGAATAAAAGGGGAATTAACTCTTAAATGTGATTCGGTCACTGATGTCTCGGTTAACACCACACATAAAAGGACTGGTTTCTTTGTTACACAGGACAAGGCTGAGACCACAGAGTTGAAACAGGAGTAGCATGAAAAAAATGTATTTTTTTAGCTAAAAAAGCCCAATCATTAACCATGTAAATAAATGAGTGGCTACTGAGTTTTAATAACACACTCTATTCTGTTGCTCATTCATGAAGAGAGGTGGTGAGAAAATGTTTCGAGGCTTTGAAAGATTTTTTTTTTTAAATTAGACAATTCGCATCGTGGTATTTCAGCACCACAAACACCTGCTGACAGTATGATTGCAAAACAGGACATTCTTGAGGCTGCAAGAAAATGGGCGCAAAAAAGATAAACCTGTTATCAAGTAAAATATCTGAAGACTGTGGTCAAGCCTGTGTTTTTTTCTCTGACTTTTAAAAGCGTCACATCCTCAAATTCAAACAAGCAGATGGCTTCCAGAAACACTGAAACCATCAGGCTGCTTGTGTTGGACACATCGTTTTTGGTGTCTTGGCCTCTTGACTGTCACATTGATTTTTGTTTAATTTGGTTTTGATCCAGTGCAATTGGAGAGGATTTTAAAGTCACCAATGACCTCTGAACTTCAATGATGCCATTTTGGGGCATTTTATCTAAAAGAGGAGATAAGGGCAGAAATGGCCATTCACTCACCATCCAATGAAAAAAAAAATAATGACATCATTTGTGGTTTCAGTTGAAGCAGCTGAAGTAAGCTGCTGAGGCTCTACAGAGGACAGGTGATAGTGCTGGAGGGAGAAATGTTCTGAAGAGCGTGCAACCATGGCATCACCTCCTTCTGTTGATAGTACACAGCCACAACTGATGACAACTTCAGCTCTAAGTCCATGTTCTTTCACAATAGCCATCGTGAGGTATAAGTCATACCTGCTCCTGGCTGAGTGTCTGAATTTTTGTTTCTTCCTTCTGAAAGAGTGTAGAAATGTAATTTTTGCTATGAATTCGGGTCTTAGGAAATGCCAGTAGATACAGAGCCTTGCATTGCATCTGCCCTGCAACTCAGACTGCTCAGAGCACAGCAAACCTGACCTTACTTCCTCCCCATAAGAGATAATATGCATCTCTTGTTCCTCACATAGACTTCCCAAGACGTTGTCTTGAGCTTCATCTCCCAGGCGCTAAATGGCTTGCCATGCTGAAGATAAGCTGAAGCTTTCAGACAAAGGATAAGGCTGATGATTGATGAATTTGCTCCTTGGCAGCAAGGGGACCTCTGACAATGTGGGTAAATGTCACCAGGAAGACAAAACTAAGCTGGTAACATCATAAAAAAAACCCCAAGCTTGACACCCTGTGGCACACGTGCCTGCTGCCGAGGAGAGAACCCTTGTCACCCTTAGTCATGTTCCTCCATGTTCTGTGGGAAGTTTCTCAGACCCTGCAGGACACCTGAGTGCATGACCATGTTAGCAGCATGAATCACTCAGGGTTCAGATGGCTCTGTGTCAGGAGCCATATGGGCTGGGGTGCTGCTCCTCCTTCTGCCACACAGCAAGGAAGGCTCCTATGACAGGACTGACCTAAAGAAAACGGAGGCTCTGGGAGTCCTCCCAGTGATTGCAGTGGGCTTTGTGGAAGGGGCTCTTTGTTACTACCAGCTTGCTCCATTCATACCTTACCATTCTGCCTGACACCACCTGCAAGTGCAGCAGGTCCTAACTACACTGAATCAAAGCTGAAGCCACCTTCCTGACAGCAGGAGTGAGGCACTGCTGAGGGTACTATTTCTCCTGGATCCCTCTTCCTATGGCATGTGTGAGGAAAGCTGTTTTCCTCCCTCACCTTGGTAGGGGCTCTCATGAACTCCTTCCACCCATCTGAGGCTCCTGTTCTTACCCTTCCCTCATCATCCTACACCTTTTCCCAGCCATGATGGCATGGTGGAGCCACTCCCTTCCCCCAAATGCCTGCATCTCCTTGCTTATCCTCACTAAGGTTATGCTCTGCTCACATCCAGGTTACTTTCTCCCTAGCACTCTCATTATTGAAGTAGAACCACTTATTAAACAAACACTATCAGTGACAGTAGCATCTTATAGTGCAGCTGCTGCTCAAATACAAGAGACCAGAACCATAGTATTCCTGTATGAAGAGTACTGTGCCAACTAATTTTGGGGGCACATAGATAAAATAATGATTTAATTTATCTCTCTGGAAAGAGCTTATAGGAAATCATGCCTATACCTTAGTTAATGAAATTCTGGGCTGCTTCTGGGAAGACTGACAATTGTAAAATCAATCTGTCAAACTTTCATTCACAGCTTCACTGCGAAGCCATTACAGATACGGCAAAGACTGCCAAACTCACAGGGGTGTGTGTGAAGGCACATGCGGGAATGGGGAGCACCACATTTTCTTCCTCCCAAGGCAACCTGGCAGTCTGGCGGGGCAGGAGAGCGAAGAATGTATGCTCTTGACACACAACCTCAATGTTGCAGGGCTTTTTTCCTCCTAACTGATAACTTGAGCCTGAAGTCATCTCTGCAAGCAAACCATGCAAGCCTTCATTAATGACATTGCTCACAATGCTTGGAGAAGGCTGCCAGAGGTCTCAAGCCATCCGTCCACAGATCATTTCACTCCTCCCATAAAGAAGACCACACCAGGACACTGATTAGTTTGGCCAGCCAAGCTGCTGCTCTGCACTGTTAGAGGAGGTTACTGGAGCTGATGCAGCTTGATTTTACCAGCGCTCTTTGCAGCTGGTTTGCTGCACACAGAAACCATGGAAGGCTGAAATGAAACTATATGCACCATATCTGCAGGTCGTGTGCGCACTGATACCCTTGTGTTTATGTTCATGCTCATTATTATACACGGAAGGAGGGTGTGCAGAACACATTGGTCCCCGGGGGGTAGCACACCATAGCGATTTTCAAGCCAGTTGCTCCGCAAGTAAAAGCCAGGGTGCTAGCAAGTAATGCCTGCAAAGTCTAATGCCTTGATTTCTGCTGTGTGGATCAATATTAAGAGTAATATTGTATTTCCAGGGCATACTCAACTGACAGAACTACTGATTATTTGGTATGTAGCAGTGCATTGATATTTGATAGCAAACTGGGACACTGAAACAATAAATGTGCAGTTGTTAACAAGCAACAGAGGGCATTGAGTTTCAGTGACACGACTGGGATATTGCTTCCTTTGTCTAAAATGGAACATCTTTACTATGTCAAAAATATAATTTACTTATCTGACTTGCTGAAATACCTGGAAAAAATACCTTCTTCACTGAAACCTGCAGATTAAGGTCATGTTTCCAAATATGTGCCAAATTACATCAACAATTTCATCCCCACTGTGACCAAACACTTGACGTATTCTTGCAGGGAAAACGTTCTCTTTGATATGTTTATATGTGTATTATATCGGATCACCTTGTGTATGAACAGATTTCAATGAAAGAAAAGGTAATGAAACATTACAATTTGGTTGCTGTAGTCAAACCAAAGTTATTTTTTTCACCTAGGTTTTTGATTCTGTGTGAAAAAGTGCGTGTGTATATATATATATATATATATATATATATATTTGGATAGGGCAAACTCAAAATAAAACTTTCTTTATCAAACAAAGGCTTTACTTATATTTGAAAGACATAGTGCTATATCCTTCCATGAGCTGTTCTATCATATATAAGTCTACAATTGTCTCCTATGGACACATTTAACTATCAACCACCAAACCATTAAAAGGAAATTGTACAGAACACCAGTCTTATGACTGGAACATATGAAAAAGGAGGTGAGGGAGAAGGAAATACTTCCTGAGAAGAAAAATACTCGTAGCACTCACTGCTGCAGGAAAGAAAAACTGGATGGCTTAAAACTCATAATCTGAGCTCAGAGAAGCAGGGCAGGTGACTAGTAAATATGCAGGAAACACACCTGTACTATACATAGCCTTTTTCTGGGATAATATAGCCTTTTCTCTGCTATCAGTGTGTTGAACCTTGTAGACTTAGCCGCCTTAGCTTCCATCTACGATTTGGAGAGGTCAGGACCAAGGGAGGCTGAATCAGCCTCTGATGGTGGCTCCCCTCTCTTTCCCACTGCTGACAAATAGAGTTTAGGATGATGGAGTCCAGTTTCTCAGTTGGGCCTGAGCCTTTTCAGCCACTAGTGAATTAAATGTGCCCAGAAATATTCCCAGGCCTTGAGGCCAACTGGCACCAAATGGTTCGTATCTCTGCTCGCAACCATGTCGTAGCTTCCCTAATGCAGCAGCTAAATACAAATGGCTCACTGGGACGAACCCTGATCCATGCTTAGGAATGATTTAGGAGTTTGTTAGTTGTTGTGGACCAAAAGCATGCCAAAGACTGGTCTAGCAGTTTGAGTATGCTCAGTTACGCTCCTGTGCTGAGCAACATTCCCAGCTTAACTTGCTTAAGACAGACACAGCCTAAGACATTGGTATGACATGTGTCCTTCTTCACCTTTTCCTGCCCAAGATCACATCTTTCCAGTAAGGACAAGGGAGTTGTATGGCTTTAAGTTTGGTTATAACAATAATCTTTTGCTGGTTCATGATATCACTCTTACTCAGTGAGAAACTAGATTACTGCTGTCTGCAATCTAATTGCAAGGGACAAAATGTTATGTGTTTAAAGTGACAAAGATGTTATACATGGGCAGCTTAACTTCATAAACAAATCACTGTCCTCTTTTCCCCATCCCACACCACTGTCATCTGCCTGATACTACATCTTCAATATTTGCAACTTTAAATTGCATACCCCCAAAAAAACATCCTGCCTCAAGCAGTTGCCATATGCTCTAACCATGCTACACTGGAGGACCATAAGAAGTCCCACATGAATTTCTGTGCTGAGCTGCCCAAGGCAAAATGAATCTCTTTTCATGGGTCCCTCTGAGCTACAAGAAGCTGAATCCAAGCACTTTGAGAAGAACTGACTATATCTGGGCAGGGACCATCTGGCAGAAGGCACAGCAGTGTTAACGCAATCCCACACCAAGAGGAAAGATCTTGGTATGGTGTTGCCCAAGTCTGGGCACCCTCCTGCAGCCCACAGGGATCCAAGCACTACAAGGCAGCGGAGGAAGGCAGAGGAAATATTTTGTACCCACACCCTCTTCACCACACACACATAACAAAGTCTTCTCTGTGGAAAGGTTTCAAAGCTGTCATCGGCTCTTACTCTCAGATGGGAGCTGTTCAGAGAAACCCATCCCTTTGAATGGTTTCGTTCATGATGCTTGCAACATTTGTCCATGGGCATCACCTGTGCAGCAACAGACTTGTAGTTTGCAGATGGAACTTGGGAAGAAGCACCTTATCATAGTGAGCCAGCTGTATTTCAGAAATGGCACTTTCTTGGTGAACAGACATGCACCAAGGCTGCCATCCACCCTTTGCAGTGCCTGCTTTTCCTAAAAAAAAGGTGGTAGAGACTTGTGTCAGGCAGCTGGTGCCTCCTCTCAGCTCCTATTCGGACACCTCTGTGGCCCTAGCAACTGCAGCTAAAAGCACCATGTGGGCTCACAGCCTCAATGTTTCACGGCAGCTCCCTGACTCGGGAAGCTATAATGCCAGGAGGATGGCGGATGACTTCATGCCAGCAGAATCTAATACCTTATGATCCTATGATCTAGTGCAAAAGGCAGGAGGAGTGGGAAGCCCAGCAGGCACCTCATTGAAGAGGCTGGGGGAGATAAGAGGAGACAGTGTCCTGCTGTGCATTTCCTCCACCTCCATAACCTTCTCATTTTCAAAGAGTTTCCATAGGGCTGTGGCAGCTATTTTTCTCCCCACCTGGTGCATCAGCATCCCCACTACACTGACAGCAGTTTGGTATATGCATACCGCCAGCCCTTCTCCCTCTTCCTATCAGGAAAATGAGCAGCTCGTTTGGCTTCAAGAGGAAATAAAATGTATACAACTTGGATACCCCTGTGCTAACGTGTACAGGGCTATGGTAGGTACTCCATAACGAGCATGGGCTGCCTGGGCATGTGCTCATGCTCAGACAGACCCAAAGGCATTTGCATCAGACTTCACAAACTTGTGTCTGTCCTTCCTTCCTTCTAAAAGTGGTCACAGAAGCCAGATCAAACCTTGGCACAACCATTACTGACATGCAGAGTCAGAAATTAATAAGAGTTACTCTATGCCCAGTTATCAAGGAGGCTGAAGATTCATATAGGCCATTAAGAGAAAAAGGAGGCTAATTTAAATCTACAGTGAAGTTTAAGGAGTAAACCTGTGCAGGCAGGTAGGTAAGATCAATCTAAAAGTTGTTCTTGTTTCTGTTTTGCTCCGTAAAGAAGAAAAATACTATCAGGGCTGTGCATTTTTAAAACCTGCATTTTTTTCCTAAAAACGGTTGAAGTAGGTTTAAGCATCACTGTCGTTATCTCAAAAATGACACAGAGATACTTCCATGTGAATGTTTCCCTTTGCAGTCAGATACCCATATTCACCATGTGTGTACCTTCGATTTGGGCACTGCAGCTCCCTTGTGGTCCAAGGACTCAAGGTCCATTTTGTGTAGATATTTCTGCCAAGATAGAGTTATTAGTGATCAGAAATATTGCAAGGTCACCCACAGCCTTGATAGAAACAGGAGGATAAGATAATAGTAGGGAGAAACTGTAAGCTGTAATATCCACCTGTAGTTGGCAAACCTAAGTGTATTTGGATTGCCTGTACCAGTTTTTCACTCCCTTGTTTTCAAATGATTGTCCTGGCCCTAGTGGTTAACCACCTGAACATATGGAAGAAGGATATTCACAGGAAGGATCTCATGACAAAAAGGCTATTCTTGGCTCTCTTTCCATCACATCATAATCTGTCCACTAATATGGCTTGAGATATCAGCTGATCAAAAGGTCATAAGATGCTACCGCCAAGTATCACTCTGTCTTTGTTCAGCCGAAGATGGCATTTGTACTCCATGCAGCAGGCAGAGGAATGCAGTAGGAATGCCTTCAAATCTATTTGTATAATAGATGAAGTCTTTGCTATATGACATTTATCTTCCTTCAGGAAGTGACACCTGATAAATAAATCTCTAGTTCCCAGTGAATTTAAATAAAACAAAGGCAAATCATATCCTGACACATTGAAAATATATAACTGCAGAGAATGCAAGTGTTCCCACTCTCCCACCATTTCTTTTGCTATAAAAGCTATAAAGTGCTGACCATCCTCAAATTCTGCCAAAATCAAGGGACCCAAATCTCTGAGAACATTATGAAGAGCATGGTGATAACATAGGAGGGATTGAAAGATACATCACTCATTTAGACTAATGAAATGGTAGAATTTACTTTTTTTTTTTTTTTTTAAAGTTAGCAAAAAGCAAAAACCAAAGAAAGGGGGCTTATTAGCATATCAAAAGGAATAATGGAGTGAAAATGGGGGGAAATCTAGTAAATGGAGTGATGTGTTTCCCAGTGAATAACACTAGAGTGGACAACTTTTAAGCATCCTGGGATGAATAAAACACTGAACCACATCCTACCCCATACCACCACATTGTCCAGTTGGTCACTGCTTTACTGTGGTATGCCGGTGGCAGTGGGTCCATTGGTCCTGCACCGCGCCCATCCCTGGATGCCAGCCGTCACCTCCAGCACTGACTGCAGCCATTTCTCTGGCCATCCTGTGTCCAAGTGGTTGAAGATGGGCAAAACCACAGATCGCTGCCCAAAACAGCAGGAAAAGAGGGTACCACTGCCAACAAGCAGCTGCCACCTGAATCTCTCGTCTAGCGGGTCTGCAGAGCTAGTTTCTATGAGCACTGCCATTGGAAAAAGCACTGTTTTGCATCTCCCACACACCTGAAGAGTTATCACAACCAAATTAAACCCCTCAGCATTTGCCACACTATCTGTCTGCTCCCTGGCTCTCCAGATGCAGAGCTCTACACCAGGACAAATAGACAGTTTCTTTAACTGCAACTGGCAGTCATTTTGCTCCTCTCCATGCTTTCAAAGCTGAGACCCATCAAAGATTAGCAGAAAAAATCATGACTATTTTTCCCTAAGAAGCAGCACTGGTAATAGGCTTCAGGAAAAATCCTCCTAAATGCAAGTGATAAGCGTAGACTGTGTAAAGGCTGACAGGTCTGATTATAATTATCATTGTGAGGGGACGAGCACTAACCTCCCTTCTGGAAGGCAACGACAATTCCTGGAAGGGAACATGCAAATGAATTATCATAAAGAAAATCATTGCAAGTGGAACTGTCTTTCACTGGGAAAATAAATAAGGCCCTGATTTGGGGGGGGTGGGGGGGAAACCCAAAACCTTGAGCACTCACTAAAGTTCATCCTGATGGAAAATGATACTCAATCATACATTTAAGTTTTGCTGACTTTGGGTTGATAGGAGTAAAAGAATGAAGCAAGACACTTGAAGCATGGGATGGAGTCATGCATGCATGAGGTGTTTGGAAATAAAGGATATCTTCTCAAATCATATTTAAAGAACATGCTCTGCAACATAACATGAGCAGAGAGCTCCAGAGAGCATGTTGGTCCAGACTGAGCTAAATATTCAAAACTAAGACAAAAGTCAGGCAGCCTTGTACCAACATTTCCCCCTTCCTCACATCCTAGCAGGAAGAAAGCCAAACAAAACCAACACAGCACTCTTCAAATTGCATCTATACATTGACTGAAATACCACAACATTGCTTTTCAGCAGCGTTTTGAGGTAGATATGGTAGGTAACATTCCTTCAAGGTCATCCTATCCTAACCTTCTTTTTGCTTTCTCTGACAGCATTACATTTTTCTTAGGCTGCAGGTTGTTTTGGAATTTCTCATTCTATTTCCGTTGGAAACTCAGAAATAGAGAAACTTGGGCAATCTGGAATAAGAGTAGCAGTACAGTAGCTTTTTCTTTCTGAACAAAGGGAAATAGATATTATCTTCTTAATGGTGGGCTATAACTGCAGAGGAGATGAAGACGAGAGCCTCAGAGTCAAAGGCAGTTCTAGGAGTTTCATTCTCATTATATCTCAATGGAGTGAAGCAAATAAATTGCGCAAGTAGGCATATGGAAGCTCGCTACGCAAATGGCCTATTTAAGGCTCTTACTTCCTAATTAGGTCCTGGTGTCAGGAGCCTGGTAACAATTATTCACACATAGATCTTTCAGATACAATACAAACTGTTCTAAAACCTAAACCATCATAATGCCATGCATTAAAAAGAAGCCCTATTTAGCTTGATCTTTTTAGACTCTTTAGTCTAAGCTTAGTGCTTGGAATATCAGTTTCTGTGCTATGCACATCCTAAATTTTGTGTCTAACACTGCAATAATGGATTTGGAAGGGGAAAAGGAAGAAATAAAAACTTCCACAGCCATAACCCCTTGTTCTTACCTTGTTCACAGATTTCGTCACTGGACTCTGCACAGGGAACCCACACTCTCTTCCCAAATTCTTCATCTGACTCTGTGGCGTTTGCCAGAGCAAAGAGAAAAGAGAAAACCTTGATTGTGGGAAAGACTGTGCAGAAAATGGTCACAAGCATCCAAACTTTTGCTCTGCCCTTCTCCATTTCATTACATCATTCTGTGTGCCCACCACCACCTACCAGACAGGGCCTTCTGAGCACTCAGTGCTGGGGTTCACCCTCAGCACCACTCAGTTTTGGAAGGTCCCCCAAGCTTCTCCTTAACCCACACAGATACATAGATTTCTCCTCCCAGGAATCCCTGGTAAGCATGGCAGCACCACGGGGCCATCACAGCTTTCCCCAGCAGCCGTGGGGCATGCAATGAGCTGTGATGGCAGGGAGTGGTGCCATGGATTCCTATGACAACCCATGTTGGAAAGGCTTGGGTAGAGCAGGAAGGTGTCACAGGATGCCAATCCGCCTGTTTTGTTTAAGAGTTAAAGCAGGGAGCTGAAGCCAAGGATTACCACACTGCAAAACCATTTAAAACAGGGTAAGTCCTTGTGATTCAACATTGTGACTGCAGCAAACCCACTCTGCCCTGTGCTTCTGCACTTCTGGTATGAAAATGAGATCTTCCTCTCCCCTTCTTCCCCTCCTGCCTGCTCTCCCCTCTTTGTCCACCTCTTCAGCCCTTCACACAAAGGTGAAATATTTTACATTTTCACCTGTGGTGATGCAGATCAGAGAGTGTTTTCTTTGCTTTGCTTTTCACTGATTTTGCCCAAGGCATCCTTTTAAACAGCAGCCTGTGCAAAGATAATAGGTGGCACGATTCTCTGTAACTGGAATCAGCAACAAATCAGCCATCTGCCACTCCAGGGGTCTGAGATTAACCCAGCTACTGGACCGTGACTGCAAAGCATTTGCACATTTAGATTAGAGAAATGTGAGGTTACAAGTCCAAAAAAATAAAAGACTGAAAGTGGGGAAGGTGTCGGGAGAAGGGGTGGAAGATAGCCTTGGAAGAGTGCTCTGGATTAACCCTTCTAGGCACAAGCCATCTCCTAACAACTGCAAGCAGACAACATTTCTCATTATAAAGTGTTAAAAGGATGAGGGATTTGAAGGAAGCAACTGGAGATTCATGAGACATCACGTTTCAGGGAAATACATCCAAAGACACTTCTTTGATATAGGGAGAAATAAAGACATTCGGCTGCCTTGTCAATGCCTTGCAATGTTCCTTGGGAAGTATGACCAAGTTGCCCAGATGGCTTACTTGGACCACTTGGAAAGTACAAGAGTAACATTTTTGTGACAAGATGGACAAGCTCCCTTACTCCAGAGCATTGTCAAGATATCGAGGAAATGAAAGAGATCTGCATTCTGAAATATCAAGTTTTAGGAAGGTGTCTTCATTCTCTGTCTTCAGCTTCCCTCCTGAATAACAAACACCATATTGCTACTTTGTGCCCATGGATGCTGTTGGTCCACTTTAATATTTATCCATATCTTTGGGATCCTCTCTATAAATCTGTTGGGAATTGTTATTCAGTAACTGAATTATTAAGAGGTTTAAATCAGTAGTAAACACAAGCTGGCTCCACATTTAAAAGCATGAGCCATTCTCTGTGCAGGTGCATGGCGGGTTAGGACAGCTGCCAGGGTCTCCTCTGCTCACTTTGATGCGGGCTTTAATCCCCACTCCTGGTATTTGCTTTTGTAGTTCGGCATCCCATGGTCAGGGATCTCAGGTTAAAAGGAGGAGGTTGTGGCCAAAGAGGTGCAGTTTCAGCCAAAACTATCAGCAAGGACTGCTGGGAAATTCAGGCCAGGTCTGCATGGTGTGTGCCCTTGGTGAGGATGGTAGTTTAAATGCACAACTCCTTAAGTCAAAAGAGGCAACTGAAAAGCAAACAGCAAGCACATGTGTGCCTAAAAAAGCCACTTATTTTTGTGGCTATACTTTGTTCATGAAGAATAGGTGGGATCTGTTGACATGTACAATGGCACGCAGATTACTCCAAGTTACTTGGCCAAACCTCTTGCTGACATTTTTCATGGTTTCTTCACCCTGTCTAAGGTTTCCTGGGTCAAGCACTACACGCCCGTCACTTGTGACAAGAGAAAAGCACAAGAAGAGACAACAGCATCTCTTCTGTGCAAGCTCAAGTTAAGCTGCAGCAACTACATGGTTCAAGGCACAGCTGAGAGGAGGAAGAGCGAGGGATCAGTTGCTGCAGACGTCCTACTACATACAAAGCCCGCTAGCATCACCTCAGAAATGAGTGCACCTCCTAGCAGCATTAATTTGGGACTGATCTTTCAATCTTCTGCAGAGGAAGGACCATTGATCTGCGAGGAGCTATGAGAAGAAGAGGGTGAGGAAAGTAGGCTGGAAAACACATTTAACTCTCCCTAAATTCCCCACTATTTATCATGGTATTTCCAAAAGGTGTTACCTGAGCAGACTTAGGTGCTCCAAAACCAGGCCCACGTGTCTGAAACCAAAGGTGAGATTTAAAGTGGTTTGGATTTATACTAGGGCATGGTTTTCAGGTGAGAGACAGGTCACAGGGATCATCCCACACCTGGGACTACAAACCTGGCCAAGCTAACAACCCAACAACCCACAAGCTTCTGAGATGCGGCAAGTTAATGAGCCTCTGCCTGTGCTTTGGAAAGGTCTCCTTGAACTTGACCTGCTGTCTGTGTGAGTGCTAAAACTGCTGTTAAAACAGGAGCTGGACCCATTTTCAAATGCAAAGGCAGGGGTTTTCTCTTTCTCCAGTCTCCAGTTTCTGTAAAGCTAACCTTAAACTTCAGATCCAAACGCCAGCATGATCCTGAGCGTAGTATGTGTTTGTTCATGGTGCAAGATCTTTGCATTCAGCTTCAACTACTGGACTGCTAGAAGAATGCTTGTGTTAGTAACAATTTTAAAAAGATTTTTTAAAAAAATCAAAACCTCATATATAAAAAAAAAAAAGTATTTTCTTGTACCTTTTTCTGTTCCGTGAACGGAGGGAGGAGGGCACCAACACAGGGCAGAACCTTTTATTTCAGACAAAAATCACAGCAAAAGTCTAGCCCCATCCCTTGCAAATTAATCAACCTTATGAAATGCTGTAGAAGTTTCAGCCCTGTATGATTTTTTGTTTGTTTGTTTTATCCAGGCAGGATTTGCAGGAAAGGGTTTTTGCAACCAAAGCACTAACACTGCATTAACCAGCTCAGCTGAGCTGTGGAGCTGCCTGGAAGTTGTGTCATCCCCCAGCAAATGAGAAGAGGAGGGGAACACCGATGCAGGCGATGCTGCACCTTGCAGAGACTCGTGTGTCCTACAAGTAACCTTGCATCAGCCTACAGAGCCACGAGAGCAGCCTTATGGGTACGGAGAGAGGAGGAGGAGGACAGCAAGGAGGAGGGGAAGAAGTGGCAACAGGAAAACAATCAGAAAACTCACTGGGAATCAAGTCTCCTCTTCCTCCCTAAGAAGAAAATTTAAAAAATAGAAATCCCTCCCCAATACAGAGACGGCAGGAGGGGATGGGCACACTCGCTCCTTCTCTCCTTATAATCCTTTCAAGCGAGCATCATAACAGATGCACAGGGGCTAGAGATTTGGCTACAAGCGAAGTATTTCTGCCAGGCACTTCCCACATTGCACCAGCCCCAGAGTACAAGGGGCTGCCCCCCTTCTGCTCCCTGTCTACCCCAAGTTCCCAGCAAGGGTCCCCTCTTTTTCCCAGAACTCCTAAATATCACTGGGGGTGGACGATGGGGGAGAAGAGGGTCACATCTAAAAGGCAAAGGGGAAGTGGTGAGGTGGGAGAACACCCTTGAGACCGGCCAGCAGCCCCTCAGCCACAGCCATTCTCATTCCTGGCACGTTTTGCTGCTCTCCAGTGCAGCCCGGCTTCGAAATATTAGTGCGGCGCAGAGTGCCATTTTCGAGTCGCTGCAGCTCCTTCTTGGCACCGGTTCAGCTTTTTGTCTTGCCTTCTCCTTCAAGCGCCCAGTGGAGGGAGGAGGAAAGAAAGGAAGAAAATAAAGCCCTGCTGCTTCACCACTGGGGCCATCAGACTCCCCGCGGCACCCCCCGCCTCGCCTGCAGCACCCCACACCCTCCCAGCCCACTCCCAACCGAACCCACTGGCAAACATAAATCTCTTCCCACCTCCACAGCAGCCAATTCACAGCCTCCTTTCCCCCCACCCCCCACCACCCCTTTTCATTCCTCACTCCTTTGTACTCCTCAAAATTTTTCCAGCCAAGCGTTACAACCTTCCACCCCCCTTTCTCCTCCATCCCCAGTTCTTCCACCTCCTCCCCTCACATCAGCAAAAATAATCGTGCCATGGTTGCCAATGCACTGTCGTCTGCTCAGAGCAGAGAGCCACTGCACCCACAACATGCCTGGCAGGTCCAATCCAGCTCACAGCTGCCCAAGCACAGGTGAGCTGCAGTGCTTACGGGTGCACATGCATGTACACACACACATGTTGTAGGGCATGACATACTCTGCATCCCTTGGCGTTGCTGTAAATACAAACTTCCTGGAAGCCTGCGTTTGGCAACTGAATTCCTCCTCCAGCTTGTGGGGCAAGGAGAAAAACAGAGGCGGAATAGAGAGGGAGGGAGGGTGTATTTTTTTAAGCAACCCAAACACGACACTGAGTGCTTCCACCAACAGCATCTCAGCCTGCTGTGCTGGCAAACAGCTGCCAGTTCCAGCCTGGCACCAGCTTTGATTTGTTTTTCTCTCCTCTTAAACACCCTCCTCCCAAATATTTATTCCCTTATTTTTTTCTTTTTAGTTTTTTTCTTCCCTTTTTCCCTCTTAGCTTGTCCATAGAGGGGCTCCCTCCTAGTCCCACCCACATATCCAAAGCATCACGTGTGGAAGGAGCACCAAAAGGAGTTAAATGTGATGTAACACTCAGTGAACCAAGATGGGGGAAAAAAAACCCACAGGTACACACAACATATATATGCTTTTCTCTGAGGAAGAAGGAGAGAGTGAGAGATGCCCTAAAAGCAAGCAACACGACCCTTGTGCATGGCAGGATGTGCAAGACCCAACCTCCTCCACACAGGAGGGAGGAGACAGGTTTGGTTGGGAGGCAGAGAAAGGTTGAGGCAAAATGCATGTTCTTCATGGAAAGGACCCAAAAGAGCCACCTTTCAGCCAGCAACCTGACTCCAATTAAACTGGACTTCGAAACACTGACCTATGCCTGGCGGAGATAAAGTAGTGTAAAATGCACCTTGTCTGGTGCCTGGAGGAAACAGATTTGGAGAAAAAATATAATAATGCTGATGATGATGCTGGGGATGGCTTGAAAGAGGCACAGATGGAGGAGAGAAGATGAGACAAGGATTTTAGCATGGTGGCACGAGTGCATTAAGCTGCAAGCCAAGCTGGAGACCCAGAGCAGGGAACGGCCCTGTAAGCAGGCACTCATGTCTGTGGGGCTTTTTATGAGCCTGGTTGGACCCCCTTGACCACTGAGAAACATCAAGAGGGGGTCCTTGGAAGCCATGGGAGTTAGAGGGTAGTGAAACAGATGGGCATTCGCTGCATCTCAGGCCTGATGTCTCTGCTCCCTGTGGCAATGAGTCACTCTGGAGGCCTAGCAAAAGTGCCAGGAAAAGGCTGGTTCTCACCAAACATGTTTTGGCCACCCAGGGGAATAGCAGAGCAACCGGCTTGAAAGTGGGGTCACAGAGACAGACTGGAAGACAGACAGACAGCATGCTCGGGGTGGTACAGACAAAACAGCAGTGTCCTGAGCAGCTGCCTAATATGTATCTTGGCAAAATCTCACCTGGCTGTGGATAAAGCAGAAATCACAGGCTGGAATTGTAAACCCGTCAGTTGGTCTGACTTTTGCTTCCCTGTCCTGCACGTATAACACAGGAGGAAAGCGGAGGGCTGGATGACACCCTCTAGCTGCCAGGAGCCACATGGAGGAGCTGGTCCTTTGGCTGCTGCCAGCTGCTGCATGTGGAGCAGCTGATGGGCAGGCGCTCAAGTGGACTTAAAATAAGCAGATACCCTGCTGTGACTGCACTCATTAGGGGACGTGTGCATTTGCATACTTAAACCGAGCCTCAGGCCTGTGCCCTTAGGAGAACCTCTGCCACTGGGACGCAGGTCCACCTACGCAAGGTCCATGTTAGGGCTTTCTCCAGGCCACTGCAGCATGGCTGGGACTGGCTGGACTGGATGAAGCAATATGCAAGTAAGCTACCAAAACCCCTCTTCTGAGTTGTGGCTTCACTGTCCCAGGCCGTTTGCATAAGGATGTCATCCAGCATTGGCAATGGTTCTTCCCAACATCTGCTTCCAAAGTCAGCTGGTGTCCATCCGAATCTCCTCTCCTAGCTGGTTTACATGTCTGTTTTCTCTCTTTGCTATTCCTCAGGCTTAGGGTGGTTTCTACCCTTCTCTCCAGCATTTAATACCAAGTGCTGGCATTTGGCAAGGCAGACTGGGTCCCTCATATGTGTCCATGGCAAAGCAGCCCCTGAAACCTCAATCGGAGGCCCCCACAGAGAAGCATCCCTGCCCAGAGGTATCTGTAGCTCATTGAAGTGACTCCCAGATAGAGGCACTTTCAGATCCTTTGAGTTGAAAGGCGCTATAAATAAAAGATATTACAGACTAACAAGTTCTCAGATGCAAACTGGAGTGGGAAAGAATATTTTAGCATCCTCTTTCTAAGCATATTAACTCTTGGCAGACATGATCATTCAGGTCTCCAGAGCTGAAAGCTTCACACAGTATGCAGCACGTTGAGTCCATGTGCTCCATCTCATTTCAACAGCTCTAAAATCTACACTGCCCCTACACTACAACCCCCCAGTGCAGTGAGCATCCAAATATTGTGTCGTTTTGGGGGTTATAACAGTAAATATACACTCCATGGTGATCTTTCCCAGGAAAAACTCAACCTTCACTGCTGTATGCTCACAATAGATGGTGCCTAAAGATTTTTATCAACTGGCTTCTGATGCTTCCCTTTCCAGGGTGAGCAAGCACTTTGTATCAGTCTGGCTTGCTTTAGTGCAGTGACCCAGCGTTGTGCTCCGCTGCTGAAAGTTCAGGTCCCAGCTGTGGGGCTAAACTCTTGCTAACACTGGGCTGATTTCTCCATCTCTGTCACACATGCTGCCGGGGTGTGTGTGTGTTGGTTTTTTTCCACACTGGAAAAGAAAGAAAACAATCATGCAAAATGCAGAGAAGATGTGGCAAAGGAAAACGGGGAGGGAAGTGATCCTGAAGTGTGCGATGAGGTTGAGAGGAAATCCTTTGGGCAGCACGGGACACTTCATCACATTCTTCTTTTTCTTCACCAAGGAGAAAATATTGCTCAAGAGGCAATTAAAATGTTACAGGCAACAAGAAGCTTTTAGGATGCCTTGAAGAAATTATGTGCGTGCACAAGTGCGTGGGGAGAGATGCAAAGTGGGAAGTCACTATTAGTAATGGGTGAACTACAAAAGGTTGGATGGTTTGTTTTGGATAAAGATCCCCACATTCAGATTCTTATCTAAAGCCCTCAATCTTCAGAGCAGGGCTGGGAATGTCTTAAGAACAGACCTTTCTTGCAGGATTTCCAGTATCTGTCAGAGCAGTTGCCTATACCAAAAATACCACGAAAACAGCTTTTTTTCTTCTTCTTCTTCTTTTATGCAGTGTTTTGGCTCTTCTGCTGCTAGTTCCAAGCAAAACCTAAAACTGCAAAGTCTTTGACTGGAAGGTTGGACTGTGCTTATTTAATTTCAAGCCATCCTGATTCTCATGACTGCACAGATACAAGGGAAATAAGGAAAAATGCTGCTGTGATTCTAGAGAAAACTTTAAAAGAAAAGAAGATTCCCTGAAAATTGGCAGAAAAACAAGCTGGCTTCCCTAAGAGAGGACTACAAACCCTGATTTCTCTCACCTTAAGCAGGCTACTTATCTGTAAGCTGTCTATTCTTCTCATAGATAACATGCAAGATCACAGTGTTCCCAGTTAAAATGAGCCTGCTAGCTTTGGGTGGTTATTAGTCAGTGAATGCTATTGAATCAATAAACAAAATAAGGACTTTGAAGAGAGTCTTGTTTCCCTACTCAATCTTGAAAGTCATCAGATCTGCAGTATCCCTAATTTGGCAGAGAAAGAAGAAAGAAAACAATTTGGACATGATCCGACGCTTTCCAGTTTTCTTAAATCAGAGTGTAACTGAGGTAAAATAGCCTAAGGACGGTGCTGTTGGGATGAAAGCGGTATGTTTTGCTTAAGTCCCCTGGACAAACAGGGCTGTTGCAGCGCTGATTTTGATCTCTGGCAGATTTACATCAGGATATGTCAAGTAATGTTGCTCAGTGTGTAAGGCAGAGAAGAATCAGGGCAGTGGGCTTTTAAGGATGTTGCCAGATATCCTGTGTCCCTGGACTATTCACCTCAGGACAGTTAAAAGCACATACATTCACTCTACGTGTAGTAAAGAATGAATGTTTTGCTGTTAAAGACCAGATGATGTTCTTCTTAAATGATTTATTGTAGTCTTTTTTCCCGCCTTTCCTATTATTTATTAATTATGCAAGCAATGGTCGTCAGCTCATTCAAGCGGCTTGGAGACCAAGACTCAGATTTTTATCTGGTACAAATCAGGATAACTCAATCCAAATCAACAGAAATGATGGACGAACCCAATGGAAAAGGTGTAAACCGAGAGTTTATGCTACACAGTCTTCCACAACAAGAGCACAGGCTTCTAGACAGCACGGTACATACAGTCTACATATTTTCTCACTGAAGCTGATGGCACTTCCTGTAGGTGACCAAGACAGGTACAGGAGGCCCAAGTCCCCATTCATGTCCACATGCATGAATCAGGAGAAACTCCATTATCCATCACATGCTGTGCTTTTTGCAAAATCTGTTCATTGTGTCCTGCTAAATGCTGCAGGATGCTGATAATTTTTGTCAAAACTTGGCTTTTGTGCAGCTTCTTAGTTTAGATGGTGGGATAGAGGGATGGGTTTAACTTTTGGCTTGAATGAAAGAAAGTTAAAAATCTGGACCCTTTCAAGAGTGCTGAACAGTCGAGAAATTTGGCTCTGAGCTTTTTGAAAATGTGACCCAATCTATCTAGTTATTATACCATTCTCTGGCTATGACTAACACAAGGATTGATATTTACTTGCAGGAAACACTGGCAAGAGATGGGGGTTCCCATTCACTCATGTTGTTTACTGCTCCCCTGAGATCATACACTTCAGTGATAATGGAGCAGACCGCTTCACAGGTGCACAGTTTATACGCCAAAATGGGTTGTAAATCAGAGTGACGAAGAAAGGGCTGGAACAACACTTGTTTATAGAAGCAACCATTGGAAAGGGATGTTGACCGTGTTCATTTTGCAGGTCTGATCTCCTAAGTCTACGCCTGCTCACACTGCACCGGAGGGACTGGGTCCCACATCAGAAGTCCAAGGAGCACATCAATAATTTGCCAGAGAGTACATAGGGGGTGAACTTGTCCCTGATCGCCATTATTGGTTCAAAACCAGGAATTCTCATACCCTTTTGGACAGATGGCTGGTCCTATTACTTCTTATGTTAGATTTCCCATTGAGGCTGAAAGCAAATCCACATTCAAGCTGAAAGTAAACAACCTGTGAATTCAAAAGGCATTAACTCAAACTGCCAAAGTATTTGCTGCGTATGCTGCAGATGTCAAATAGACAGTTTCCCACAGCCCTGAGCCTAGACACATAACTAGGTTACACAGCAAAACCTTCCACCCAGCTTGAAAATCCATCCTGTGCAAAACTCGTTCTCCTCACTGGTGTTTTAAGGGCTGGAGCCTCAGCTGGAGTGAATTAATATAGTTGCTCTGATTTGAATAGAGCTACGCCAATTTATACCAGATGAGGATTTCACCCTTTGGATGCTAAGTGAGAAATGGCTATCCACTACTTTTTTAACAGTGTGGTTTGAGAAAAAAATAAAATGTGGTGTATTTTAATGACTAAAAGAGCCCTAAGTAAGTTTCTTTCCATTTCTATGATTAATTTTTGAAGAAACCTATTACAGAGCTTGGTCCTAAAGAATTAGGCTTTGCAGAAAAATGCATGTAAATAACACAACTTATAAATACAAACAACACAAGTTACCCAACTTATTCCAATTCCTAATACCTTTCAAAATGCCAACAAAAAGTCAGCTGGGTACCCAAGCACGACATTGCTGTGGTATTGCAGGAAATTCAGAAAGTGGAAAGGACTGAATAAACCAGTCTGTTTTTTCCTGCCAGGGCAGAATGAAGAGGACAAAACCCATGAAACTAAACCATACAACCAAAAAACCTCATCCATATGCTATGAAATGCTTTGCACATTAGTACCATGGTGTGCTCCTCAGCTGTAAAGATGTGCGAGATTGTTTTTTTTAATATATTTTAGTGTAAATCAAACAGCACCACTGAAGTCATATTCTGTAAATCAGGATTCATTCTATGTAAAGCAATGCAACCTCATGGTATACATTCAGGAATAATTACCCAAATTAACTCGCAGACTTGGATGAGCCTTGGTTTTCCCCAAAGTAAATTGGAGGTCAAATATTACACCAATAGAAAAGATTGAAGATTTTTAAGATGATGGTAATGGGAAATCAAACTGCTAAACTGTTTAACTTAAAGCCACTAGGCCGATGCAGGTCATCAGAAAATTCACCTCCTCTTTCCTCCAGCCATCCTTATTTTCACTTTACAATTCAGTGTAAGCTGGTAATTAGTAATACTTGGACCGTTTATAGAGCCTTCCATCTGAGGATCTAGAAACACTTTGTAAACAGTAATGAATTAAGCTTCTTAACACCCCCTGTGAGACAGATACTACTATCTCATTTGCACAGCTCAGAGAAAAGGTGCAGGTTTGCCGAGGGTGGGATCCAGCCAGTGACGGAGCTGGGAAGCCACTCTAGACCCTGAACCTCACCTTCAGCTCAATAACACAAAGCGTTCAATGGATGTGGTGTTGTTCCTGGCAACTTCTGAACCTTACAATTATTTCTCAGGAATGCCAGTGTGCCCTGATGTCTGACAGGCTGAAAACATCTACCCATAGAGAGACTTTAAGTCCTGCTTACTGATGAACAGAAACACCATGAATATGCTGTGCGTCCTCACCTGGAACAATTACTCACAAACATGATCCTCTGACATTGCAAACAGGAGAGAAAATTGGGAATTCAGTTGTCCTTACTTGGTTTTTAATAATAAGACCAACCCTGGACAAAATAATACAAAGGTCTGGGAGGGTTCCTTTCCTTTTCTTTGCATCTTTAATTGCCCTGATCTTTTTCTCATGTAGAGGAAAGGTAAAATATTCAAGCCTGCTTGCGAGTCATGATGACAGGAGGAACTTAAAGGATTTTTAAAGAAAGCCTAAAGATTTTGCTTCCAACACTATCAGGAATGTTTAGATCCTAGGCAAGCCTTAGGACAGGACAGGCATTGACGAGATGAGTATTTTTTTTTTCCAAAGCACAGTCTCATTGATTTAAGAGCAGCTAATGTCTGGTACCTATTTGAAGCATTTTTCCACGTAGCCCTTCTGCAAATGCATGGCAATCAGACAATTTCAGTGATGATTCTTCTGTCTAAAAATACACACCTCCCCCTCTTTTCAATTTATCACTGAGCCAGTCAGCCTGTTTAGTGTTGAAGTTTTGCCCATTTAATAGTGCACTTAGGAAAGCTTAATACAAACATCAACCAATTCATCGCTGTCACAAGAAGAAAAGCCTTAGAAATCATTCATCTAAGCGAGAGTCAAGAGCAAGAGTCTCTTATTTAGAGATCGGTCAATAAGAAACAATGTTATGGAAGCTATTCTAAATAGACCAGATTTTTTTTTTTTTTCTTAAGTATATCTTTTCTTCCACAGATTGAAATTGAGGAGAGCAAATAAAATATTTAGTTTTGCTTTTGAAATTTGTTGGTGACCTTAAATCCCAGATATGGGGCACTACACAAGAGACAGGCTTTTGACATATTCAGCGTGTTGATTTGTGAACTATTAGCAGATTGTTGTTTGCCTAAAAGTACGTATTTGAAATACTTTTCTAAAAACTCTTCTTGATCTCTTCCCAGCTCATGAGCTGCTAAATGTCTGTACGACATGGTGATGTTTGTGTCCCGAACAGAGGGACATTACAATCCCTAGAAGCAGGTTTCCAGTGGGAATGTTAAAGGCACTATTCAGGAATATTCTCCAGTATTTGCAGCCTCCACAAACACTCCTGCTCACAAACATGTTTGCTGGAATATTTGTCAAGAGCAAACATGACAGGATGGTGGGAGAAAGTGTACAAAGTCTAACCAAGCTTATAAAAACCCAACAGCTAATGAATACTTGTGGAAAATGTCTTACGGTATTTCCTCAGCTATGGATGCTAATTAGGAAGCCTATAAAGCTAAAACTCTTCTGCTGCCTACCTCCTTATGTAGTCCAGAATTGAAAGCCACTTCCATGGCTCTCTTTATCATATTCATCCCTGTTACATCTGCTGGATCCAGAAGCAGTTTTTAAAAATTATTTGTGTGTGTATCAAATGGATGAGGTTATGAACAACTGGACAGAGGCCCAGAAACTCATTTCACATAAGCAGCCCTATGGTTAACAGCTTTTGCTGTCTTTGACCAAAAAAAGACCTACAAAAGATACGAGTATATATGTAGATTGGCCAATATGTCTTATTGCCCAATGTTGAACCACCACTATTATGTAGCACTATGGATTACCTCTTCAGGCCTCTTTCTTCAGTGACAAAACAGCTTTTGGATTGGGTCTTCTATAAACAAGCTCAGTAGGTACCCAAAGAAACACAGCAAGCTCATGTTGCTACAGGACATTGGCTCAAAAGCACAGGGCCAGGGAAAGAAGGAGAATTGCAAGGATATCTAGTGGACATCCTCAGGTCTACAAGTCTGGGGGCTTGAGGATGGTGAATTATGGACACTGAGTCAAGTCAATGCCATGCAGGTGAGCAGGAGTTTGTGCCTGAGAAAATCAGCTCTTACTGAGTGCAAACACTGCTTAAAAACCCAAAGCATTGAGATCCAGGTTTTTTAGTTAACAACAGCCAAAGGAAGCATTTGTGACGCATGTCAGCAGGACACAGGAAGAGGTTAACATGAACCTGCCTATTGAAAAACCCATGTGGGGAAATAGTTTGCTCTCCTTCTTCCATGAGCTGTATTTTACAAACTTTGGGCCAAATTGTGCTCCTAAAGGGAAACTTTAATTCAATGGGACTACTGTGAACTACCTCTGCCACACTACTGATGATAACACAAGACATGCTAGTCTCTGGTCAGGGCCAGGCTGAGTTTGTACTTGGGCTCCTCAAAATGCTGGTATAATGTCAAGGCTCACCATAATCTCTTGTAACTCACCACCGTATCTGTTTTCCAGTAAAGCATGATGCTTCCTTTTTCACCTGACTAATACTGAGACCCTCAGTATGTTTTTTGAGCAGGAGTTTACTAAAAATGATCTTTGTTCTGCTGTAAATGCAGCCAGCTCACATAGTAACAAGATAGAGTTGTTCTCTTTTCTTTAAAAAAATGCAAATCCTACATTGCAAATAGGTTTTTATTTTGCAAATTCTGCCTATTATCTGAATATACCATTCCTTATGTTTCTCACTCCTGGAAGGTAAGGGAAAGCAATGGACCATCCAGAATTTTTACAGACTGTCCCCTCCGGTCATGCATTGGTAGTACCATCGTACTGTATAATGCATGACTTACCTGCAAAGATATTGGAGGAGTAATGAAATAAGCAGATGCTCTATCAGCAGGCTTTTAAAGCATTGGTATTGCAATCTGAGATGCAGTCAGCCATTACATGCATATGCCCTTTATTTATTGAGCTGATAAAGGCTCTATGTCAGGAGCAGTCAAGTTGCCTTTTTACTTTCTGGCTTTCCTCATATTAAAGAAAGTTGCTGTCTGGTTAGTTTATGCTCATGCAAGCTCCAGATTTGGGAGGAAAAGCAGGATTTACCTCCTGACTCATCTATTAAAAATAGAGGTCTAAAACCCAGACAACTTCATCCAAACAAATCTCCAGGTACTCTCTATAGTGATTCCTTTCCCCTTAACACAGATGATGTCTGAAATAGGTGGATCTCACTGTAGTTACCTATTTCTCTCCATTGGCTAGAAAGGGAGCCCAGGACAACTAGCCCAGCTGTAGGTAAGAATACCACAGATGCCCATGTCACCAGAGTCACAGACATTCACTCATATATAATTTCTATTTTGTATACTTTTTTAAAATCAGTGTTGTTCTGGATAATTTCACGACAGCATCAAACGCAGTTTCCCCCAAACTCCATTCCAAGCGCCGATGGTTGATCAGAAAACAGGGAAAGGCTGGCACGGATCAAAGGGCAGGATGGTGTTAACATTAAGAGCTACCAGACGAGTAGCATTTTGCACTATAAATAGAATAGCATTGCTCAGCTGCATGAGGAGTGAAGTTCTGAAGTCACCGAGTCGCATGGCTGTGGCTCAGGAGAGGATTTCAGTTCATGTTCAGTGCTGTGTTTGATCACTGGCACATCACCCAAAGGTTCACAGCAAAACAGATGATGGGACAGGGAAAAGCTCTTCTTCCTAACACTGCAAAGGAAACTGCTGCTTGCTGACTGACAGCTCCCCAGCCAGCTTATGTGCATCTAATTACCGAGCCGCAACCCAAATCAAAATGCCCCATTGCAGCTGGTGTCTCACTTAATCCATTCATAACATGAGCTAATTAGCATTGATGTTTTTGGGCAAGTTTATTCCAAATGTGGTCAAGTCTCAAGCTTTCAGCTTAGTTGCTAGGACCCATTGAGGATCCTGGGAGAGGCTGTGTTTCTGCCTACAAGGCATTTTCTGGCCTGATGATGGCTTAGGAGCAGCTTCAGGAGAAGATGCTGTGCTGGGCTGAGACGAACACTGGCACATAAGCAGTGCTGCTAAGCTGTTCTTGCTGCTACACCCTACCTCCATGCAGAAGAGTTTGTAGCAGAATCAAGAGATCTCATAGTTTTCCTCCTGTCTGAATTCAAATGTCCCGATTAGGGAAAAAAAGGGGGGGGGGGAAGAAAAAAGAAAAAGAAAAAAAAAACAACTTGGAAAGTGGGAAAAATCAAGGAACAATTCTGCACTTTTTGTTATTCTTTGTAAGCAGAGCTGAGAAAAGAGGCCAGTTACCAGAGCTTTGCATTTCCTTTTCAACCTATGGGATTAGAAGATGAGAGCAGGTGCTAATGGGAATTTTGCCCATGGCAGAAAATCAGGTTCCTAAATCTTCATCACTAGAAATCACAAAAAACCCTAGCAATGATCTCTAATGGCTGCACTTGGAAATTGGTGATATAAGGAATTTTCACTTGGCAGAAAACCGACTTTCCGCTCCTTCGGCACACCACAATTTCAGTTTAATTTGTAACAGGATGCAAGTGTAAATGAACTGACAACAGAGCTATCAGCTATTCTGTTGGTAACACTTGGAGCAATAGTTTCAATTTGACTAGACACAGCTGTCCACTGCATGGAACGACCTTTAGCCCCGTCCTTGGCGAAATTCAATTCTCTCCATGTCTGACTCCGTCCATGGGGACTTGAGTAGCAGAGCTGCCAGAATAATCAGTGCATTGCTTAATGACAGGCACTCCAACAAGCAACGCGGTTCTGCATTGTCAGAAACAGAGCCCGCAGCTCCAGGGAAGGCGGGGGGAGCCTCCTTGTTATTCAAAAGGAAATAAAGCAGTTGTATAGGAGCAAACGTGGATGTGTGCAGCCACCTTTGCTTGATGAGCGTCACTGATGCGCTCGGCACCGTGTGCATGTATGTAAACATGGAGTTTTCTTGTGTGTTTGTCAGCAAATATGCATTTTTACTAGATTTGCCTCTCAATAAAGGCTGAGATTCTGCTGCTGCTCTGCATTGTACCGCCGCAAACCATAATTTATACAAGTTTAAATGTGCATACATCCCATATGGTGATGCTTACATAGCCATCCAGATGTATATCATCTAACGTGTATACATATGTATAGATATACACACTTCTGGTGTGTTTATTACATTGGCCACTGCAATAAGAAAGATGTTTAGAATGCAAGCGTCAAAAAAATAGAAATTTCCCAACTTTACAGCTATTTGTACAAACTTATTTCTGTTTGAGTGGGCGTCTCTCCAGCAGTGTGAGTGAGACAATCTCTTACACGGGATAGGAAAGGCACATCACCATAGGATTAACACATACGGGCCCCAGCCCACATCATGGCTGGACCCACAAGAATAAACACAGAACTTCCTAATTTTTTAGCTGGTTGATTCAGTAGCCTGAACACAGAAAAGAGAAATTATGTTGGGTCCAAAAGTGGACCCATTCTTTCCTTCATCGAGGATCATCAGAGATACGCACTGCTTTGGCTGGCAAGACTTGCTACAACCACTGCTTGTGGGAGATTTCAAGGGGTGAGACACCAGCTCCACCTGCCCCACGAGCCCCCAAGGGTTTCTCTCTTTGCTATTTTTGCTTTGGCAGCACTCTGAGCCTGGCTCTGCAGAAGATTCGTGTTCAATTATTATTCTGACCTGCTGCCAACATTTTCCTGAGAAACACAAATGAGAAATGGGGAATGACGATCTTGCACAGCTCATAACTCAGCCAGAATGGAGCGGATTTTCATGGGAGAAGGGAAAGGCATGTTTTCGGACGCAAAGCTTTTGTCCCTGCCAAAATTCAAAGGCTCTTTTTCAAACAATAGAGATAGTACAGCTTCTTTAAAAAAAAATAGAGGCCACGAGTACCTTTGATAACAGAAAACATTAAAAATATAAAACCGCTGGTCTTTGCAGATGAGAAAACAAGGTAGTCTCCAAAACTTTGTGAAATCATATTACAGTGGAGCATGTTAAATAACTCAAATACAGGAGTCACTGCTGCCACCCTGTCACACACACCCTTCTAACTGTATCTGCTACTTATTCAGAAGTAGGAGAAATAACGCAGACCCTAGATGTTTGTCCTCAAGTAAGTCCATCTAACAGCTTTGTGCAAACACGACTGCGCACAGTTTAGCCCAGTTCTTACCGCGTGGTTTCTCCGTCCCCATCCCTGTTTGCTCCTCCCCGTCTTTCTCCTTGACCTCCCCTGTCACTTACCCCACCACACCAACAATTTTTCACCAGCCCCTTTAGTGGCCCTTAATTGCTAGGTTCTCTCGTGCATTTGCCTTGTGCTAATGGGTTCACTGTCTTCGTTGCTGATATTAGTACTCTGCCTTCTTGTGTTTCCTTCACTTCTCTCACTCTATTTTTCATTTTTCCACCTGTAACTTTTGATGGCTTCATATACCTGCAGAAACATGCACAGCTAATACATGTTTTTTATTCTCTCCTTTCTCTCTAAATGCCTGAATAATTCAGAAGCCAATATTTTAGGATGGCTGCATAGTAGCAACACTAGAATAGTATCACCTCTTCAGCTAGCTCAGAAGAATATAGCACCTTGCTGGGAACTTGTATGAAGCATCACAAGAGTGTGTCATGCAAAGAGAAGCTCTGTATAGCTTTTCTGGATGCTTAGCAGAGATGTTGTTCCAGTTCATGAGCACATACTGCTTTTTATTAACGTAAAGCCAGATATTCTTGGTTCAAAGTCCTCAATTAGTAAAAGCAGAAATGAGGCATACTGAGACATCCCTAAGATAACCACTGTGGTTTCCAGCGAGCAGACGACATGCACACAACTCAAAATACGTGTTTTTTTCCATATATATGCAAAATATCAGTTTCCTCATTTAATAACCACTTTTTATTCCCTCTTCAACTAAACCCAACTAGGCAAAGTAGAAAAGAGACAAAAGTTGCAAAATAACTGTCAAAGGAATATAAATCAAACTGCTCATGAACAATCTTTCTCTTTTTGTGCGCTGCTATCAAATTCATTTATGAAGCTTGAAATATTGTGTTTCTGTAGGTCCCACTAAAACAAAACGTTATAGAACAAATAGAAAGTCCCTCAGCAATGCAGAAAAAATATTTTCTACAGCCCTGAGAACTAGAATATTAAACTGATCCTTAGATAAATAAGCCTTTCCCAGAATAGGTCATTGGAGCAAGCAATGTAATACTAAAACTCGAAGGTATTTACCATCACACCAAGATGTACGGGCATTCCCCAAGCCTTCTGACAATCTCAGTGGCCTAGAACCCCTCCTGGCAAGTCCACAATGTGCAACTGTACAAAGCAAAGCACCACGTATGCATACCAGAAAAGTATTACTAATAATGTAATACATGTTGGACTCCAGAAATTGGGTAAGGAGGTAGGCATTGCTGCCCCCATCACTACTGCAGAGGTAGCAGGAAGGGAAAAATAATGCTAGTTATCGAATAGATAGATAGATAGATAGATAGCAAGGAAAAGATGAAACACAGTTGCAGTGAGAGCAGAGAGAGAACATTGTGACATGCCATAGGCATCTCTGCTCCTCTCCAGACACCCATCTCCAGCAGGGCTGGTCTCCACCATCATCCAGTTCCTTAAACTCTGACTCAGACTCAACAGTTATGGAAAGGATTTGAGGCCACAGTGACAGTCGTGCACCCTGGAGGGAAGCAGGGAACAGGAGGAAGCCACCCTACTTTCCAGCTCTTCGTGTTTGCCAAAAGCCCACAACTCCAGCTACCATCTTTCAGAAATGCCTCTCCCATCCTTGAGAGCTGGAAACCTGCACTCATTTACTCACAAACAGGGAACTCTGCCAGCAGCCTCACAACCTGCAGATTTTGATTGCATTAATTTGTTCCGAAGTGGGTTTTCCTCTTGAGCCTGGAGTAGAAGGCAATTAATTAAGACCCATTTTTCCCCCCGTATCGGATTAAAACAAATTAAATGGCAGCAGTAGGACAGCCTTGCCTGGGATAAAGATTCTTGGAGAAGCAGGGCTTTCTCTCTTCTCTGCATGGGAAGCTGATCTTATTACTTTGCTCAGCTGAGCTTGGATCATCTCTAAAATGTGCCCTGCGTTTTAGTCCACAAGACTGGGAAGTCCCACTGCCATTTCCCAAGGCACAGAAGCCCAACTGCAAACCACTGTGAAGAAACACACTTTCTGCTCAACCACTTCCATTACAGTTAATGAACACTGTGCTGGGAATTGACTGAAAATAGCATCACATATGGAAAAACTCCTCCTTAACTTGTGCGTGACTGCCACGTTCAATAGCCAAAAGCCACCAGTGCTCTTCCAAGGCCACTCTCATCCTCAATGGTGAGAAAGGGGAGAGAGGGCATTACAGGACAGCCCTTTGGGATTCCTTGTCCTTCTGGAAATACCCCCAACATACGGTCCCTGGCCTGGTGAGAAAGAATCATAGTTAAGCAGCTGAGAGTTGAGTAACTTCTGAGAAACTAGACACAGGCAAAATAATCAATTAAGTAAGAGCACCAAATGTACATCAAATTTGATCTACTCTTCAGAGAGGATTAGAAGAATTGTACATAATCCAACCCCCTCTTCCACTGTTTTCCATTGCATTCTCCAATTTTCCAGCTAGAAATCAAACCCAAGGCCCCCAAAATTGCCCAGGTACCTAATTCTGCCCAGACTGAAGACTACAGTGATATTTTAATCCAAATGCATCACATATAGTTTCCAAACACCTTATTCATTACCTGGAAGTTTGTCTCAGTTCTCACAGCAGCAATTTAACCTGCTTAAGGTGGAAAATAGAGGAAATCCTCTGCCCATGCCTACTACTTGCAGATGAAACACACTAAGATAGAGAACCATGTTCAGGATCAACCCGTCAGCCCAAAGCGGAGCCTTTACCCTGGCAGTGTCACAAACGTCTTCACTGCCACTGGTACAAGACTTTACCCTGGGGGAAACAGCTTAGGTGGTGAAATGCTGCTTTTCTGTTTGCAAGTGATATATAGAAAAGTGAAAACAACAACAAAAATAGTCTCCTTCGAATTGAAAACAGTACCTATTAATGGTCTTTGAAATGAGAGAGTGTGTGTGTGTGTGTGTGTATGTGTGTGTTTCGTGGGGGGGAGGGGGAGAAATGGATTGCTGTAACCAACAACACCCCAAAGGACTATAAATCAAACAGCATACAGATGTTGGTATCAAATATAACTCCTTTCACACTACATCAAAAAGCTTTAATTAACAACTAATTTATTCAAGTGAAAAAAAAAAAATTCCCTTGCACCAAATAATTGTATTATAACTTGGGGACTAGGCTGTGCATTTTCCCCCTCTCTAAAGCACGACAGGAGAGAAAATTGAGCCTTTAGAGAACAGCTAAGCAGAAAAATGCATCAAAGATTCTGAGGTCTTGTTGATTGGCTTTTTGAGTCAGCAGAGACAGAATCAGCCCATTTAATGAAAAAAGCTGAACTGCAAAGTCTGTTTGCTCTAGGACCTACTTTTAATAAAAATGCTTATAAAGATAAATGGCATTGGCTTGTGCCAGGCACGGTGCAGACAGGTGTTGCACAAGCCTCCCCGCACGGCGGTGTCAGTTCTGCTCCACGCCTCTGTTTTGTCAGCCTTGGACAAGTTCTGCAGGGCAGATTGCTGAGCAAGGTTTCAGCCGCACGGGGCTTTTGGCAGAACAGATAAATGTCTGCAGGGCAGCTGACAGCGATCTCTGAACACACTTGCTTGGGAGCTAAACGACACTTGAACCCCAAACGTGAAAGACCAGGCTGGCAAATTAATTCCTTCCCCTCATGCTGGGAAGCGTGGGCTGGAGCAGCCCAGAGTCTGCATGCACCCAACATTGCTGCTCTTTCTCAAGTCAAGAGCCCATGCATAAGCATCCCTGTACTCCAGAACCAGGACGGCGACGAGACCCACGCTGACCTTACTAAGGCAAGAACTGGAGGGATGTTTCTTTTTTTTTTTTTTTTTTTTTTTTCTTTTTTTCCTCCATAACTTTGTGCTAGCAATGACTAACTAATCTCTGCTGGGGTAAGGTAAGTGCCATTATCCTGCTCTAATGGCTAATGAAGCTGAAGCAGAGTAAGTAGTTTACTGGTTGTCGCGTCTTTGGGGCCCCATCATGCATGTTTTACTGTTCCTCCGAGTGCAGTGAAGTTTCCCATTAATGCTGCCATTGATTACAGTGTACAATCTTCGGGGCAGGGACTGTGATTTTCTTTTCATTTGCTTAATGAAAAGTACACTGCCTTTTAACTCCTCTGAATTCAGTTGCCTAGGTATTAGGTGGGAGCCCCGATGTAAACACAGAGGGGGACAGCCATGTGGCAGTGCCACGTGGTGTGCATGAACCAGCTGAGGTTAATGCAGAAGACCTGGGCTGCAGCTTCAGAGCCTTTCTCTGTGTTCAACCCCCTCTCTGAATCCATGCCTGGGTAGTGCTGGTCCACTCCCATGCACAATGCTATTCTGAAAACTCTTTAAGTGTCTATAAAGCCCAATCAGGTTGTGACATGAATGATTTTTAGTAATAAAATAGTTTAAAGAAATCATTGGTTTTACCGCTGCAAACATCAAACTTAACTGACAGCGCAACATATAAACACTATCCAACCCAAAGAACAATAATAATGGAAAACTGGTTAATTGATTAGTTTAGGTATAAAATTAAATAATTGAGTACAGAGTTCTAATGATATATCTCACTGTAGGAATGATTTGAAGGGCAGGTAAGATTTATTTTGCCTTTATGATATATTTATCTTGTTAGATCTCAAAAATTAATAATAATGTTCAATAAAATCACTATATTTAATAAAGAATATTCCAAAAAGCTTTAAAAGGGCTTAAAAACTGATCAGCTTAAATCTTTTTGCTGTATTTCAAACATACATGTATATGCTAAAAGGTGTTTGCTCTGCAGATTTCAGAGGTAACTTTCACGAGTGACGTTGTTCAAGTTTTTAAATCATGATCTAAAGCTATTACACATGAAGAATTTTGAAAAAGACCTATATTAGTGCTATAGGCAGATGTTGTTAAAAAGTCTTTGCTTGGTTAGTTTTATTTGGTATCCCACAGCCCTGAACATCGAACCCTGAACATCAAGCCTGTGAGCAGGACAGCTTTACGCACAAAACCAAGTATCCTGGTCCTCACCTCCCTGCAATAAAAAATTATGCCATTAAAGATGTGAATGTGTTAGATAAGTTTCCCAGCCACCAAGATCCGCACTGGTTGCGTAAGAGAAAGGAAAATCAGAGAACATGGGAAGCCAAGGCTGCAGGGAGTGGATTGATTGGTGACCTGATGGTCAAGACACCTACCTAGGCTCAGGTCCTGCTTCTGTTAGTGACTACAAAGATGAGAAACACTTCATCGTTTGAATCCTCATTTATAAAATAAAGATATTCATCTCTGTGTGAAATTCAATGGGCTGTGATGCTTAGGTTCCTTTGGGCATTACAAATTATGAAAAAATTATAATTTTCCAAGAACAATCTTCCTACTTGCTTCCATCAATGATCAGTTTAAGCCTAGTGCATAAAATCTGACAACTCTATGCTAGGCTTAACTATCTTTTATTGTTGGCCATAAATTGTCTACCTCCTTATAAATCTAGTTACAGAATATAAATATACTCAGGAAATGTCTCCTTGAAATTAAGTAAAAAGTACAGCACACAGCAGTAAGACCCAAGCTAAAAGAAAACCTGCTGGCATATAGAAGCCTTTTTTATTATTTTTGTGGAAACTCAGTGCTAAATTCGTATTCTCCCCGATCTGGAGAATCTGCTTCTCCCACCGGCTGACCTGCTTGGGGTGAGCGGAGCTTCACCTCGCCTCATGCCCAGGAGATGTGGAGAGGAGGTGGCATCACGGGTGTTTCGAGCTAGAGATGCTCTAAGCACAGCAGCATCCTTCTTTTCTCAAGGGCCCTTTTGCATTTCTCACACTCCTTCCATTTCCTGTTTTCTCTTGCTCCTTCCCTTTCTTACCCCCCAAACAATAAAAGCTCAATGGGAATGCAAATGCAGCTCTCCGTTTAAAATCCCAGCCGAGAAGGCAGTGTGTCACCCATATTTATGAGCTCTAAATGGCTTTTATCAAAGTGAGGTCGCACTAAATCACCCCCAAGCTGTCATAAATACAAATGACTCGACATAGTCTGCAACAAGCCTTCAGGGGAAAATTATATGATCTGCTGTTGCAGTTATGCTATATCACACAGCGCGCTCATATATTTCCACTGGCAAGGTAACCTGATCCTTCAAAGGACACTAATAGGTGAAAGGGGGATGAGAGAAACAGTGAATCAAGTGGTGTATGCCTGCTCATGTGCATGCACGTACATACATACACCTCTGAGCTAGAACCCAGGCTCCTCTCCCAAATGGAAGAGGAGGTCCTCATGGCTTGGAGTATGAAGTTTCCTTGGCTGCCTCAATGGAGCAGGGAAGCTGCCAGACAAGAGAGAAAGATCCAGGGGCTCACCAGGGTATTTCCCGCTTTAAAAATTCATGTGAAGGCATGAAAATCATTAAGATATGAACCAGAGCTATCCAGACTCCAAAGACTGGACCCCTTCCAAGTAAATTAAAGGAGCCATTCCTCCATCTCAGCTGGCGAAGCCCCGGATTATAGCAAAGTCTACCACAGGATAAAAAGGAAATCCTTATAAAGGAGGCATGACCTGAGTAGTGGAAAAAAAACTGCTCCTGAGATAACAGGCAATATTTATTTTTTTTTTTTTAATTAACCTCTCTTCTGTATATTAAGTGCTGTTTATATGTGCATAAACATAGAAACATACACATACATAAAGAATAAGGAATTCTAATCAGATACCATCTAATCTGTAGGCTGTGGCAGTAATTTGGGGGAGCCTCCAGAGATGGACAGCCCATTGAGCACTGTCCCCATCCAGCTTTTTGCAGACAGCCTTGCATGATTTGATGTGACAGTGTGGAGGCTCGCATTCAACAGCTCTTCCCACGGTCACGCTGTGCTGTTGCACCAGTCTATATATAAAATAAGTCAACTCCAATGAGTGTTCGTTCATTTTTTTTACATCTGGAATGAAGACAGTGCCTCTGTCTGCTTGGCAAACGGTTACAATGATAAGTCAGTTTGGGTTTGCTATCTCTAACGTAATAGAGGCAATATGCCAATTTCAGCAATCCAGGTCGGATGCGGGCATTTATAATGGTACCCTTCTCAGAGAATGAGGTCTCTAACATTAAATTATGTATTTTAATTAAAAGCTGAACTTACAGAGCTTGAGCTTCTAAACTTGATTTTCAACTGCTGTGAGCCTGGTGGAAAGCCAGTGGGCAGCACTGCCACTTTCCATTGTTGAGCTTTTCGCAATCGCTCCACTTGGAAAACTTGCTCACTTTGGAGTTGAAAAGGCAGCCTGGCAAAACGCATGTTTGAGTGATTTACCAAAAGCACACCAAAGAGGATGATAAGAGCAAAGCCATCAGAACTCCTGGGCTGAACTTCTGCCACGATGCATCGTACTGCTTCCCCCAGGTGGATCATCTCCTGCAAGTGTCATGGGACAGGCAGACTTGCCTGGAGCTGAAGGATGAGGGTTATCAGCTCTGCCCTGCCTGCTGGAAAGCCTGCACTGTCAGATGGGAAAAGCCCAAGGAGTAAGCGAGTTAAACACACTGCCTGAAACAGTTCGTTGTGCTTCAGGAAGAACTTCACCATCTTCCACAGCTGGTCTTTTGGCACAAGCTAGTGCTGCTCGGCTTCACGGGTAGGGAAGCAAAAAGGACACAAGGCGTTCTTGCAAAACAATGAGGTCGTGGCAGGCTGACCTGTGCTGAAGGGTCAAGCAACAAGGCTCGCCATCTGAGAAACGGCACCTGGAAGCTGTCCAGCTGTCTGTCCAATGTGATTAAAGGCAAAATATGAAATGCTTCAGAAGAGGGAGAAATAGGATCACAGGTCTGGGTTGCATAATATCATGCATTTTTGTAACCAGTCTAAACAGAGCGTGAGTCGAACAGATGTTTTTCATTTCAGTGTACAGCACTGTGTAGCAAATCAGAAACCAACAAGTGCCGAACACAACGGTGGCTTTGCCAGTGCTGTTGTAATCGGAGCTTGATAAAGGGCACTGTCAACCCCAGTCTCTGGGCAGGCAGGTCAACCTCCTGGATGGTTAAAGAAGCCAGCTTGTTCTTCATGCTGAGTACCTATATCCAAGCTCAATACCAGTAAGAGCTGGGTTGGGGCTCAGTCACTGAGTTAACCATCATCAGAAAAAGAGCCAGCAGGGATGTGTATATGATTTGATGCATTCTGGGAGTGGGCCATAATGTAATATGCATTTATTTAGATAGAGCTGGATACTGACTTTGTGAGACAAAACCAGCCCATATGAAAACATGGAGGAAAAATTAATGTACACCCTCATTTATGATTACAGTACCATTCTGGTTTGGAAACACTCACCTCTGCTCAAGGACCAGTATTCTTCCACCTCTCTGGACAGAGGAGGTACGTTGAGTCAATACTCTGAAGGAGCGACCAACTTTTCTATGCTAGGGAGCACTTTTATTCCCAGGTAGGCATGCATAGAGCTATAATGAACTTGCAAATCTTAGGCAGATACACTTTGGATCTATACTCCCTTACACACACACACCAGTATACTTGGTGGATTGACTCACTGACCATCCAGAATGCTTTGGCACCAGATCAACAACACACTGCAACCTAACACAGCCTTGGGACACCAACTGGTCATCCTTGCCTTAAACTTACATAGATTAGTCACCATGCAGAAGTTGCACTGCTTTTACTACATGGATACAATTATACTAAGGTAAAAATGTTTTTCCTTCGGCTGGGGCTGCACGGCCAGAAGGCGCGTCCCCTGGGTGGTGGATAGGGGATCCCTCTCTGGAGGGTGCACCGGATAAAATTGAAGAAGGTGCCGCGAATCAACGCAGCCTGAGGGAAGGCCACCCTGACAGAAAAACCACTGGCCCTCCAAGTCATGGGGGTTGGGCAGGAGGCCAACTACCTCCTCCCGGAAAAAAAATAAAAAGTTGCGGAAACGACAAGCATCAGAAATGGCGGGGATGGAGAAAATCAGTAACGAAGTGAGGAGGAGGAGATGGAGCTGGATCGGTCATGTCTTGAGGGGGAAACCAACAGAAGACTGCGCTGTGGCCCTTGACTCCAGAGCACGCAGCCACGGACCGATCGAAGTGGAGGAACGATGTTCGCGCCTTGTGTGCCTCCTGGTACTGAGAGAATTCAGATTCAGAAAAATGTTTCTAGAGTGCAGTTATGTGAGAATGTGAAGAAATTATCTTTAAAGGCATCCTAATTCACAGAACTGTGTTTAACCTAAATATTATATGACTTACTATTGTTGTATTACATTCATAAAACATGGAGTTTTGTCCTGGCACAAAATGTATACTCATCTATACAGACCAGCCCTCCAAGTGTTACCTGTGAAAAACACTATATGTCCTAGGTGCATTAAAACTTTGAAATCAGATGGCTAATATAAGTGATTCTTTAAAGCTAAGTTGCCGTTTCTGAATGCTCGCCTCTATTTTCCAACTTATTTTTATCTATAATATTGAAATGAATATAAAGCCAAGTATGAAAGCTCCAGAAAGCCTGTAGGTTGAAATCTTCTCCCAGGTCTGCAGCAGGTGGTACAGCACAGCTGTGCAAGTCACAAGATGCTTCCCAACTTTCTACTTGAACAGCTCCAATAGTGAGGGAGCAAACTTTTTCTCATGTCCATTCAAAACAGAAGCAAAACCAAATTTTAAAATCCTGCTCATTGGGAGTGTGACAGCAGGAGGAACCAGTCTTGGAGTCCTACCTCTATGCAGACTGGCAAGCACAACACCAAGGAGAGATTCTGAATTAATAAACTCTATGGGCAAGTCTCCATGTTCAAATACAAATTGTCCCTCACCAACCTGATTTTACCCACAAAAATAACAAAATTTGAAAAATCTGACAGAACAGTTTTCATAACCTTTATGAAAGTGAAGGCAGTGCATTTTTGGCCTTTTTAAACATTATCTATTGACATGTGGCCAATGTCTGGCTTGTCTGGAACCCCAAAATTCCCAATAGCACCACAGCTGGGGACTTTTTTAGAGTTCAGATTTTGTATCTTGCAGCTTAGCTGCATTTCATTTGTACAAAACTGAACTAATTTGAATGCTTAATTGGACCTTTTGTACCAAGCAAGGGTTATTATGCTGAAAATAAATAAAATAAATAACTGAATTAATACACTTATGAAAGCTTCAACATAGGCTTAGTGCAGTCAAAATTTAACTATTGCCTTCCACTACTTCTTTTTAAGCCACTGCAACCCAGTACAAAATGATGATAATGATTATTCCAGGTGTGAACCGTGTTTGTTCGTGTTTCCTTTTGCATCAAACACAGCATAACCAGACAATTAAAAAAGGTGATTATCCCACCATATTCAGTGTTAATGTGGCCTCACCTTGAATACCGTGTGCAGTTCTGGGCCCCCCAATTTAAGAAGGATGTGAAGGTCCTTGAATGTGTCCAGAGGAAGGCAACAAAGCTGGTGAAAGGGCTGGAAGGCATGTCCTATGAGGACCAGCTAAAGACTTTTGGCTTATCTAGTTTGGAGAAAAGGAGGCTGAGGGACTGCTCTCTACAGCTTCCTGAGGAGGGGAAGTGGAGAGGGAGGTGCTGATCCCTTCCAACTGAAATATAATATAATATTCTATTCTATTCTATTCTATTCTATTCTATTCTATTCTATTCTATTCTATTCTATTCTATTCTTATTCTTATTCTTATTCTTATTCTATTCTATTCTTATTCTGTTCTATTCTATTCTATTCTATTCTATTCTATTATTCTATTCTATTCTATTCTATTCTATTCTATTCTATTCTATTCTATTATTCTATTCTATTCTATTCTATTCTATTCTATTCTATTCTATTCTATTCTATTCTATTCTATTCTATTCTAAGCTTAGCTCCTCCAGGCTTAGCTTAGGGGTTAGAACAACTTACCCAGAAAAGAATTAAACCAATGTTTGTTCTATGTGAACAATCAAAATGTTATATTTTAAACTGCTCTAGGGATACCTTTCTGTTTAGTTGTTTCTTGAGGTGGGAAGAAGAATACTTCCATCAGGCCAATTTAACTACGATTTGTAGAAACAGAAATATTTTTAGTTACAGTAAGTGGGTGACAAGGACAACAATTATAACAAATGGATCAAGCATACTCTTGAGTCTTCTACTTACTAAAATCTCAGAAGGAGAAAATGTCTACCTTAAACAGTGTTGTAGTAGTCACTGGAAAGACAACATGAAACTTGCAGGCAAGCCTTGGTAGCAGATGATCGGAGCACTTTTTAGACCAAAAGAGAGCAGACAATGTGATGAACATAAAGGTGATAAAATATATCACAGCAGATCAAACTTCAGCTTGAGATCTGGCCAAAATCAGCTTCCAGGTAATCAGGACTTTCAGTGAGTAAATTAGTCAGTGCATTTACCAAAGACTTATCATTTAAGAAATATACGTATTGCACCGGCATGAGTGAATGCCATTGTTATTGTGCAAAAGTAGTGTGATGGCAGAGAGAATATGCTTAGACTTTCTTCTGTACTGAAAAATCAGCATAACCCAGGTGAGTTCCCCAGGCCTATTTAGTAAGTTTCAACTATTCATACTGGGAGGTCTCATCTGCTGTTGCATAGTTATGTGTTATGTTGGTAAAGTGAGCTTGCTGAAATCTGAAATCCTTTCTCACATGAGCAGCAAGTTTTTCAGCAACAGCTGAAAAAATCAGCTTTATGGGTGCAGGCTCTGAGCCGACACAGTTTTACCCCACAGTACTTTATTTGGCCCTACCAGTTCAAGCTCTGGGTAAGATTTGGTCACACTAGATATGTACAATAGGGAACCCTTAAAGTTTCAAAAAATTTAGAAACTTGTCAAAGGAGCACAAGAAAATGGTGACACAACCAGAGCAAGGTTCATCCATAGAAAGGCTGCAAGAAGCTGCTTCATGAGCACGAGACTGCAATTCTCTTTCAGATAGGATTCAAGAAACCTGGCTTATAGTCATTGACTTTGGAAGGACATTCAGAGAAATACCCTGTGGCTGTCTACCTGGGGTAAATATGATGCTATGCAGACCCTTTAGCAAATTCAGAGTAATTCACAGATCCATAGCTCTTAAGGCCAGCAGAGACCTGAGAGGATGGACAGACAAACATTTTTGGCTGAATCAGATATGAGGAAGGAGTTACTGCTACCAATCCACATCCAGCTGGCTCTTCTGGACAGGGATTGCTGCCAGCCCAGTTTTGCTGGCTGCCTTGTCATCTGAGTGGGTCCTAACCCACATCTGTTCTCCAACAGGGCTAGAGATCTCTTGGATGAACAGCTAAACAGAGAGAGCCGGAGGAGTGGTATCCTGAAACTGTGGGGACGGAGAAGGCATAGGAACAAGCCATTCAGAGAGAGATCTGTTCATCCCAGGTCTGCTGCAGACAGAACAATTTATCTGACCTTGCATCTGGGTTATCCAAGCTGACCACACAATTTTGCCCATCTACACTCTGAATCACGCTCAGAAATTGCCTGGCATGATGAATCCTTCAGAAGGTCACGCAACCTTGCCTGGAGACATCAGGAGAGGGACAGAGCCTATGACGAGTTTTGCTCAAGCAATCGTGTCACCCTCACTGTTTAAAATGTGTTTACCAGCCCTGATGCAGCATGCCTGCTTATAACTTCCATTCGCTCATGTACCTGTCTCTTCCAGGCAGTACCAAAGAAGATTCAAGAGACAACAGGCTGCCTCTCGCTGTCCAACAGAGAGGACTTGCTTCTATATGATAATGCTCTGCAAGGAATGAATGTTTGAAATATCCAGCAGGAAAAAGAAGAAAAAAAAGACACACACAGACACACACACACACACACAAACACTGCTGTTGCAGTCTCCCCCCACAGACCTCCTTTGTCCCTGTAGCTGCCATCGCCCCCCCATAGGCAGCGCTCCCCTCTGTCCTCCCGACCCCTCCTCTCCCTCCATTCATTCTTGCAGAATTTATCCCACTTCTTTAACTCGGCATGTGTCTGGGCAGATGTCCAAAAAACCTCCCTTCAGCAACCGGGGGGAGGAAATTCCTCCAATTCAGCCCAGGCTCTTTTCCCCCACCCCGATCCCCGCCTTCACTCTCCCTCTTTTTCTTGCTCCTTCTTCTCTTTTAAGATGCTGAATGATTGATAACGCTTGCCTCGCCTCACCGCTGCCTGTTTGAGTCCTTTCTGCCTGGCATCTGCAGCCCTGTAGGGAAACCAGCTCTCCTAGGCAATGGGACGTTGGGGACCCCCTTCGGTTCTTTTCATAAATTAAATAAATAAAAGGAAAGAGGAGAAAAGGACAAGGGAATCTGGAAAGTTTGGGGGGGCAGGAAGGGAGCAGCTCGGAAAACCCCTTGATTAAGACAGGTCCAAAGCAAACAAACAAATTAAAAGCAACTCTGCTGCATGCCCCCGATTCTCTGTTTGCCATGAAAAAGTGAGCAGAAAGCTTTGTTCTGTTGTTTTGTATTTTGGTGCCCAAACAGTAGGTTTGTGCAGAATTTCTAGCTTCTCATGATGCCGTCATGATGAATGAGTTTGCTGTCTTAAATTCACACCTTCTGGAGCCATTCATTCACTTGGAAACCTTGGCCTCCATCTAAAAATAAATAGAACTTTATTTGTCTTTCCAACAGTGGAAAGTGGCTAGACAACGTGAGTCCTAACACCTTACACTTCAGAATCAAAAAACATATCTAATTCTATGTGTCATGTCGTTGTGCATTATGTTTGTACATAAACATCCTGTTTTCATAGTTCTCAAAGTATCCACAGAATGCCATGCTAATGTCAAGATTCTGATTTGATTTTCACATTTGCTTTATAATTTGGGTTTTAGGCATGAAACTTATTAAAAATGTTCTTCAGGTTATGTTATTTTAGCATTATATATAGTACACGTCTAGTACATATGTGAGATACACATGTACTACATGTAACAAACTCCCATTAAAGTAATGACTTAAAGCTTGATTATCATTACAGTTACCATCTCAAATACAAGTGAGACCTTACGGCCTGTACCAGGATCAGAGCATCATTGCACTGGGCAGCATGTGTAGAAACAGACAAGCGCTGAAGATGTTCCAGAAGGACAGGTAAAAAGGAAGGACTGTTATCCCCATTTAACAGAGGGAGTCTGGAGAAGGACCAAATTATGAAGATAAGGGTTCATTTTATCTAACTTAGACATTCAAGTGTCTACTGATTCCAGGCTCCATCTACAGCCAACAAACCAGCATCTCCAGAGAGTTTTCTAAGAAAGAACTTAAAAGACCATCTCAGACGTGATATGACTTTAGGATATGCAGTTATGTCATTTTAATCCAACCAACGTCACCCAGAAAGTCTCTGGCAGAGCAGAGGTTTCCTTCCATGTATCCCATTCCCTAGTCCAGTGTTTTAGCAGAGAGAGAGGAAAAAAAAAATCTATTTTTCTTAACAATGCTACCTGTCTTCTCAGTAACAGAAAAACTGCTATTTCAAACCAGGAGAAACAGATAGCATAAGCTCTTCATATTTTATTAATCAAGATACTGAGTTTTGAGGCTCTGCCTGAAAATGAAAGGTAGGTTTCTGTGACATGATAATTCAAAGTAAAATAAACAAGTCACTGGTGTTTAAAATAAGTTACATTTAAACCTTAATAAGATGAAAACAAAACATAATAATCAGCAAGTTGATTTTTTTTTCTCTTTTTTTTTAAATTGAAGCAAAAGACCATCATGTCAGTAACACCTGGGAAAACTCCGTGTTGAATATTTATTCCTTGTTAGCTCGTTAAACTCTCAGCAGCCTTGCAGTAAGTGATCTCCCTCTCCTGGGCCTGGAGGATACTTGGTCTTTCTGTGTAGGTAGCAATCTATCTGCAAGTCAGCTGGAAGCTCCTGACTACATCAGGATCTGGGGAAGATAAGTCTTCATTTATTTATATGAAACAACTATAAAGTGCTATTGGGAGATCTGAAATGTATTTCCTTGTCAGATGTGTCCACACTAAAGGTCTCCTAATGCAAAGCCAGTAATTACCAGAGGTGAAATATCCAACACAAACATCCAGCCTACCAACTCAGCACTCACCCAGCATCACTGAATGATATATCCTGTGAAAATAATAGCAATAATAATCCATTTTTCAAAGAAATTTCCCAACAGAAGGCTTGCTTCCCTTGGAGGCAATTGCTAATGTCCCACAAATCCAACATGACCTTCACAAATAATTCATTGGTATCTGAAGCCTGGTCATGTAAAGACTGGCACACTCACTTGTTTTTAGAGAAAATAGTAAGCTCTTGATTTCTGAGCTCCCCAAAGATCACTCAGGAGCCTGAGGTGAAGAAATTATCATTCAAGCTCCCCAAAATGTCCTTGATACAGAACCACTCATGTCCCATCTTGAAACATTGGGTGGTCTCAGCTGGCAATTAATTTCACTTTTTTGTGGCACATACCACTGCATTTATAATATGCCCTTTCCTGTTTAAATACTGCAAAATACTAGGTAAGAAAAGTAAGACACACCCTTTTGCTGCCCCACCACCCAATGAAGTCTTCCTGGTGAGTGTTGCCAGCAGGCAGAGGCAGCGTTTGAACCTGGAAACATGGCCCAGAGCCGGCAGTTGCTAATCCCCATTCAAGCAATCCCCTGGCAGACTCAGCTGCAGGGATTTCAGCTCCCAGGGGTGCCAACATGAGGAATTCATCTCCACTGGGCCCTGAACAGCAGACTGCTAAATGGCAACCCCACACTTTGGGCTGAGCAGGGAGAAACCTCCTGGATCTGTCAGTGGTAGCAATGCTTATCTGGTATCTTCTTTCCAGCCCTCTCATTGCTCTCACATGTGTGGCCACCACAAATGATTTCAAGCCACGTATTTGGAAGCAGTATGGGTTTATAGTCTCCACAGATGTCCTTTTTTTTTCTTTTTACTTGAACACTATCTATTTAAGTATCTGTCAAAGTACTCTTGTTCTCCTGCAGACAGGCACTCTTTCAGGGACTGAGCCTACCACTGCAATAAAACCCAATCAGTTCAATGTTTTCTTGGATGCGAGAGACATCAACTAAACCTTATGCACTGCAGTGGGAGAGATGTCCACTTTTTGTTTAGTCAAGCATACAGATAAGTCCTCATCTTTGACTCAGATTCATAATCAAATTCAGTCAAAGTACTACTGGAGATCAGCCCCTTACCCGCCCTGTGCACTGCAACCCTGTCCCATTAAGAGGACTGTAAGGGTTACCCAAAATATCATTGGTGTTGGTCTGCTCCACATATCCATGTCAGGAGGAGCTGCCCCAACCCTGTAGCCAGCGGGCTGGGAGATGCTCTGCGGAGACGGTCGGTGGGGTTTTGAAAGCGGTATATGGCTGCATTAGCATCTAGTTGTGCCTGAGCTAAGGGGCATCACTCCTGTAATTAATTTAGGTGCAGTTCTACGAGGATGCAGCTTTCTTGCTTCTGTCTCCCAAGAGCAAACCTGGATATAAGGGTCTATAAATGGTGTATATGTAAGTGTTCCTCTGAATCACTGGTGGATGAAGGTGGAGCAGCGACTGTAAACACACTGGGGTCAGTTCTCCTTACTCTCCTCATATTCATTCTACAGACAATTCCACTTTACATTTTTGAGCCAAAATTTCCAATGTTTTTTCTACCTGTGGAATCATTGGTATCTCCCCCAGGAAAAAAAAACAAAAAAACAAAAAAACCAACATAGGATGGATTTACCAAAATCTATGCCCATAAAAACAGCTGCAGGGTTTGCTCTGAATGGACCCAATAGGTTTTAAATCATTTTGTAACCACTGGCAGCTAAGGACCTATGATGCCAATCTCATTTGTCATGGGTGCAGGGGGGAATAAATACCCATTACCAATGATTTGTTTATGATTCCACAGAGAAAGCAATACAGGATGGGGAAAAAAAAAAAAAAAAAAAAAAAGCAGGGGGGAGACAGTAATTTCTTCCTATTTATTGAATAGCTTGAGATAGTGATTTTGAACAAAATGTAATTGGCCATTTGTATGTGGCAGCAGATCTATGAAGCAAAGGGAAGACAAGATAATGGTGGCTTGGAGGGCTTGACATAAAGGGAACACGATGGGGCAGAAAGGAGACTATAACAAACATGAAAGGCAGAAAATCTTAACTATTAGTAGCATGGCATCATCTGTAGGCCTTGCCCTGGTGTGCCAGTAAATCAGACTCCAAGCCCCATGAACCTCATGCGTTTGGCTTCCGGTTGTATCCATGGTATGGGACACACTAAAATGGATATGAGTATCTGTATCTATATCTGTATCTATATCTGTATCGATATCTATCTATATCTGTATCTATGTCATCTATATCTATGTCTATATCTCTATCATCTATCTATAATCATATCTGTATCTGTCTATATCTATACCTATACATAAACCTATAGGTATACCCATTTATCTCTATCTCCATATCTATCTCCATATCTATGTCAATATCTATCTTTATCTATATCTACTTTAGGACCATGATTTTTATTTAGAAGTTTACAGAAGACAAACAGAAAATGGCTGCCTGAAGGACAGCACAGAAATTTAGAGGGGAAAAAATGCAATAAAAAAGACAAATGAAAGATTATGCATCCCTGCATTGTCATCTTCAAAACCAGCTTTTAAATGATTGTTTATGACCAAAGTTGTTTTGCATCCCACTGTCCATGAGTTCGGTGAAAGCTCCTGGTTTTCCCCATGTAACATATGAATTTAACCTGAAGGGCAACATTATCATTTGACCCGTGAGAGTGTAAGCCCCAAAGATCATCAATTCCCTTAAACTGGTGACCCAGCCACTCATTTAATGCCTCCTCGTCAGGTCGAAATAAGACTTACAGTTTGATAGGTCAAAGTGAAAAGGGGAGGAAAGGAGGGGGGAAGAAGAAAAAAAAAAGACAGACTGATTGCCACAGCAATAAAATTAAAAAAAAAAAAAAAAGGAAACACTCCTCAGTGAAAGCATTGTCAAAAATATATATATGAGGAGGAGCAATTTTACAACCTCCTGTAACCCAGTGGTCCTGAGGTATTGCTTTTCACCGTCTACCCAGGAACAGGCCTCCATGAGGTTGTAAAAACACCATCTATTATTCCCAGAGACTGAGACATCATCTGGAGGGGCTTTCCCATACTGAGTCTTTGCTCTCAGTGTGGGCATCGCACGCGGGTGGCCGCCCGCATGCGGCCGCCCGCATGCGGTGCCTGCACCAAAAGCAAAGCCTCAGGTGGAGTGAGTGGGTCAGAGGAGAAGGGAATGGTGTGCTTAACCCTCTCCAGCTCCTGCCCTAGGGTGCCCGTAGAGCCCTCCAGCTCTTGCAGGGTGCTGGTAGGGTGCTTTCTGGATGCAGCTGCAGGGGGCCTCACTCCTGCCTGCATCACAGGGATGCAGGCAGGGATGTACGAAAATTATGCATTCAGATGTAAAGTGCACCCCAGGCTCTCTCTCACCCCCTCTCCAAGCCCATTGTCCTTGCCAGACTTGTTTGTCTTTGCCCCACGTGTCTGGATGCTTTTTGGTCACTGGTTTTCTCCCCATTTCTTAATGCTCTTCACTGAATTTCCCATTTTTTTCCCTTCCTCTCCCCTGATACTAGTGATTTTTTTCCTGATTTTCTTTTTTTCCTTTTTTTTTTTTTTCCCTGCACTACCTGGCAGCAATAACCAGAGCAAGGGAAATGATTTGCTTTTGAAGTGTGTTGAAGAAACTCTTGGAGGCTGCAGTACCAATCAGCCAGGTTAAATAGAAAAAATAATCAAAAACCGGTGAGGACACCAACTCTAGAAACCATACCAAACCAAATCACATACACCCCCAAAAAGATGAAATAGTAAAAACTTATGCATAGAGAAAGTTTTCTCTGCCAAGGACCCTAAGGAGGTGGGGGACCAGTGGGTCCTCCAGAAACCAACCCAGAGCAAGGTTGCATGGACACCCCCACCTGCCTCCTGTCTCCAAGGCTATGGTCCTTCTTCCCCTGCTCAAGCACTTCAGGATGCAAACAAACTGTTTTCACAGCCACAAAGCTCACATTTCTGGGTTTTCTTATCCAACACCATACTCATGAGAAGAGTGAGGGGTTTAGATGCAACATTTGGCTCTGGACCAGGAACAAAGCAGGACATGTGGTCCCACCTGCATTCCCTGTGTCCCTTTTTTTTGACCATGCTTCAGGTTCATCTTTACAGGTGTATTTTTCACCCTAGTTTTCAGGCCCATAGACCCAGGTATATGCATACCCACCATACCATCTACACTGCTCAGTGTATCCATTTTAACAGGTTTACTTACAATATGAGACACAATCCTGAACAGTCTCCTGGAAGAAGCAAAGCATAACTGCCATGGGTAGCAGATGCTTTTCCCACCTCCTGCTTGGTCCCACTTCTCCTTTTCTTTTCTAAAAATGTCCAGCCAACCATGGCAAGGGTGAGAGTCCTCCTACAGACGTCTCTTCTCATCCTTGTTCTGAGTTGAGACTTGGGTTTTTTTAAGTATTTTTATAAAATCCTCAAGCAGAAGTAGTCTGCAAGTGGGTGCAGCCATCTACAGTCTCTGCTGCCGGGAGCCAGTTGAGATCCCCAGTGAGTGCCCCCAGCAGCCCTTCCTCCTTGGAGACGGAGGGACCATGGCCATAGGATCTCAGCTCAAGGATGGAGGCCTCACAAGTACTCCTTAGCCACCCTAGCTTTTCAGAAATGTGATGGAAACCAATGGCACTTGTCACTTCTTTTGCTTTTTTCTGGTGTGCAGGTGCCTCCCACAGCAGTGGTGTCCTCAGTCCCCTGGTCCCTGGGATGGATTAAGCCAGCTGGTCCCATACCTCGGGGTGGAGGTGGAGGGAGAGGGGGGACCTGCCTCCTGCAAGCCCTGTTTACACGGTAATGAATACCTCGTAGCCATATCTATTGTAGTAAGTATCACATTATCAAACGGGGCCTCAGCACTCTACCAGGCGCTCAAGTGTGACTAAGCATCCAACCTCCTGCTACAGGAGGTGGGTTAAATTTACAGCCTGTCCTCCCCAGCCACAGCCAGGATCTTTGGAGAAAAAGGCAGCTGTTCCTCCCTGGAGCACAGGGCACCCATTATTGTCTGCCCTGATCAATGGCCAGAGGTCCCCAGGCAGAACAAAGCACAGCACAGTCCCCTGAGCAGCCCCTCAGCCACACAGCACCTAATCGACCACAGGTCCAGCACTGAGGAAGTGGAGGAATGGAGAAGGGAGCATGGGAGACAGAGGCTGCCAAAGGCCCTGGTGATGGAGAGGGGCAGTCTGTTGGCATCCCCCCTGGACTCCTTTTCGGTGACTGGTTTGTTGCTCCTTGTCAAGATGGGGAGCAAAAGGGTGCAGGCTAAAAAAAATCTCTGAACTCATGCTTATTCCACAGTGCTGGTGATCTGGATGCAATGATATGGAACAAGGCTGCAACAAGGTGCATGAACCACCTGGCAGGATTGCTTTCCCTTTTCCCTTTCCCTGGGGAAGTACGTCAAAGGGAACAGCCCCATACAGCCCAGGGCTGGAGAAGATGAACAGATGCCCTTACTTTCCCTTTATGATACATCCATTATGATGCTGTATCCAACATGTCCTGCAAAGCACTCAGTATACACCTCCAGCAACTTCATTCCCTCTGCTCTGCACGAAGGCTATATTCAGCATGAAATTATTTCATCACAGCTCCTTAATTTATTTGCTTAGACAACAACTTTTTTCTTCTTGTTGCCTAAAGATCATAACATTACCCAGCATTTTTCTTGTGCCATTTAATCCTGAGTTTATTCTCTACCATCAATCCTAAATTTGACCTCCAACACTTGCGGTCAAATCTATTGAAACAGATTTGTAAAGTTTGCTCAAATAATTGATTTATCAATACATTCAGTATCTTTAAAATTCAAGCAGGATATAAATATAGCAGCCAACAGGATACTTGCAAGCTACCTGCTCTGACTCTGATTATCTATGACAAACGATCATGTAAAACCACCCAGAGAGCTTTTTCCTGAAGTGCTTTGTATACAAACCAGTATCTACAGCCAGTCGAGGCATCACCACCTACATATGATTACTAGCTGTGTTCCCTCAACACATGAACTCAAAAACAACCATTTCCTCACATTCACCTCTACAGAATACTCAGTTTCAAGCCATTTTGAAACCAGTAGAGGATAATTGCTGAGTTAAAATTCAGCATTCATTAGTACATCTGAAAATCCTTCTTTCTCCAGCTCCTCCTATCTAGTCTTGAACCATAGTGATTGAAGCATGGGGAGGCAATCAAAAGAATAACAGAGCACACTAAGTAAAAAAGTCTAAGTATCTACCCTTGCACCCCAGAGGAAAAAAAAAAGGAATAAAGAAACCTCCTCAAAGTAAACTATAAATGCCTAACACAATGAAAAAGAGAGAATTTTATGGGCCCAGTTACATAACTGCAGAGCCAAGTGCATGCACAACTCCCATTTCTGAACACAAAAAACCCCGCCTGGCAATAAAATCTATCTGTTTACTGATATACGTTGCATTGTCCAGCCTTTTCTGGATTGTCCACTTGTTAAGCAGTTCTGTAAAGTACTCCTATGTTTTCGCTCCACCCAGTAGTTTCCTCCGTAACTCACAACTGTGGTATAAAAATGTGGCATGCACTAAAATATCCAAGTAAATCTTTTTACTGTATATGGTCATATGGAATAGTTTGAATGTGATCCTAGTCTTACAAGAGAAGCCACACTGGATATCTGATAACACAGAAACACAGAGAGGCAACATGGCATTATTATTATTATTATTATTATTATTATTATTATTATTATTGTTGTTGTTGTTGTTGTTGTTGTTGTTGTTGTTGTTAAATATTATTTAATATTATTTAATATTATTTAATATTATTTAATGTTATTAAATCATCATCATCATCATCATGTTCAATTCCTTTCTTATCATTGACAAGATCACAAAATCATGAGTTTATTTATTGACACTGTCATTGGATCCAGCATATCAGGATATGATCCCAACAATCCCACACAAAGAGGAAACACAGATCTCGATTTAGGGAAATACTTTCCAGCTTGGGCTCATCTCAGAAATTTCTGTGTCTAATTAGGCATCCTTGATGTATAATTGCAGGTCCACAAGTACAGTAACCAGGACTGGGATTGCTTTCCACTACAGTGGCAGCCTCTTGCATCTGATGAAACCCACCCAAGGATTGGGTGCCTGCCACTGGAGATACCCCCAAGCAAGGACAACTTTTAAGAAGGCAAGAATTGGTGAACACCATAAGGGGAAAGATCAGAGCCTGAACATTAAACCTGTAGCTCTTTGCTCAGCTCTCAACTCTGGAAATCTCTGTTTTCTCGAGGTGGGTGCAACCACAGGCAGGTACACTCACATAACCATGACCACACTGATCATGATTCTCCTATTAATGAGGAAGGCAGCAGGGTTGTTTTTAGATTCGCATCTTGCAGAGGATTTTGCAGGGACAACTTTGCTTCAGAGCAACCATTTGTCTCCCAACAGTGTGCCAAGTAAAACACTTTCCAAGTTGGGCAGCCACTATATATGATCATCCACCTCCCTTTTTAGCTAATGGGGTGATACACAGCCTCCAGTGCCTACCAGAGGGCATTCAGCTTAGAAAACACTAATGTGTGAAAACGTCTGCAGACTGACTATGTGAATGGCAATATACATTTTTAATTTGAATAATATGCAGTGTTTACCATAATTAGACAGTGCATTAACATGATTAAACCAGCGCTGCGGATCAGAGTGGCAAGGCACCCGACTCGAGTCTGAAGCCTTTATTGCCGGGAGAAGCTTGTTGTGCTTGTCCATTGAGCGACTGCTTGCCCTGCCCTTTTGCAGTGTGAGTTTGAAGCTGTCATTGCAGAGGGCAAAATTTTCCTTGACAAGCAAACAAATCCATTAACATGTTAACAGGTTTTGCATGCACGTGTGGAAAATATTAAGCACGCCAACACAACAGGACGGTTAGGAGGATAATATTTATTCTAAAATAACAAAAAGATCAAGTTCTACTATGGGAGAGCAGGCGACATACTTTTACTTATCCTGAAAGGCAGGAAAGGAATTGATTTTTGGTAGTGGTTAAAATAACAGAACTAGGAATCAACAGAAATTGCTGCTATTTACAGCTGCTAGCTTCTTGATCTCTAACTTTAGCATCCGTCGAATGGCCGCAATTGTATTGCTATGTATGATTGCTTTGTGTATATCCTCCAAGTACTCCAAATCACAGTCTGCTCTCCTACTTGTTGCTGGGAGCTTTGCCATTGATTTTAATCAGGCCAGAACTTCACCCTTGTTTCAGCCAGCAGAAATCCTGGCACCAGACCTTCTCTCTGGAGCAAGTCAAACATGATGGAAAGTGGAAATGATGGCAAATGGACACAAATGCTGCCCACACATTTAAAGGTGGGAGCATCCAGTTGTGGAGCTTTGGTGGGGTAGGGGGTCTGCTGTTTTTATTTAATTCTGAGCATTGGAGGAATGTGAGCATGGATTGCTTTAAAAAGATAGTAACTAAGCACATAGGAAAGCAAAAATAATAATAAAATATTAAGTAACAGTGGATGGTGATTCACAACCCCTTCATGTTCATGCTTTCACTTGCAATATTTGGTTTGTCCCTGTACATCAGAGAAGCACCCTTGCTTTTATTCATGAAGGAATTTGGCAACAAGAGCTATTCCAAAACACAGCAGCTGCAGAGCATTAAGGGTGCTCTAACCATTAAGGGGCATCTGGAACATCTCAAAATTAGTATTGCATCAGTCCACAGGCCACAGATATTTCCGTACGATGGGCACACTTCAATTCATTCCAGCTTTAGCTGTGTTTCAGCAGTATGCCCAGTACTTAAGACTGGGAAAGCCCTTGCAAGCTGCACTGATTTTGTGACTGTCAGGGAATGATTTTCAGCATATAATCTGCAAAGCAAAGCGCAGCAACCCACAACACAGCAGTAAGATTGTATCTTAATTTTTACAAATGCTTTGCTTATGATACAGGTGCCTAAAGTCAATAAAATAGCTTTTTAAACAAGGTGCAATAAAAACTTGCAGGATATCTTAGAGAGTGTCCACTCTGAATACCTAAAGAAGGCACAAGGTAGGGCTGAGATGCAGTCTAGAAGTAAAATGAACACTGCGACAGCTGTAGATATTATGTTATTCCTTGACATCTTTGTCTCATTCAGCTTAGTTTAACAGCGGGGTCAACTGAGGAGGGGATTACTGGGAAGGGAAGACAAAGAGAGGATGAGGTGGTGGAGAACAGACCGCAAGAGCATCCTGGTGACACCAGGAGCCTCCTCAAGCCACTTTCTTGTTTCTCTTCTTCCAGCATAGAGTCTGTAGCCAAATCATCCCTCCATTTTTCTTTCCAAGAGGGCACATGGCCTGGGGCTGAGGGAGCCAGCAAGAATGGATATGGGAGAGGAAAAGAAAAAAAAAGCGTGTGTGTGTTGTTGAGCATAGCAGAGGGTGTAACTATGAGGTTTATATACAGTCATTATTGTGGTGAAAGGTGTTGATACAAGTTAAGAAGCCTCTATTAAAGAATCTTGCCCAAAGGTTAGGTTTTGAAGGAGAAAGATGGGAGCAGGATATTCAGGAGTGTCCTTCATGAGCCTGGTCCCACTGCCAGGGAACACAGAAGCATCACCACATTCATCATCAGCAACAGACAATACCAAGCCCTTCTGAAAATCTCACTCCATGTATACAGAAAAAACCTTAGAAGACTGGAAAAACGAAACCCTTAGTGGTTTATTTCTGCCTTAAACCCTCTCTGGCATTCCTAGAAACCCAAAAATAACCCTTTCACTGAATTTCAAGGGGATATGAGAGCCAAGCTCTGCTGGTCTCTTTTGAAGCCCTTGGTAACAGGATGATAACAGCAACATAAGAGAGATGGGGAAAGAAATACAGATCACAGGATAAGCACAACTTCTGCAAGGAAAGGACTCTTTGTAATACCTTCTCACATCTCAAGACACCTAATAAGAGCAAGCAAGAAATTGCTCTGTATCTAGTAACTAATCCAAACTTTTCATCTCTGGTTTTCTCCAATTCCATGGCTAACTAGTGTTTTCCTTGCTTCCAGGAGGGAAAAAAAAAAAATGGTCCTGAAGTTATCTGGGTGCTCCCACAATATACTGGGCTGGGGCATGGAAGGGTCAGTCCTGATGGAGCTTGGTGCTTGCAAAGGCCAAACAATTTCAGCAGGCGATGAAGATGCTCAATATCCTGTGTTCAACACGGTGGATGCTTTCAAGCCTCAGAGGACTTGCTCACGGACTGCAGGACTCGAAGGGACCTCCCCAGCACAGCACAGGGCTCGCTCACTCCTGACAGTCTGACTACAGAGTCACAGCAGGGTTTCCCGGAGTCTGACTTCAGTGCTTGGAGGAGGAGGAAGGGTAGATTTTTGCCTCTGAACCGAATGGCTCAAACTCCACTTCTGGCGGTTCAAAGTGCGCCTCGCTGCTGCTAACTGCGCAGATACGAAAAAATTGGGTTAAGGAGTGAAGCGGCTTCACTTGCGAGGCTCAGCTGGGGGTCCAGCCTTCACAGTGGAGCTGGCAGCAATACTCTGCTGAGGCCGCGGCAGAGGACAGCACAGCGCCTTGCACAGATGAAGCTCCTAGTCCCACTCCATGGCACTGAAATCACAGTAACTGATAGTAACACTGCTGTAGGAGCCTCATGCAGAGTCAAATGTGTCTCCCTACACTTGTAAAGCTCATTATAGAGAGGGGAGATGTTCCTGATGGGATCAGCAGTGCCACTGGGACTTGGGACCATCAATCCCCACTGTCATCGCATTCCCAGTGATGACATCCCTCCTGTTCACATGCTCCTTACTCATGGTGCAATGCCATTGCTTAATGACTGGCTCAAGCCAGCACCACATTCACAGCCCAGGGTGGCTCGAATCATACTAGGACATATATTCCAGGTTTGTCCCCTAGGCCCCTGAAGTACAGATCATTTTTAAAGTGGCTAAGGGTTGTGACCTATCTCCTGGACTATAAATCTAAGAGGACAATGTGCTTGCTCTGCTTCGTTCCTCATACTCTAAACCAAAAAATGGTTGTCCAAACAGTGAATGGGAGACGGACATGTACTTTTTCTCTATAAGCAATGAGAAGCAAGTATCAAAAATGTACAATCCGTAATGCTCAGAGCATTGTAAAGGGGCTGTAACTAGAATTTACCGAATGGAAAAACATGTGCAGTCCTTTTCCACACAGCCAGGGTTTGCTTGATTGTGTGTGTGCTCAGTGAATGTGGAAGGACTAGAGATGCGAGAAAAAGCAAAGGTACAATGTTCTAGACCTCTTACAGATGATAAAGGAGAAAGCAAATAGAGTCCTGGAACCCGGATCATTCCCTGCCATGTATTGCTAGAGGGTTCATTAGGACCTCAAAGTCTTTAAATGTTTTTTTGTAAAAAATATTGGTTCATATTAACCATTATATGTATGACTATATGGTTGTCTGTAACTTGTGCTCTAGAGAAAGCATAGAGGATGAGAAGTCTGGCCTTAATGGTTTGTGCATCCATAAATCATTTGGGACATCACACAGGTCCTACCTGTGCACATTAGCTAGATTTAAATATGCAGGATCACACAGCAATAAGGGGTTGTGCACACTCCTTTCTCCCAAAGAATCACAAATCTGGCACATTTGGACTATCAAGCCTGCTTCACTTCAAAGCTGTCGCTTCCTGTGATACAAGAGCCTTGGGCTTTCCTTCCCAGGAATGAGGGGGGAAAAAAAAAAAAAAAAAAGAAAAGGCTGTCTGAACTTCTGGGCACCTTGGGCATTGCCTTCGGCATCCCCGTGGCTCACCAAGTCTTCAGAGTTCCTTAACGCCTCTGTGCTGAGATGCACTGTAAGCCTGCGACGCTCCTCCATAGAGCCTGTCAGGATGAGCGCATTCCTTTCAGCACCGGTGTTCTCCCGGCTTAAAAATAGCAGTCAAGGCTTGGAAGGGGAAAGAAAAAAAAGATTCAAATCCAATTACCTCGAAAGGCTTCAGCCTCATTCACAGTAAGAGAAAGAACAGTCTCCTTTCTAGCTTTTCCAGCCCCAAAGAATCAAGATAAAATCTCAGCGTGATCTCTCTATGTTCCTTCTCCATGAAGTTGAACAGAGGGACAGACCCTCGTGCACATATGTGGCACGTGGCCCATCTTTTTTTTGGCCAGGCTGGGAAAGGGCTTTTGAAGAATGCTGCTGGAAATGCAGATTTTGCCTTCAAAAGGATCACTTGGGGGGGGGGGGGGGGGGGGTGCAAGGTCGGAAGGGGAGTGCCATCTCAGATTCTAAATAGTGCATAAGAAAGTGTAACTGGGAAGGAGTGAGGGAGGAACCTAGGGATAGACAATGGCAACAGAGGAAGGTCAGGGCAAAATATCTAAAGTATAAATATTCCTTGCAGGTTTGACTGTAACTCCAGGGATCAGCCCCTCACCAGGTATAAATCAGCGCAACACCACTGACATCGGGGAGCCATGCCAACAGGCACTGGCAGGAAATCTGTGTCCAGACCAGCCTCATGTCTCCCCTTGGGGCCAGATCCACAGCCCTGGGTGGCAGGCGGCAGGATTCCCACAGGGGCAACAACATCAGGCAAAAGAGCCCAGGAGAGGTCCTCGACCTAAAAGGAGCATCTGCGCAGGAATATCATCCATCCATCTGTCTGTTGAGCAGCACATTCTGTCCTGGCTGTCAGATGCAACCCTGTGTAGGTTGCTGCCTGATCTATATTTAGCCCCTGATGTAACTAAAGTCAATAGTATTCCATTAGGGCAGCTGCTTCTAACTCCTGAATAGGCTTTCCTACGCCAGCTCCACCTACACATGTCAAAAATCTGGACATATACAGCTACAAAACCTTCTCATGTTTATATACACAGTGGCACAGTTTTGAATAGAAAATATATGACTGTTAGCATAGTTTAATGGTCTGCTATATAACAGCAGCAGCACTTTTTTAAAAAGAGACATTGATTCTTCTTGTCCAGGGGTGAGTTTAAAGGGCTTAAGCTTTGCTGAAAGTCAATATTGGCCTTTCCCTTTTTAGGGTATGTTTCTGCATTGGAGCATTCCTTATCTCTGCTGCCGATGACAGGTTCTGTGGAAGGTTTTGTAGTGTTTTCTGGGAAGGAAGACGTGTGTATAAAAAAGAAGAATCACACTGCAAATCCCACACTTGAGCCTGTAAGAAGTTTATATCTGGTGTTTTGTATTATTTAAATAAGGACTTGTGTCCAGCATTGTATGAATATTGCTATATGATTGCTTTTCCAAAGTAAAATTCCAATTTAAACATTTTGGGTTTCCTTTCATTTTTACTATGAAAATCTACAGAAGGCATTGCAATGCAAAGCACTAGAGAATTGTATTTCCCTACCACAGCCCAGGGAAGTGCAGGAATTAAAGTGATTACCAAGATAAAGAAAAGTTAAAGGCACAGACCCGAAATTATGAATGGGGAGGAGGAGGAAATATCATGTAACTATCTTGTGCAAAAGATCCATCCATCCCTCTACATGATGATGTATATGGTGAAAATGGCCAGAATATATTAAATCTAACAAATAAATAGAGTCCTGTAAAAGAAACACACTTCAAGAAATATTCAAGTACGACAGGTTTATACCTGAAGTTAGTATTGTTTGTGTTCAGTCCCTTGACCTCCACCATGTGTGCTAGAACGACACAGAGAACCTCTTTCTTAGCAAATATAAATATTTCTTCCACTAGCGCGGTACATTTGGAAACACAAAAAGATGACTCAGGAGTCTGCAGACATGTTGCCATTTGGATCAGTGGTTAAAGCTAAGCCAGTTAGTTATCAAGCACAGTCTGTTCCCAACCTATAGCTATATAATGGTTTTTAGGGAACGAATGGATGCTTCTTAATTTCTAAATATAAAAATTTAAATCAAACACTATAGAGGATGCAAATTAACCAGGATTTGCTGCATTCAGAGAGATCAGGGGTTTAATAGCAAAGTTTCCTTAACCATGCAGCCCAGAACAAAAACATCCATCTCTGGTCATGCTAGAACATACAGTGAGGTGGCACCCAAAAGGGCATCCAGCCACTCACGTGTACCTCCTGCAGCTGTGCATGACACGGCAGTGCTGTGACACCACAGGTCACACTTGGTTTTGAAAACCGCTGATGAACCAGAGAAATAGTCCCATCTCTGCAGACCCAGACCTCAGCTGGGACAGCTGCTGGGGCAGTAGCACCCTCTGGAAGTCAGGCTAAAGCCAACCACTACCTGAACATCACAGATCACAGCAAAAGCCCCCAAATTCACCTCCTAAAGGTGATGGTTGCTCTTTACAAAGACATGGAGACCAAGCCCTCGGAAAGCATTGCTGTTTACACTTGTTTGAAACTTGTGGCCGGGATGGGAGGCACCAGATAAGCCCCAGGTAGGTCAGGGAGAAATAAAAGCAAGGAGGTAAAAACATTTCAGGAATATTGCCTAAAAAACACACTGACTCTCAAATGAAGCCTGGATACAACCTGAGGTCTCTGATTTCCTTTCAAACCTCTAGGCATAGACACTTCTTTCTAAAGGCTTGCCTTTCTCTCTCTTCCCATGGTCATCAGGGGCACTGTGACGATGGAGAGAAGCCACCTGTGGTGACAGATACCTGGCTGTGCCTCTCCGTTCCTGGGAGCTATGTCCCACCCTCCCAGGGAACAGCACAGGATTCATCACATCCCCCTTTTCTCAAGAGCCATGCCATTAACCAGCTGGTCCATGGACATGGCTTCTGGGAATGTGGAGTAACTCCAAATAACCCACCTGAGGGCTCAGAGGATGGGGTGGTGCTAGAAATCCTCAGCATGAAACAGCAAGGCATGGATTATCTCAGCCAGATCAGCTCAAAAAAACCAAATCCATTTGTACTTCTCAAAATTATCTCTCTAGAATTCATTAGCATGGAGAAAACCCGTTGCAATGAGGATGCTCTCTGGAGGAGGAGATCAGCCTTAAAACAGGGGAAGCCTGTAATTTTTCTGGCAGTCTATTCACTTGTTTTTCAAAAAAAGGATGTTTGGAGATGTGTAAATCCCGGGAAACCTATCCCACTGCATTGCGGGGAGAAAAAAGAGTGTGTTTTCTAATCCTTTTAGAAATGCAAAGTTTCCAGGTTTAAAAATTCAGGGTCAAAGCAGGTGCTTATGGTTTGCACTAGAAGAACAATAGACCTGAAGAGAAGAGAAACTCTGTTTTCTTTATTCAGGTAAGAGCCTCATTAGAAAACAATAGGCCTAATTTATCCCTCATAACATTCTGTTGAAGTCTGTATGTTTACCCTAGGGATTAATTTAGCCTAATGGGTCTTCATGCACAAACAACATAGGCAAGGTTTGATTCTTGGAAGTTATGGAATAGCAAATGCTACTACAGGACTTGATCCTGTCACTAGCAAAGACAAAGTGAGTTGTGGTGTCTGATAGGCTCAAAGCCCTTGAATGGTGTCCTAATACAGCCTATGGTGAATAAATGTTTTACGGTCGATCATATGTCACTGTGAATCAACTTTTTTATTGATAGTGTTAATCATAAAATGAAGGAGCAGAGATCAATTTATGTATTTCAAAGAAAAAAAGAGATGTGTGATCTTCCATCCCTTGTGGACAGTGGCAAACATGAGTCATCCTGACCTGCTGTGATCCATGAAAGGAGATATCTTTCTCCAGTCCTAGAAAATGAGCATTTGCCTTGAAAGACTCTGCTCTTGCAAAAAAAATATGAACGCTAGAGAGCTTGGTTTCACTGAGAATACTTGACAGTGAATTAGTGGCCCTCAGGTGTCAGTATACAGGCCAGCGAATTAAATTAAGCTCTTTGCTTCTGTTCTAATGTAGCAGAACTAATGCAGTCACGGCTCAGCACTGCAGCTTCTTAAATGTGGGCACTGCTGCTGCCACAAGGAAGGGAACATGGTTTCTGTCCCTCGGGATGCCAGCTGGAGTCAGCAAGCAACACTGGGAGCTGTGACATAATGTCTGAAGACACGGGCAGGAGCAGAACCAGGCAGCAGAGGCAGCTCCAGTTCCAGTCTTAATGTCATTAGAGGGGAAATCAAGCACAGTGGCTTTTAAGCACGATCTGATGAAGCATCACGCTAAGAGACTGAAAAAAATCCCCAACAACAACAACAAAATCCCAAGAGAGCAGCAGTAACCCTTTCGCTTTCGCTTCCTCAGGCAGAAAAAGGCAGTGCTTGAAGGTCTAGAAAAAACCTGTTACATAGAGCTGAGGCTGTCACAATGACAACCATGGAGCGTTTGGCTTAATAACATCAAGTCAAGCCCTACGGAACTGCTGGTGGCAGCACCACAGACACATCCATCTTAAAAAAAAAAAAAAAAAAAAAAAAAGATGACAGTTTCTGAAGACTTGGTGTTCCCATACATTTTCTGCTTTCCTGACTGTATCTTCCACCTCCCTGCTCCTGCCCCTCCCATCACCCTTGCTGCACAGTAGCAAGCTGGGTAAATATTAACCATGATAGGAAATGATTAATGAATTATCAATTGCAATCAAATTGCATAATGCAAACAGTTGGAGGGTAAGGAAAAGTACTGGCTGCTGTCTTTATTATTATATTGGAGAGAAGGTGGCGACAGAAAGTAAGTTAGAAGGCTTACTACAGATCTTGAAATATATCCTATATGCTGACTATGCCAGGTAACTGGCTGGAAAGCCAAGCATAAAAACTCATGCAAAACTCTGTTCTTGATTTGCATGTAGACAGTTATTAAGAGAATGCATACAAAATCCCATCTTTGCTCATGCAAATAAAAAGGGTAGAAGTGCTGCCAGCAACTGCTCCTGCAAAACCAGGGTGTAACAGCACACACCTGAAGAAGAGTAGGAGCAGGGCTTCTCGGGCAGGAGGCTCTTGCTCGATCCACTTTCAGCAGCAGCATTTCCAGGTGTTTAATGAACAAATAAACACTCTGAAACTTTCTTATGAGGTAGTCAAGGTATTTTTCCTAGTATCAGTCAAGCCTCACAATATAAAGAGCTGTCCTAACAAATTCTTCCAAGGGTAAACTGAAGCAAAGTGGTGATAAGGTCAATATTTTCAAATAGGGTTGCCTAAAATATCCAGCAAAGTCAGTAATAATCAAGACAACCATTAATTTGGATGACTCCATTGGGGTGTATCTACATGACTTGAAACTTTCATGTTTGAAAACATTGGCCATAACTATTTGCTTGTGGTTAAAGAGAGGATAAGGAGCAGACCTGTACTGGACTTAACCGCTAAAAAACAAGGCATGAAAAAGGCTGAAAAAGCAGTGTGGGCACAAGGACTTGCACATTTATCTCCTTGAGAGAGTGCTGCTCACTAGAAAATGGCTGGGATCAATGCTAAAGGCAATCAAAGGAGCATGGAAACCCATCTGTGGTCGAGGTGTTCCCAGCTGGCTCTGGAAAAGGGATCTGAGCTACTCGGCCCTTCTCGCTCCCTCTGGAAACACAAGTGCCAGTAGCTCAGCTGCTGACTTCTTTTACATTTGGACATGGATGACATTGAGTGGCATATCTTTAACAGCTCTTGCTTTTCTAGTTAAGCATTAATGTTTAACGAGATCAGCCTGCAGTTACTCGTTAGTGTGCAGTGCTCCAGCTAATTAATACATCACTGGGAGAGCCGGCATGCAAAAGGAGAGCAAGCAAGTACATTCCTGAGGCATTTCTCAGCCTACAGAAAAGAGAAAAAAAAAAAAAGGAAGTAAGGGCAAAGGGTTCTTCAGAGTGGGGAAAAAAAAGAGTTGAGTCCTCCAAATGTTTGTGCAGAAGCGCTCAGCTGACTTTCTATGAAGAAGCTGTCTCTCACCACGCCAGTGTCCTCCCGATAAAAGATGAACGTGTAGCCCGCAAGGAGCGGTGCTGGAGAGGTAGTTTGAGTGTCACCAAAACGCTTCAGCTCTGACAGCCACACACATTTTCCAAGCAAGAAGAAACAAACAAACCTTCTCCTCCCTGTCCCTGCTAATTCCTCTTGCCAGCTCACCTCCTGCAATGGGGGTCACAGGGAGATCAGGAAAGTCTTGTCAGCATCTAGCTTGAAGCTGCTCCATTGCATTTGGTGGAGCTGGTACATGCTCAGCAGGCAGGCATTTTTCTAGAAATAATATGCATTACTGCTAATTCTCACAAATGTAATGGGATTCCCACAAATTTTCAATTTATTGCACCTACAGTCCCATTGCCTGCATCAAGTGATAATTTGTCAGCCTTGTTGCTAAATCTTTGAAATGGAACTCCAGTATTTTCTAGCATTTCAAAATCCAGCAGGAAAGCTGAAAGACCCTTTTGTAGTTCCCTCAATTCAAATTTCAGCCCAATTTTTAAACCAGGGAAGTACTTTTGGAGCTACTGAATGAAAAAAAACCTAAAAATCTGGGGTCACTCCTATGGTAGTGTCTTAGAGCCTAGTGGTTATTTTTTACAGCTATTTTAGAATGTAAAAATGAAAAACATAATTGTCTCTTTTTATAGGAAAAGGCAGCCACAGAGTGTAAAATGTCCATTTGTATGTCATACAAAAGAGCAGTCAGGGTCATCAGAACCACTAAGCATAAAAATTTGTAGTTTAGCTTTTAGACTTTTAGTCTTGGGAGTGTTGTAAGGAAGCAGAAAGATGGGCCAATATACCTATCACAGATTTAGGAAGAAGGCCTAGCTTTTAAAAGGGAAGTGTGTTGCAGCTGCCAACGTGGAAGTGATAGTTATTTGGTGGTGAATCATACCTGCTTTAGGATTAAAGATCATACCTATATGTGAGCCACTATCAGCAACATTATAATTGGAGTTCCTATTACTGCTAAAGTCAAAATATTTGAAAATTGTGGGCCAGGCTCCTCAGAAATGCTGAATTAGCTTTAAAATCATACAAATTAAATCCTATTTATGTACCTTCCAAGTTTCAGGGCCTTTATAATTTAAGCCTCATCACTCATTGATGCTGCTGCAGATGTTTAAAAGGGAAAAAAAAAAACAGGGAAAAACCAAACCACTGCACACCTCACATCATAACACACTTAAAAATCACAAGAGTTGGCTCTGCAAATCCCAAAACAAAACTCAGCCCATGCAAACCAGCCATCCTTCCACTCCTGGATCCAGCTGAGTGCTAAGTGGATAACGTAGGCAGGAGGTAAAGATTCAAATGTTGATGCTTGAGCAAACTGAAATGAATCAAGCTGAGTGGTGTAGTCGACACACCTGAGGGATGGGATGCCATCCAGAGGGACCTGGACAGGCTGGAGAAATGAGCTCGTGTGAACCTCATGAGGTTCAACAAAGACAAGTGCAGGGTCCTGCACTTGGGTCGGAGTAATCCCTGGTATCAATACAGGCTGGGGGATGAAGGGATTGAGTGCAGCCCTGCCAAGAAGGACTTGGGGGTACTGATAGACAAAAAGCTGGACATGAGCCAGCAATGTGCTCTCGCAGCCCAGAAAGCCAACCGTATCCTGGGCTGCATCAAAAGAAGTGTGGCCAGCAGGGCGAGGGAGGCGATTCTGCCCCTCTACTCTGCTCTCGTGAGACCCCAGCCGGAGCACTGCGTCCAGCTCTGGGGTCCTCAGTACAAGAAGGACATGGACCTGTTGGAGAGGGTCCAGAGGAGGGCCACAAAAATGATGAGAGGGATGGAACACCTCTGCTATGAGGAAAGGTTGAGAGAGCTGGGGCTGTTCAGCCTGGAGAAGAGCAGGCTGCAGGGAGACCTTGTTGCAGCCTTTCAGTACTTAAAGGGGGCTTATAAGAAAGATGGGGACAGACTTTTTAGCAGGGTCTGTTGCGATAGGACAAGGGGTAGTGGTTTTAAACTAAAAGAGGGTAGATTCAGACTGGATATAAGGAAGAAATTTTTTACAATGAGGGTGGTGAAACACTGGAATGGTTTGCCCAGAGAGGTGGTAGATGCCCCATCCTTGGAAACATTCAAGGCCAGGCTGGATGGGGCTCTGAGCAACCTGATCTAGTTGTTGATGTCCCTGCCAATTGCAGGGGGGTTGGACTAGATGGCCTTTAAAGGTCCCTTCCATCCCAAAGCATTCTATGATTCTATGAGTTGGCAAAGTTAGGAACTTTGGCACAGCAAGAATGAAAACTTTTCATTGCTGCATACTGAGTCGGCAGAGACTAAATAGAAACTGTGCTCCACCACCTTTTTTGTTACTGGGTAAATGACAGCTGATATAGAAGGACAACTTGCTACTGTTGCTGGAGATGGAGTGAAGAAGGGAAGTGAGAGAAGAAGAGAGAAGTACATTGTACAAAAAGGAACAGCTGAGAATGATGCTTTAGCAGTAAATGGGACTCTCCAGTACGAGATACGATCTTTACTTAAGCTATGCTGTGAGCATCTTTTCCATAGCAGCAAATATAATACTGGGGGAAAAAATTCTAACTGGAGAGGAAACACTCATGAGACAATTCAAGAGCAACGACATTATTTAAGAGAAAGACTGATTTACTTTTAGTCTTAAATCTCATAGACACAATCATGCATGTATGTAAATATGTCCACGCATAGATGCAAACATTATTTCCAATAGTCCTGTGACCTGAATTATTGCAATAACTGTAATCTGTTATCGTGGTTGCTGATGGATTTCTCCCGGCACCGGTCTCTGAGATAAAGAAGTTGTGCTACCCATGTTATCAGATGAAAGAACTCACCTAGAGACAAGCTTCAGGGTGACCCAGCAAGGCTGGAGATGAACAGAGTTCAGACATGATTTTCAGTGGTCCAGGAAAGCCTTGGTTTAAGCAGGGGACAATTTGGCTCATAATCTTAGGTAGATAATGAAAAGTAAAAATGAGTATGAAACAAATACTTTCATAATTATTACAGAAGAAATGTAAGGGCCTTTGTTCAACTGAGATGCCACTGTATCAGGTCTTGAAGAAATACAGGTGAAGAGACTTGGAGGAGCTAAAGACTAGAAATAGTAATCTCCTTCTAACTCCCGGTTACTAGGTGTAACTTCTCTAACACCCAGATGGTGTGCACATGGGATCAGAGACAACACCGCTCCTGCATTGAAACACGAGTAATGGCAATATTAACATGCTGCTGTTCAGCCACTGATCATTTCTGGAACCACTGTACATGCCCATGGGGCCAGTGACTCACTCTTCTCTTAGTGACTCTTAGGAAAACCTAAACACACATCTAGTATTTCACTTGGACCTGAGATTGTGTCTATTAACAATACAACACATGAAGGCAAAGCCTTCACCTCCACTGATGTCCTGACTTTGCAACTCACTTGCTGCCTTCCCTGTTCATTTGGTTTCTTTCCACGACATTGCTGCCTCTGGAAAGATGGCTGGACTGCCACTGCCACTCAGGGAAAGCTCGTGCCAAGGAGAAGAGGCAGCACCCTGGGTAGTGCCCAGCACATGGGGCCACTTCATCTCAGAGCTTCCTGTCACTTTTAAGGGTTGGTGTATAATGGCATAACTGGAATAGTTTGGACATTTTAAAGATTAAAAGATGAAAAAGTAAGAATCATCTTCCCAAATTATAAAAACCAGGATGGTTTTAGCAATGCACTGAAAATGCCCCTCTCTGAAATGAACTTGGTGTGAGTCTGGCATGCAGGAAGGGAAGTTTCAGCTCAAACACTGTGAGCTGCCGCAGCCCAAACAACCAAATCAGGGACTTATCATGGGAAGTGACAGGCAACCTCAACTATAAGCAAGGTCGTTAGCTCCATCTAAACACTTTCTTTGAAATACATCTGCAGGGGAATAAAAACAGGATGGCAAATGATTCAAGACTAAATACTCTGAAATATCCTGCAATACCCTTTGCACTCTCTTTTTGACTCCAGGAAAAGCCAGGAAGCTGAGTAGCAGCTCCATTTCCGTTCTCTTTTCACCTCCCCTCAAGAAGAGTGACTTTTAACCTTATTATTTATATTACGCTTGCATCTACAATTATGCACTGCACAAACATACGATCAGAGGGAAGTACCTGCCCCAAGGAGCTCACAGATTGGCACAGGCCGGGGAAGCATTAGACCAGGAGATAAACTGTCTCACTCCACATCACGAGGCAGAGCTGGGTGTATGGGCCAGCTCTCAGCTTGGTGACACTAAACCCCTCCTGCGGTGACACAGAGCAGTCATGCACCCATCTCTGTACCGCTGGCAGCCTCTGCCTGCAGCAGCAGTTGCCTATCTGGCTTCCTAGGCGAGGGAGGCCAAGCACGGAGAGGGTGAGTGCATGACCTGGCCACGTCCCTTTCTGCTGGGTTTGATGCAATTAGCTGGAGTCCTTAGGGCTACCCTCATGCCTTCATTAGAGACATCACCCCTCCCGTGAAGCCCATTCTGTGGATGATGGGCACACTCCACTCCATCAGGGTCTTACCAAGGCCAGCTGGCTCAATGGGGGCTTGGTAAAATAAAGACTAAATCCAACTTCAGTAGTAGTTTTGAGATTTTTTTTTTTTTTTTTTTTTTTTTTTTGCAACTCCAGCCTTTTTTTATCTCTCCTCCAACTTCTCCCTTTGTAGGCATCTATACTGTCCTGGTGGGGCCCACAGGCTGAAAATCTTTCATCCCTTTGCAGCTAGAAAGCAGTGAGTTGTTTATTTTCTTCCTCTTGTCTCAGACTTAATGAAAGCTTGAAAATGGCTGGAGATTCACACCTTGCTTCCAGAGTATATCTGAATTCACTAAAAGCTCTTAGGTTTCTTGTCACCCAGTGAACATAAACAAAGCCCTCAAACAACCACACCTCCCCTTGGAAACTATGAAAAAACAGAAAAGGCTAAAACCAGCACTGAAGACTTTTGGCTGACAGGTTGAATAACAAACACGCGCGTGTACACATACACGCACACACCTACCTTGCTCACGAGTCAGTCCCTGCGCTGGAATGTGTAATACAAGCACAACAGCTGCCTATACCACTAATCTAAGGAAAAGGTCAAAGAAAGGTATGTATTCAGCATTTGCTTTCAAATACTCTTTAAGGAGAATGTGGTGGGTTTTTTCCTTTCTGTTGTCTTTCCCACACTTCTCCATGGCCCTTTCACATTCATGCCACCAGGAGAAGCAAACGGGGTTGCCTCTGATATTAAAGATCACTTATATAGTCCTTTGAACTGGGTTGAGGTGGTTTTTTTGAGCAATCAAGGAGGAAGGAAGGTATGATTTGTTTCGGACAGAGAGCTGCTTAAATATTAAGCAGTGAAATGTAGTTGCAGCTGCTACTCACGAAGGATAGTGGTGATCTTGAATGAGGAGGAGATGAACCTTTTGATGTTTTGAGGTCAAAGGCAACCTAATAATGAAATCAGGTAACAGGGAAAAAACTAGAAATCTTAAAATTGCATTCAAGGAAAAAAATCTGGTTTAGTGCTGTGCAGGGTAATTCTCTCTACAGATACTGCCTCACTCTTTGAGACAGTGTTCTGGAAAAAACAGGAGTATTCTCTAAAGGACACAACCTTCTAGCAATAATGCTAGAAAGCAGCTTTTCCATCACTTAATTTCTTTACAGAAGCGGAAGGAAAATAGTAATCTTTATAATTCATGTATTGATAGCAAAATATTTAACATCTCAACCCTGAGAAAAAAAGAGTAAATTCACACGAATTATTCTGTAAATTTGTCTCAGAAGGATTCCTTCTCCACCCCTATTATTATTATTATTTGGTGGTCGATTATTTTTCTAATAGGATTAACATTATCCTCTTGGCTTCTGTGTAAATGGGTGAGTTCACCTTGTCATAAGCTGTTTCAGCTGGAACAGAGAAAAGAGAGTTCTCAAATCCTTGACGTTTTTAAAAAAAAAAAACAAACCTCTCCTGATAAGTTATTCTTTCCATAAATAGAGACATTCATATTGGCATCCCTCATGATGGAAACATTCTTGACAAAGGCTGTCCCAGATCCAAACAGTTAAACTTCAAGCAAAAGGTCTTGGAAGAACTTAATGGGCTACAAAGCTCTTGCCTTGTTATACAAAAAAATTATCATACTTGAGGCTCAGCACTGCCAAAAACTGCTCAGATGGGCTGGGTGGACCCCCCCCACCCCCAAGCCCTTCATCATTTCTGCATGACAAACTTGTCGCACTTCTTTTCACTCCTGTCCTATTGTTGGCGGAGATGCTTTTTCATGACCCAGCCCTACCAGAAAAAGGCTTCATTTCAGTGCTGAGAGAAATGTAGGAGTCCTTCAGGATGAAAGGTAAGATAAGAAAAGCGACTTATTCCATCAGGTTAAAGAGCAGCTCTTCCAGGGGAGGCAGGCCATTTGCATGCCATTTGGGTTCTCCGGGAGAGATGCCTCTATTCTTCTCCAACCCCTGTCTCCCGGTCCCTGAACGAACATGGGGCTGAAGAGGATAGTCTACATTACACTCCAAACGCATTACTGCTCCCTGTACATTGCTATAGGCCATCAGAATAAACCTGACAGAGCTTTGAAGTCTGTAAACTGATTCCTAGGTAACTGCTTAGAGTTTCTCCTCTCCTCATGCCCCAAACAGCTTTTCATTTGATGTTCTGGCACAGAGCTAATCTGAGAAAGGATCAGAAACTCGATGCTATTGACAGTAGTGACAGGAGTGTCTCAGTGTGACAGCTGATTGAGTCCATCTCTCATTTCACTGACAAACTCAATTGCTCCAGTAAATCGAGTGAAAGTCAAGCTCTTCGTTGGGCCCTGGGCAGGTCCCCCCTCCTCGAGCCCTCCTGGGGACCCTTGCCACTGCCACCTCTTGAAATACTCAGCTGGGAGCCCCATCCCTGTGTGTGATGGAGAAAGGGACCCACAGCTCATGCAGGTTTCAAGGGCATGCAGCATTCACCCTGCTGATATAAAGCTTGGTTTATCTTACTTCTCCTCCTTCACCTTTTCCTTCTTTTTTTTTTTTTTTTTAATAGAGATATCTCCTGGAAAATCAAGTTTCATCCTAAATCCTCAGCCCAGGCTTATGCCATAACAGCTGGGCAGCGTTGGAGGCCCAGGAGTGCAGTGTCTGCACAGCCAGCCGACCCCAAGCAATTCCCATGTGGCAGTGTATGTTGGGGATAAGAAAAGGAAATACAGGTCTGTCTGTGCTGGCTTTCTCTGGTGCAAATCAGCAATAAAAGCCATCTGCGAGGAAAAAAATCTTATAAAGGTAAAGAAGGTGGGAGAAGAGGCTCAAGCCCTTTGCAGATGGCAACCTTGTGGTGGTGGTAAGCAACCAGACAATTAAGTCAGTGACTTAACAGGCTTTTTCCATACTTTAATTGTGAAGCAGGGGTGTTTGTGGCTCCAAGCAAGCAAATCACAAAGCAGACTAAGCACCAGGCATGGGGAACCTGAATTTGCGCAGAAAATGGCACAGGGAGAAGGACTCCATGGTGGGGAACATATGCAGGCTACTGTTTGCAAATGGAAATCAAATAGGTTGCCATTACCAATAATGAAGTGTGAGGTTGGCGTGGTTTCTGTCTCTCAGATTTCAGCACGGTTTATTTTTATAGAGGCAGCTTCCTCGTGCAAAGTGTTGGCAAACAGGCTGCTGGCAGGGAGATGGGGAGGGGGGAGCAGGGAGGACAAGGCTTCTTGGGGAAGGCACAGGAGACTTTCCCACCTGCTGGGATGGAGCAGTGAGCAGCAGAGAGGGAGCTCCAGAGAGAAAAGTGACATTTTATAGAGACAAATGGCTGAGCTATTAATCTTGTTGACAAGAGAAGTAAGGTAAAATGCGGGAGAAGAGAGAGGGGAAAGTAAAATGGTGCTGAGCAGGTATCAGGTGCTGAGAGTGCAAGGGTTAAAGACAGTAAGGTAAAAGATACAGCCATGCAAATGAAATAACAGGCTCTCTGCCATGTGGAGTCATAGGAATGAGTAACTACAGACACCCCTACCTAAATATATTCCCCCATCCCCAAATTCTTAGAGCACGTCCAGCTTTGCCTCCACTTACCCTACGCAGCAAACAGCTGAGGATACAAAAGCTACACTGTCACGCCTTCCTTAAAAGAAATCAACTTAAACATTACAACACCTCCACCCCAATGTTACGCTCTGATGCCAGGATCAACACGTAGACGGGCTGCCCGCCCCGCTCCCACTGCTGGCAGCTCAACACCTTGGAGCTGAAGCATCCTGCAGGCTTCATTCCCTCCCGGCTCTGCACGGACACGTATGCTCCCAACCAAATGACCTCATCTGGACAGGATTGAGCCTTCCAAGTAAAAATAAATACAGCATATTGGAACTGGCAGTGATTTTCAAAGGTTTAAGTTGGGTCCCTCTCAGTTTTCACTCAGCACTTTATACATTTTGTCTGCTACAAAATAAGAGCATTTTATATTCCCGGCTCTGATACATATTTTATGAACCTTCAGAAAAGCTGCTCCTATGCAGTTAATATTTTGGTTCCAAAGTTAACTGGTTAAAATGCATATTAATAGATTAGACATGGAAAAAAAAAAAAGAAGAAAAAAAAAAGGCAGGTGAGAAATGCTAGGGGAAGAAAAATAGCAGTAATGTTTGGAATGACTCTGCAGCCAAGACAGCAAACCTGGTCTTTTTAATGGGACCACCCAAGTGAGCAAAACCTTAAGCTCTTACTCACGTGTGCTGTGTTCACTGCAATGTAATTCAAAGTCCAGAGGGGAGTTAGAAAAAGTAATAGTGGGGTTTAATAAGGGCTTAGCAGATGAGAGAAAGTAGTGGGTTCCCACAAAAGTTCATTCCCAAACTTGCCAGCAGAATATCATGTGATCTCAAGTCCAGTTCAATAAACACGGGAGCAGGGGGACAGTGCTGCTGGAACAAGTTGTCACTGCCTGGACTTGCCAGAAGTCAACCATTGTTCATTAGCTTCTCCTGAATATACTGTTGTAGGATTTTTCTGAAGGTGAGTAACACCACCTCCTCTAAACACATTCCCGACTTCCAAACAAAAAAACCCCAAACAAACCAAAACAACAAACCCAAAAATCTCTTCTGAGGGCCACTTAACAGAATAGCATTTGAGCTTGTGGTATTTTCCCAAAAAGCAGCCTATACAAGAAGCCTTCCTTATTTTAAAGTCATTAGTTAATTCAACACCAATCCTTTATGTGTTATGAATAGTTCAGTTGGGTTGGCTGAGTCAGGTCTAAGGTTCATTTCCAGGTCATAATTAAAAATATTGCCAGTAAGGAAACTGTATTTATGATGCTGTAAGTGCTAAGACAAGACAAACCAAGAAGTAATAAAGGAAAGAGAAGTTTCAAAAGCCACTTAAAACAGGAGAAGTGGATGGAGATACAACAGATCACCCAACAACGGCAAAGCTGGGTTCTTAGATTACTGCCCTTATTGCTTTCTCCAGTCTAGCTGAAACAATCCCATCAGCAACAGCTTATCGTTAAATTTAGTGATGGCATCTCCAAGGACAGAGCAATAGTCATGTGCAGGATTGGCTGTATCAGTATCCACTCTCTCTGGGATTACACTGTTTGTATCATAGCCTCTAGGAAAGAGGATGATTGATGTATAACAGCAGAGGAGGGAGGAGGGGGACAAACGGGAGGGGGAGAAGTCAGCAAAATCTAGTGCCCAACATGAAATATTTAAACCCTAAACTTATGTGGGGATATGATCCTACCCTGCAGCATTGTTATTTTTTTGCCACAGAATTAAAAAGAAGGACTTTTCCTGGTGTCACTGCAGGCCACAGAGGATAAATCCAAATGACAGGGCTTAAGTTATGAATATGGGGAATTAGAGATGAGAAGTAAAGCAGCTTATAATGACTCTCCCATTTGCTCTTTGAAATACAGTCTTTAGTATTGATTTTGAAATGCCCTGTCTTCATCATAGCAGCTTCTCAAAAGTGAGGCTTGAGAGTTTCTTCACCTTGCAGTCTCTTCAGCATGATTTGATAATGATAAAAAGAGAATATAAAAACTTTTGCAGGCTGTTATTCATCAGGAGTCATTCCCTTGTTTTCTAAGTACAACCGCTGACCTCCAGGGAGGATGTTGAGAGAGATATTTCAATTTACTTCCTTATGAAGATAGCCGTGGTTCAACTCAGAGCCTGCGTTCCTGACACAGTCAGTGGAGGGAGGTAGGGGTGCCTCAACAACATGTCAGTCAGTCAGTCAATCATCTAAAGTCAAACCATAAGAATGCCCTGCAAAAAGCCTACAACAGCTCTGACCTTGCAGCACCGGCGAACACAGAGTTCATGGAAAGTTGCTAGCATCTCCTTGTCATCCTGTTTACATGGTTACTCAGGCAGCCTCAGGACATTTATCCAAGTCTTGGCCCATAACACCTATAGACAACACAATTATCCATATCCAAAATAGAAACTTTTGCACCACCTCATCATCACACGTTTTCCCAGGCCTACAATGTGACAAGGTAAAAGATCAAAAGATTAACTTGGGAAAGTTAATTTTATCACCTTTTCCGACCCCAGCTTCAGGGTAAGGTAATCACATTTCCCACTCAGCTGCAAAACATTTTGAGCTCTTTTTAAAGGGCTTGACATCAGCTACCAAAATAGTCATGATGGGCATCTTTGGTTGGACAGAACACAGGGCCTTATCTCTCATAGCTTTTCCCTATTTGCTCAGTCTCAATGTTGTGCAGGTAGAGTCTAACCTGTTCCGACAATGGAGTGAAATAACTGTTCTGTCAAATAACTCGCATCCTTGAAGAGATAAGACTAAGAAGGAAAACTAAGGTGAAATAACTTGGCTAAGTTTGTAGAACAGATCAGCGCTGGAGAATGAGAGCTAACTTCCTGGCCGCCTATACCAATACTCAGCTGCTAGACTGATTGTGCTGCCCTCCAAGAACAAACTTCACTATCTGAGGAACAACAGTGAGGTTTCCCATGGCTTTTCATTTTCCTCTCTGGATTTTTTCTCAACAAAAGAAAAGCCATTAATATTCAATCATTTCTGCATGTAAGATGCAGTTGCTAAAATGGTTTTGCACTCAACAGCCTCCAGTTGTAGACTAAATTGATGACACTTAAAATGTGCCCATGAGCCATAGCAGAATGATCCCATTACAGCAGTGCCTTAGTAATGTTGTGTTAGTTAAGGTTATGTTGTCTGGTTTTGAGGGTTTATAACCCAGCTGTGAATATATTCTCCAGGCTGGAACAAGTTGCAGAGGGGATTTAGTCCTTCAGTGAATCATATGGCTATTTCTTGTATTTTTTTCCTACTTTAGGTCAGATTTTTATCTGGTTCTTTTTAAGATACGACATAAAAAATGAATAAAACACCCCTCTGTCGGGATGCTAGTAGGAGCCATGCTATATTTCAAGCCAGTATTAACCTGCCTCAGGCAAGGCCTACACCACACTAATATCCAACTACTCCCCAGTCTTTAACAGGAAGGATATCCATGCTGCGCTCACTGCTTTATAAAGAGAGCTGAGGTCCTGCAGGAATTAAATCACACATCTGGTTGTGTAGGAAATCTGTGGCAGACTGAGGGACAGAACCAGCATTTCTAAGGGGTGACCTGACTCCGTAGACACTGAATCACTTCTTCTTCCACCTGCTATAAAGACTTTCAAACTATAGCTTGAATGATTTCTCCCCTGCACAAGGGATTCTTTTTTTTTTCTTCTGCAAAGATCATGTTGGTTACAGTTTTATTTGACAGAGTTTTCTGATTGGTTTCCAGAAGGTAATGTTTTAAAAACTGATTTTGACCTATATAAGGAAACTTTAAACCCAAGGTACACATGTATCTTAGGCTGCTACTCTCACCAAACCAACTTATATGCGTGAACAAGAGATTCACAAAGTGGGATATAACAAAGACTGAAAGGATATAAGGAACAAAAGACTGTTTAAATGGAACAACACAAAAATGTTCCTATCAGCGTGGTCGACCCAACAGCAGAACAGGCTCCCACAAGAAAATCAGGAAAAGTCATTGCCTGAGCTGCTGGAAAATTCAACTGAATACATTTTGCATGAATAACCAATGTCATGACTGAATATTTGCTGAATGCAGAACAACCATACTGGGTACAATTCCAGACAGATGACCTGTTGAGATTTAGGACCTGAATTTCATCTTGTCTTGACATTGACTCTGGTACAATGTGAGTAAAAGGAGGGTGCAAACTGCCACCATTCTGCTTGGGTAGCATTTTGTACCCATGCCGAGACAGGTGTGAAGTGCTCCACAAAATTGCAAGCACAACACTCCAACCAATGAGCGGGTCCTTCTCTCCATCTGCCACCCTCCACAAAGCCTTTGCACTTTCCTTGCACCTCACAGCTCTCAGCAGCTCTGAGCAGGCCGTTCAGTCTGCATGAACCTCAGAGAAGGTGGTATCTGGATTCATGTGGCATCTGTCATCTAAAAGGTGGCTGACTGATACTGACCCTGCCATGGTGTTTTCACGTTGGCATTTGCTGAGGGGAAATGGGAACAAGATAGAGTGGGAAAGGCAGCAAATGCAGCCAGAGTGCCAGAAATCGATGGGGAAAGATGGTCCTTACTATATCATAATCAAATGCACAAGTCCAAATCTTCACCTATGCCTTTTCCTCATTCATCTGCATGTTGTCCCTGTCTTGGTTGAGTCTCCTTGCAGCAGGTAGGCGGCTAACATGGAGGGCATGGGACTACTTGGAGCGGCTCAGCAGTGCAGCTTCTTTTCCGCCTCTTCCCTTCTCTGCCCATGTAGAGAGACCAGTGAAAACAACAAAATAGTTATTAATGCTCCCTGGAGTTGCAGAGCCTGAAATGACATGAGACAGCATTTTCTTCAGCTGCTTTAGTTCTCTTTTAGCATGCATGTTTGCCTTTGAGGAGTGTAAACGACCCTTTCAAATTCAGGATTTGAGACTGATGATGACAATTGATACGACTAATTTTTTTCATGTGTGAAGCACTTTTCATTGAGAGGGCTCTCAAATTGTTTTTCAAAACTGTACAGCTTCCCTTCATCCACCATTGAAATGAACCTACCTCCGAGGTGGAACAAAGGACCCATCAATGCAAGGTGGCAGCATGCATCAATTTAGGGCAGGAAGTGAAGAATAATGCGTCCCACTGAAGGCACAGGGTCAAGTCAAGTTGGCAGAATACGTTTCCTGAATGAGAGCTAAGACAGAACATCATCTCCAGGACTCTCATGCTCCAACTCAGGACGGAAAGTGCCATGGGATCATCACTCACTAGAAAAGGTCAGAGGCCTAAGTTTTACATCTCCAACAGGGGCAGGGCACCGTGTTAGAGCATGCATTCAGAACTGCCTCAAAAGAAGAAACACAATTTGCTGATTGTCATTTCTGAAGCCTTTCCTGCAAAAAAAGGGCACTATGAGTTTTTTGGTCCCCCCCTTCCTGTAGAAAGGAAAGGTTCTATTGAACTTCAGTCTATGCTGTGCTACACTTTACAGGAAGCCCAACCCATTTTGAAATGAATATGAACTGTAAGAGGAGACCACAAGGTGGGAAACTCTTGAAGTGAGTACAAGACTATTCATAAAATGAGTGAGAAAAGGAAATAGGTGATTATAAAAGGTCATTAGAAATGTCAGCTTACCAAAGGCATTGTATGAATGGAGGTGTAACCCACTGCAACACAAACTTATTACAGCTGAACTTGCAAAGGACATCTATAACCTCAATCTCTTTTGTTCAGAGGCTTACATTTAGGAAGTTTCTTTCATAACACCATCTGTCCAAAACTTACATAAATCCAAAGAATGAGGACTTATACACCCAACTTCCATTGCACAACTGCTTTAATTCCACACAACAGATGAATGAAACCAAAAAATTTTGCCAGCCACCAGGAACACGGATGCTTAGCAGTAGATTCAGCAATTACCAAAGCCCAACTGCTGTATGAATTTGAGAGGTCCAGAGAAAAGGCAGCTGATGAGTCTCTCATTCAAATACCTTTTGTCCCCAATCAGATCCCATTGAGATGAAGAGATTTCCAGCTTTTAAAAAAGTTTTAGATTAAATTTTCTACAGCATTTTGATTCACCAAGTGGAACTGTTTCCCCCCACGGCACCACCAGCAGCAAGATAATTGTAGTGGGTGAATGCAAAAGCAAAGGTAGTTCACCTGGCTGAGACCAACACTCATCTCATGGGGGGAAAAACACTCTGATCTCGCAGGAGAAACAAGATGTAGAAGTGTATATGATTAAGTATTTTGGAAAGTAAAAGATTAATTGGTGGGATAAACGTAATGACAGAGCTACAAGGTTTGCTTTTAATAGGTACCAGTGCCAAAAGGGATGTGTTTATCAGTGGTCCTCTATGTAACAGTACCCTGAGATCTCTAAGGACTGAATGATGTAGGACAATTTCCTATAGTCCCATGTTCCTTTTATGTTCACCTAGCCTGCTTTATTGAACGAACAAAATGCTTTTTAAGGGTGCTTTACTGCCCAGACACCTCAGACATTCAACATCTCTCTTTGCGTTTTACTTCTGGTTTTAGCTTTTTAGAACCTGTACAGAATCCAGTGATTTTTCAAGCAGAGATTCAAACTCTCCCAGAAACTTGGAGGAGGAGATAGTGGACAGCATACCTTCACTCCCCCAGTTCTCTCCTCCTGCTTTCTTCCACTCATGTATTTCCAAGTTAGCAAATGCTTTCATTTATTTTTGTTACTCTTATTTCTTTTAGCAGAGAGAAACATTAGCCATGGGAGTGTGATCCACACTTGCTCAGATGGAGTGCGGGAGCCTTTGCACTCCTTCACTTTGTGCTTCAGTGCATTTCTTGCTGACAAGAGGAAGAATGCAAGGGAGAGCCAGCGAAGCTAAGGCAGATTCTCCAAAACCTGGTGTCAGCCCTCTGCTACACCCTCAACAGATATTACAGTGCCAGCTGCCAAAGGAACTTAGCTCTGACAGAGTTCAGGCCAGGCCAGTTTGCTATTTAAGGAGGTGGGTTTATTTATGTACTTTTTATTCTCCTTCCCTCCCCTCCCCTCCAAACTGCCCCCCCTGTTTTTTAAGATCGGAAACTACTAGTAGCCCTCAGCACATAAAATTTGTAAGTGGTTTACCAGATAATTTGTATTGGTCCCTTTGTATTTGTTGGTACTTTTATTCTTCAATAAATTCCTTCAACCATTAAACAACGTTATTCGCACAACTACTTTGGCAGAGATCAAAAGAGTGTAGCAGGTTTGCTCCAAGTTTCTACTGCTACCCTCCAGGTATCGAAGAGCTAGATGGAGACAAAAGACATTTTTCTTTCCTTTGCTCTCTTCTAAAGGGTTTTTTCCTGGATTTCTATACAGTCAATGAAAACATTTTAAAAAGTAATTAAGTTGGATTCTGGGGGGGTAGAGGGATTGGGAAGATTGGTTTCAATCCAGTACTTACTTATGTCATTGTGCTTTTGCTGAAATAATGATGACATTCATTGATGGTACTGCCTTACCTTCTTAAAAAGAACCTGTACTGCTAGGAAAACCAGAATAATTATGAATTAATCTACTGTCTACTCTTAGCAGACCTCTGGTGGCACAAGTGGTAAGGAGACGTATTTTGGGATATACAGATATACATATACAGGCCTGCAATCCCCAGTCCAGTGACCTGGAGAGAGAAGCTGGACTTCTCACAACTTTGTGCACAAGGTGAACAGTGCTGCACGCATCACCTCAACAGTGCAGTGTTTTTTCAAGGAATCCAGAAATCCTCAAAAAAGGTGGTTGGTTTGGTATCTACTTGGTACGACTAGACTCCCAGAGAGCTAGCTCATCTGCAGTCTTGTCAGCTGTTGAAACCTGCTACAAATATTAGAATAGACCTTAAAATCTTACCCTTGCAAGGACTACAAGGTTATACTGGAATCTACCTAATTTTAAAGAAGGAAATCAAGTGGACAAATAAAAAAAACATCACAGAGATTATTTCATCCCCAACACTGAATTCAACCTTTGGAAAGAGGCAAACTCTCGTGAGGCTTCAGAGGAAAGGAGGACACTCAGATGAGGCCGAAGAAGCCCACAGGGGAAGCTACCTATTTAATTTCTGGAATGTGGACCATGTACGTCTATTTTTAATTTTGAACCAAGTTCCTCTGCCTCCTGCCAGAAGTCCTGAGACCTGTGCTGGTGCAACAAGAGGCATCCCCTAATAGCTATTACTTCTTAATAAAGAGCAGCACTTAGGCAAGGGATGAAGTTACTGTTGGAGGGGTCATGATTAATAATGATTAATCTGATCCTTGCCAACATGAACTGGATCCACCATTCACTAAATAATTACTCTGCAGCATGGATACCGTTTCCAGAGAAGGCATACATTTGTCATACTAAAACCAAAAACAAACACGCAGAAGGACAGGAGGATCTGACTTCTCAGTAACACTTGAGCTCACACAAGCCACCGGAAAGGTTAAGCAAAGAGAAAAAAGAAAAAAATCAAAGGGTAAGAGCAGTTAAACGTTGATGAGCTGCCTACCTTTTGGGAGAAGCAACAGAAAACAAATAAAACTGAACCCCAAGAAGGCAGACGTGCATGTGTTGAGAATATGGAGCACTCTGCTACTTCTGGTTCTCAACCTTATGCATACCTCTAATGTGCACATTATTTGTACACCCACACATTTTTCCCCTGTTTTTAAATGACATTTTTCTTTCCTTAGAAAGTACACAAATGAAATCACTCTCCAGGAACCATCTTTTCAGCTTTATATTAATATACTACTTAGCACAAGGAAATCCAAGTCCAGGATTGCCATTCTTATGCAACAACGCACCTCAAATAATAAGCAACAGTATAATAATTTATGGGGAGGCATACATTACTGGGAAACTAATAACCACTCTGAAGAACATATATGAACCTTACAATTACAGTAGGATATTTGTGGTGCAGACACTTGGTTCTGGGCCTTGGAGCACAGATGAATTTCACTCCCACAAAGCACACAAACAACTGGTAATGGTGCCAATGGCAGCTAAGGACACAGCAGTTTTGCTGCCAAGAGGTAGTCCTATTTTGGGACTACTCTCAGTCATCCTGCTTCACTGACCCAAAGTTTCATCAAGATCATCCATGGAGGATGGGACTCTAGTTCTTTAGTGTGCTCAGCTGTATTTCCTTTGAGGTTTTCAAAGCCTTTGTGGGATTTATGTTGCACTGCCCATCCTTGCATCTCATCTTGTAGGGTTTGATTTGGACTGGGAGGCCATACAACATAGACCACCAGTCCCTCTCTTGCTCTGGTGGAAATCCAACATTAAAGTTGGGTTCCTTGTGACTGTTGTGAAATCCCAGCCCCATGTGAGCCTGTTTGGACTTCTGCCCTTGACAGTGATGGAGCCAGGATTTACACACTGGTGACTTGCACCATGGAAAATGCCATGCAGATAGGTACCTTTGGATATCAGACTCAGGGAAGCAGATCTCAGGTCAAGGAGGTTAAGGTGCCTTATCTTTAGAGGTGTATTGGAGAAATGCCAGTAAATTAAGTCCCCAGCAATGGGGTAACGACTTGGTTCAGCTGGCAATTTTCACTGGTGGGGCAGTGTGTCTAGGACTTTTTGCAAGTTTCCAAATTGACTTGATTGATAGAATGAAAAAAATGAAAATCTTTGCAAAGCATCACCTTTCACAAAAATTCAGCCAAAATGTAGCTGGCTAGTCCCAAACCTTTAAATAGTTAATGGTATAAAAATCACATACCTATTTATGTGTACATTCATTAAAATGAAAACTAAGTTGCATTTTCACACAACTTTACAGAGGAATCACAGGAAAATACAAAGCAAGACTGAAAAAAGAGAAAGAAAAAGCTCCCAACAACAATGATAAAGGTAAATTTTTAAAATCTGAGACAGAGAGCAGGAGGAGGATGTAAAGTTCAGCAAACAAAACTAAATCCAGTCCAGTGTTTTTCCCTTTCACAAACTGAAACAAGCTGTTCCTAAAATAATGCTTCCTTAGTTTTCTGGCAATTAGTGTCCTGAAGGATTAGCCTACAATCGTCAGCAAGTGTTTGCCTTTCCCAGACGATGTCACCATAGAAGTCTGTGTTTATCTACAAGGCCCAGGGGATAATTTATAAGCTGAGCTGAGGTCCTCCATTCACAGACAAATGTTTCACGCTGCCACCCACCCTCCTGTACTAGTTTCCTCCCCATCCACCTCCTGTCCCCTGAAATACTGACAGGACCCTGCCAGGGGCACAACAAATGAGCTTTACAGCCTTTGGAGCAAGCACTTGCCCAATAGTTTATGCTGATACAGCAAAAAAAAAGTTACTGAGATGGTCAACCTATCACTAGACATCAAAAATTTGATTTCAGAAAGCAACTGAATGCAAAGAATAATTTATCACTGGCCCAGAAAACATAAAAAAGAATGGGATTTTTTTTCCCTCCAAAAACTATTGCCCACTCCATAATTAAAGTATTGCCATCAATGAGTTTTAGGTCCAACACTCAGGGTTTGTTAGAGATGGTGTTTTGTAAAACCTCTCTGCAATCAAGATGTTCCCATTTCATTTTTAATCTCTACTACAAGTGGTCTGACCCTGCTCTAGTCCTGTTGTAAATCAAGAGTACCAACCAGTGTACATCAAAATACAAAAGACTGAAATTGCTCAAAGTGTTCCATTTCTAAATTAATTTTCTCCTGGTGTGTTGGAATCTCAACATAAGAAAATTAAGCTTGTATTTGAGAGAATGGGAAGCTATTCTTTAAAGAAAAGTAATATGAATCCTTGTCTCGATGGTGAACTAATAGTATAGCTCATGACAATGAATTTATTATTTTGAAAATATTAATTAAAGAAAAAAAAAACAACATCAACAAAAGACTCAATCCTACAAAGCATTTATAAGTGCGACCAACGTTCCTCACAACAGAATCCACCACAGGATAGATAGAGCTGTTCTCAGATCTTCTCAGACATTAACAAAACAAGTCTCAGAGACATTGTTATTAATTAGGGTTGATGAACATGTATGTTGAAAATGAAAAACATTTTTCCTCCTGAGAATTCATCTCTTTTCCCATCAGTAAATTATTGGGAGTTCCTGAAGATTCACGGACATTGAATCTGCTTCAGGTCTCTGCCTGGTCACAGGTTCTTCACAAGGTACATTAGTGAGCAGAGTTGTTTGATATTTGAGATCAATGGCTTCACTCTACCACATTTAACATTGGCTGACCCAATATTTATAAAACGTTTCTGCTCAAATCAAGTTTTGTTTCATCTTTGGCACGAATGATCTCTGGATTAAAAATTTTCTTTAGCTACAAAGCCGGAAGGCCATAATAACTGAAAATTTTGACAGGGGCAAACTCAGCTGGTCTGATTAAGTGCAAAATGGCAGGAGGTGGGAAGCTGGCTGTCCTTCAGAGTGCAGTCCACTTCACTTGCAATTACTGAACCCTACAAGTGGTCCCACTGATGTCAATTTGAGCAATTTTAGAATAAGAGGACATTCATTCCAAGTAATGAATATTGAAACCTCGCCACCAGTTTGTGAACAAGTTTTTCCATGTCTATCATGAGGAACCTCACTAAAGAATGTTCTTGTGATGGTGTCACTTTAGAAGAAAAGCATGCAATGAATGGCATGTTCCTCTGTAACTACTGCTCATCCAGGCACCTACAGTATGAGACCAAAGGCTGCATGTATTTAGCCAGCAAGGAATTGCAATATTCTTTAAAAAAGGCATTGCCTGGAGTAGATTTTTATAAAGGAACAGAATTCATGAATAAATGAACCAGATGGGAGTAAGTCAGGCTAGGGCATTACTAGCTCCCAGTGCAATAAATCCCTGATCTTGCTTCAGGGTTTTTCTACAAATAACAAATATAAAACCATTAATGTTGTATCGTTGTCAGCCACACCAAAGACTGTGGCCAGGAACACTGATATGCAACAGCACAGTTCAAATCAATCAGATGTTAACATATTCTTGTATTTCCACCAGTTAAGGTACATATTGACTGACCTGATCTGAGTCTTTCACTTGAGCATTTTTCCCTTTTCTGCAACCACAACTCAGGAGCAGTTTTGCATCTCCAATGACTTTTCCCTACAAGAGATAAGGCAAGAAAAACATCAGCACAATCTGAACCACTGAAGAACAAGAGGCTTATATTTATGACCAGAAGCAGGAGAAGAAAGGGCATTAGGGAAGACTGTGGACTTATCCTGCATTTCTGGGAGACACCTTTCCACAGAGTGGTAGCTCTCAAGCTGCCAAGGAGACTTCTGCAATGGTAAAACATCACAGTATAAGGGATGTAACACAGACAGGGGCAGAAGGAAAGCAAGGTGTGTACAAAAACAGTGTGAATATGGGCAAGCCAAGCTGAAAAGGAAGAGGTTATTTTAACTCGATGTTTTCATATGCATACATGAACAGGAACAAGTCTACTACACTCAGTGTCTACAATTACCAAACTGGAGTGACTTGAGGTAAAGCCCATACACCAGCATTTCTGTTCACCGTTACAAGTTAGTGCGTACTTGCTTCTATCGTAGCTAGATTTGGTGAAATAAAGTCTACAGGTGTGACTTGTCCACATTTGGCCAACTGGTCCATATAACCACTGGCAAGTCCTTGCCAGGAATTTAACAGCCCACCCTCACCCAACACTGCAGTTTGCTCACGCAGACCCTGCAGCATCACTAACGTGCTACGGCTGATGGAGATTTCCAGAGAAACAGGGCCACCTCTGCCTCCTTTTGCCTGCAGCCAACAGTTTAGGAAATAAGCTGAGCTCAACCACCTCCTTTTCATTCACTACCCATCAGGTTGACTGAGCGTGACCTGACCAGCGATGTCCCTCACGTTAACTTCGTTCTTTTCCAGGGATTATTTGAGTCATTTTGGATCTTCACCAAAGCATTTCTGGAGCTTATCAGACCTGGGCGTCTTGATAAATCACCATGGCAGAAAGGGACTGGGATTGCAGGTTTGGTCAGTGTTCCTTGAGCTCAAACAGTAACACAGCCAACTGAGTCCCCACAAACCCATCACAATTACTTGCTTTCCATAGGCATACACACAAAGACATTGACTTTTTTCAGACTTTTGCTGTCCATAGCTGAAAAATAAACACTCTCAGCATCTGCTAGGCAACAGAGAGAGAATCTGCTTGCGTGCAGCCATGGAGAATTGTGAGATTTCAGCTGGATGAATTTATATGGAAAAGGAGACTTTAACATTAAAACAGTTAATGAGTTTAGCCAAGTGGAAGCGCTCTGCCCTAAATGATGAGGAAGGGAAAGGGCACAATTAAAAGGAATTGCAGCCATTGCTCAATGTCAGGGCACAGCAGAGAAATGACCCTTGGTGGCAGGAATTATAAACAGGCAGATAAACTTCTGGTCACCTCGGGAGAGCCTGCAACCTGCCAGGTGTGGTGAGGTTTCTTACTTGGTGACCCCAGCATCTCACAAGTCCCAGCAAGGTTAGATAATGTGGAAAAATTATCTTTTCTCCTCTTTCCAGAAGAGGTGCTGGAAACAAAAAGACGCTGAAAAGGCTGTACGTACACCTGATACTTAACCGTAATGCCCAATATTTGGGCTGCTAATTGCAACCTGTCAAACGTTGAGATTTTCAGGGGATTACTTCCAACTGGTATCCTCTGCCTGTGACTCCCATCTATCAAAGATATTTTGCTCTTGCCCCATTACTACAGTCCTTCAGCAATTAGTCTGTAATCTCATAAATTTGAAAACCATTCCTCAGAAAGAAGTGATTAAAGTAAAATTTATAGCAGTTGTATTAAATTATTATGTTAGAGATAGGAAACTGAGGCACAAGGAGAGACTCGTCTGTCTAACCAAAGGAGACTTTCTAGACACTCCACGGTATGTAAAACAAGTTAGAGATACAAAAGGACCTGAGGGAGACTCACACATTTCCTAACAGGCAGCTGATGGACAGACAGGATACCTTAGGATGCCTATAGCAGCAAGATACACCTGGCTTTAGGAAACTGAATCGATACATGCCTTGCTGATGGTCAACTTGTCCCAGTATCCACTGCAAAGTCATTATGCTGAAAAAGATACTCCAGCCCTTTTTATACCACAAACCAAGGAAAAACTCCCATTTTAGGCACTTCTCTGGCTTCTAGGATATAGTGTCATGCAACCTGAGCTCATGGCAAACCATGGCCCTGTTCTCCTGTCTGGCTGGAAGTATCACCAGCTTTATTTAACAGAGAGAAATGCAAGATGTTGCCCATAACCACCTGGAAAATCAAGAACAGAGGGGGAATATGAACCCAAAATCTGATGGTATTTTTCTTTTTCCCTCACAGTACAAGAATGCAGGGGTTCTTCCATTCCCTAAAAAAGTAAATGAAAGCAATGCACTGGATGAATAATCCCATCTCCTTTTCCAACTGCAGATGCACCTCTCCTAATGTGCATCGCCTGAATTAGCTACTACTTCCACCTTTTTTTAGGAAAGCCTACTGTGGGCAGATGCTTAATTTGGGGATAGGTGTCTAACATTAGGCAGCTAAGTTGAAAGGCAAAAAAAAAAAAAGCATATGGACAACATTTGCAGCCAGTCGCAACTCCGTTCGAGAGCAGATGGAGGCCTTGTCATTCAGGGGTTTCCTCACATACACCAAGTGGTTCAGTGGGGATAGGGAAAGGGGCTTTCGTTTCGATGCTTCTGTCTGGAACCAGATTAGAAGAAAGCACGCTTTTCTGCAGCACACGCCTTGTGTTATATTAAACATCCATATGCAACTTCAGCTTTTATTCAGCAATCTGAAACAGAGCCCTCCAGGGTGCTAAGGGTCAGTGAGTTTTTGTTTGTTTATCTGTATGTTATTTACAGTTTCTAGTGCCCAAGAAGCTTGTTAAGAAATTAAAACACCTCACTGGGGCTATCCTGCTGTGGTTGCTGCCTCCCATTATATCCCCCACTCCTCAATCCAGCAGTGCTTGATGCTTGAAGGGAAGGGAGAACAACACTGCAAAGAGAGAAGCCTCATCTCACTGAGTACTAGAGACATTCAGTCTTAATTTACAGAGCATCATTTCCGTTTTTCGTGGCCTTTTAATTACAGCATTGGGGAGGAGCACAGTCGTCTTGAAACCTCACAGATGTATTGCTACTAAACACTCTTGTGCCGCCTGCTCTTGATGCAATGCTCTGGTTTAGAAGTAAGTAGGCACAAGGATTTCCAATGGAGGAACTCACTTTGCCTTCTGCTCGCTCCCACCCATCGTTAGACATCTCTCTTCCCAAGGCAAAGAGCAAGAAGGCTCCTCGGCGAGCATCGAAGAGCAAAGCACATAGGTCCTGTTATCCCACCTCTTACAGAGAGTCTCACTGGCCTCACTCTTCTCCTTGCACCACGGGCTCCAGCAGTTGACCAAAGTTTGCAGAAAAAGATGACAAATAATAATAGTAATAGTAACAGGCTTAATTATCTCAGCTGCACGGGTGACAGGAGCTGATCAGTCGCCAGTTTTAACAGCCTGTGGTCGAGAAACACCAAACTGCATCACCCAGAAGTCAAATGAGGGCCAGTCACAACTCGCTTCACGCCAGCAGCTCTGGGGGGAGGCGTGGGGGCACACAAAAATTGCCACTGTTGGGGCAGCCCCAGAGGCTGCGGTGAGCCCCAGTGCTGCCATGTTGCATACAGAGGTCCCGTGTGGAGCTGCCAGACCTGGTTAAAGAAGTCAGACGTGACGCATGTGGCACTGGCAGGCCTCTGTGGAGCTGCCAGGCTCTGTGCTCCAGAGGAGCTGGCTGGGATTAACTGGAGGATTCCATCTTCCTCCTGCTCTCCCAAGTCTGCTGCTGGAAAGATCAGCAGGAAGGGTGGGCTTGGCTTAGCAGCACCATGCCATGCACCTTGCAGCTGCTAGCAGGTCCAGCTGGGCTCTGAACTGCTCAGTTCCCATCAGTGCTCCTCAGTTTTGAGCAACAGCCATCGAAAATACTGGCAGTAGCCTCACCCCCAAGGAGTTGCTGCAGCCCACCTCCACTTGGCCCCTGGAAGGTCTCACTGGCCAAACCTGGCCCTGGCTTTCAGCTGTTCAAGTTCTCTCCAACCTTGTGCCTTGCAATACCCTCAAAATGTCCTCCACCAACAGATGAAAACATGAGGTGCAGAAAGGATCACTAAGCTTTGACCCATGGCAACATGGAGAAGAGCACAGCTTCCAGTGTGGCCTTTCCAAGGTTTTTATCAGCATTTCAGCTACTGAAGCAGCCTGCCTTTTCACGGAGAAGTCCTTTTCTGAAAGACCTTTACGAAGCTGAGCTGAGCAGCACTTCACAGCCTCTTCCCTTTTTTTCCTCTCCTGTCTTATGCCACCAAAATAGCTCTCCAGCATGATACCCACATAAACACAGCAGCAGTGCTAGATCAGGAATATCAAGCATGTAGGGAGGCGATGCCATCCTTCTCTGGCTCCTTCCCCATCCATGCAAATATCCCAACATTTCCAGGACCGGAGAGCACATTTGCAGCTACCTCCCCTGACATCCTGCACCAGGCATGCTGTGCAATTCAGCCTGCTGTCCTGTCCTTGAGCTTAATGGTTATTTTGAAATAAAATCATTACTGTTTTTCACTATGGACTACTTAGTAACAAGCCAAGAGAAACACGGTGGTTTTTTGTTTTTTGTTTTTTGTTTTTTTCCTAAGGCCATAATTCAGTCTTTCACCAACAAGCAAACATGCATGTAGTACTGCAACAGTGAACCCTAAAAATAATCCCCATGGGTGCATAAATGACATTGGGGAGAGCAACGTATTCAGTGTTTCTGTTTTTCACACTGTTGTGTCAGGGTGATCCACACATCTTGAAGATCTAGTGCCCAAGTGCCTACAGTGGTAGAGTGGGAGAGAAGGGGGAAATGAAGGGAAACAAGAACTGAATCCAAGGTGGAGGCAAGCAGCAGTACAACAGACAGCTGGTGTTTGGGTGGTGGTAAATCACCCTGAAATGAGCCTCTTCCCTCAGCTCAATGAGGCCTAAACAACAAAGGAAGGCACAGCTTGCAGCCGGACAGCCTGCTAGCCAACCACAGACACACATGACAGCTTCATTCAGGAGCCCGGAGTCAATACAAAAGCTTCGAAATCAATCCGACATCCTGCGACCTCAAACAATGCGCCAAATCTTCTCAGAATTGGAGCCCCAAATGAGGGGGAGCAGCATTCAAGGGAGATCAAACCGCAGGGCTGGCATTGAAAGGGACTAAAAAGGAGAAGAATGTTCCCAGTTTATTAATGGCGAGGTCTGGCCGGCTGCATCCCAGCCGCCATAGGTTACGTTCATTAAAGGGCAGCACTTTGCACGTATTATGCAGAGTGCCCAGAGAGTATGTGTGTGTGTGAGCATGCCCCTCACTTGCTAGAGATCAGGATGTGCCTTTCTGCTTAGCACTGTTGTCTCCATCAGAAATTCCTCCTGTGTGAACCGCAAACGGATTTTTTTCCCACTTGAGGGACTGTATGGGCACAGATGCACACACGCCCTCACACATACGCACGCTCTCTCTCATCCCTGAGCCTGAAAAACATAAAGGAGCTCAGACAGGCTCTTTCCAAGGGAAAAAAAAGCCCAACATTTCACATCTCATTCCCTTCTGGCCATACTTTCAGCTCACACACACACAAAATCTATTACAAAAGGCTGAAGCATTATGCGATTGCAGCTGCTGCTGATGGAGTTGATTGCTCCATAAACCCTTGCCTGGTCCTACATGCCATAAAGGATGTGGTCCCACAGCACAACAAACCCACAAAGAGGAAAAAAAGAAAAAGAAGTGCTTCAGTCGCAGGAGCTGCCCCCTCTTGGTAGGATTGCCCCCTCTGGGGTAGTTTCACCTGCAGCACCACACACAAATGACACCCTTCCCCCTACAGCAAGAAAAAAGCCAAGCAAATCCTTTTTATCAGCTTCCCTTTGAAGGCAGGTGGAGAAGTAGAAAATAGATACACACACACACAAAAAGATAAATGCCATTTGCAAAAGTACTGTTTGGATTTGCCTGTCTTAATTATCTTCTTTTCAGCTGCCACATATTTGAAAGAGTCAGACCGTGCAAGATTTCTCCTCCTCAGCTGCACAGCCCAAGATGGAGTGCTCGCTAGAGGAGGTCAGACTAGAAAAACACTTCTTTTTTGTATTGAAATGGGAGTAGATGAAGAGAAAGGGTTGAATTTTTCAAAGCCGTCTACAGATTTTAATGCACGTTTCCCATGCGTTTTAACTGAAGACGTGTCAAAGTCCAATGAACTTTGCTTTTAAAGTCTCACACTGGTCTTATGTTCAGAACACATATGGCTGTGGGAGTTAGTAACCTCCCTCAAATTTAGAGAAACTTAGGTGCACAGAAACTGAAAACAACAATAACAGTTCCTTAGGATGCAGCAATTTCGACATATTGTATTCTCAAAAAATGGGGAATCCAGCATTAAGGCTCCACAAAAACACTTTATACTTCACTCATTCACTACTGCACTGAGCCTATGCTACTATTACCACAACTCTGGAGTCCTTAGAAACTATGAGTATGATCCCTATCTCCTCCTCTGAGAAGACAGTTCTAGTTTTACATTGTGAGCATGTTATCCAGATATCAGAGGGCAACTGGGCAAAGACAAGTATAGCAGATTCAACAGGCTTTTTCTCCAGCACAAGGTAGGATGGCAGGTCAACTCCACTTGCAAGACAAGATGAGGCGGTATTCGAACCCCAGCCAGGAAGACTGGAGAGGTCTCTGCCTGGTTTATCAACAGTAGGACAAAAGGTCCCTCAATTAGCGTTCGTAGAAAGAGGAAAACTGCAGCCAGGTTGAGCGAGTGCCCAGAGATGTAGTAGTTGAGTGGTAGGAAACGTTGGAGAGTTGCAAGAATTCCTAGCACTGCAGATGAAACAGAGTCTGCAGAGATCAGATGGAGAAAGATTCAAGGTTAAGATTGTTGGAAGGATAATAAGGTTGAAATCTTTCACTTTGAAATATGTTTTTCTTTGCATTGAAATAACACCTCTTGTTTCAGATATCTAGTGAGTCCAAATTACTTTTTTCAAATTCAGGAAAACCAGGAAAACTACTGAGCTCTTATTTGGATGAGCTGCCTTTTTTTTTTTTTTTTTTTTTTTGCTTGCTTACCTGCTATTTGAATAATTTAACAATCTGTCTTAAATATTTCACCAATAAATCACAGGCTTGTGTTTCTATTTCATGTTAAAACTAATCAGTGGAGGAATGCCTGAGCTGGAAGTTAAAATTCTGCTCCACCAAGCCAGCAATGCATAATCATTTCTTCTCAGACTCTCTGGTGAATAAGAACGTCTCTGCAAAATTAATGTCTTATAAAAAGTTCTTTGTGCAGGCGTAGAGCACAACCATGGTTCACAATCATCTGCATCCTGCCAATAGGGCTAGAGATTTCCAGAGTTAATTGGTTTGTAGAGTTTTCCCACCCCACCAAGTACAAGCATGGAGCTCACAGCTGAATCCCATCCACAGGCACATCGAGCCAGAGTCCCACTCCGCTGGTCAGGATGTTGATAATATTCATAGAACTCCGAATGGTCCATACGAGTGCTGATTCTATTGGGATTCTGTGCTTGTTCCCATCAAAGAGAAGCAAATAGAAAAAAATGTTGATGTTGTTGGCCAAAATGAGAGATTTTTAAAAATGTCTCTGGGGTGAAGGAGATGACAGCCTGTACCAAGGAACTCCAAATCTCATTGAGCATCAATGGGAATAAAACTTCTCAAGTTCTTAAATTGTGTAGGCATTTTTAACTCCATTGCAATGAAGTTCTGATGCAAAATCAACACATTTATAAAAATTAAGAAAAGTACACCTACCCCTCTCCTCCACTGCCTCCCAAAGTCCCAGTTCATCAAAATGAAGCCAGGAAGACTCACATATATATAATTCAGTGCAATTAACTCTAATTTTGTCCCTAAATCACTGAGGCACATTCATGGCAAGACCCACTTTTGTCTCAGTCAGCAAAATCCAAAATGCATGAACGATGTGAATAGATAGCAAGAAGTTGATAGCTAACATATTGAATCCAGAAAGCAAAATAGAAGAGAGAAAAATGAGTGTGAAAAGAGAAGGGAGGGGGGAGGGCAGTAGCTGTAAATTATGTTATTACTAAGCTGCCTTTCATTTTGTTTTGTGTCAATTTTTTACTTAGTTTTGCAATAAAACTTTAAAACTCATGCCTTTTGCTTCAAAGAACTCTACTGTGGATGATCTTATATTGATATCCATAGTAATGTATGAGCAAAACATACACAATCATATGCACAGATAAAAATCATCATGGACAACATGATTCCTCTCCTGCAGCTGGGCAAACTTCTCCACACTCCTTCTCCTAAGCCTGGCTGGACCTCGCCTGGAGGAGGGTCGGTGAGCTGGAAATTGGAGACATGTCCTCCTCCTCCTCTTCCTCGTTTGAGGACAGACATCTTCATCTTTCCTACCCGTGTGCAGCCGACAAGACTTCCTACACAAACTGACACGGAAACAGCCAATTTACTGCTTTGTGTCAGGAATGTGGCCAGGGCTTTGGTCCCCTGCGCCCCAGACTCCCTCGGCTGGGCTGCTTGATCCCAAAAGGGGTTATCCCTTCCTCCTGTCCCTCCCCGCCAACACACACTCCTCCTCCTCTTCTGCTTTTGTAACTTATCTCCCTGCAAACAACTTCCCAACAGGAGCTGAAATTAAACAGGCTGCCCATATGCCATGGCTCACTTGTTGTCTGTTCCCCTCACTGCCATCTGGCCTATTTTGCTCAGCCAAAGGGAAAAAAAAATCAGGGAAAAAAAAGAAAAAAAAGAAAAAGGGGTGGGGGGAGAAGAAGAAGGATAAAGCCAGACACAATAAGGACAAGGAGGGAGGTGATGATGCTGTTTCTCGCATCTGCTCTTTGGCCAGGCTCCCAGATAGATCAGTAATGGAGAGCAGCGGAACCAGTGACAATTAACCCAAACACAGTCCTGTTTATTTAACCTGTTCAGAAAGATCAGCTCATGTGCTGCTCCCCTGGCAAGGAGGCACCACACTCCAGCAAGGAACTTCCCACTAAGAAATCTCCAGCCAGAGGAGGCAGAGATCCTCATATCCTGAACTGGGCTGGAGAAAACCCCCCAGATTCTTCAGAGCACAACCAAGCTGCTGGGCTGTTTTCCTTAACTTTCCAAATCACCTTATTTTTTTATACAGGCAGGCAGAAGAGCAGGCACAGGCAAAAGAGCAAAGAAAGATGTGACTGGATGTGGGGGCAGTTGCAGGTCTGCCCTGGTTTTGATGCACACTAATTTCTAAAGCTCCTGACCCTGCAAAAACGGAGGAAAGGAAAGAAAAAATAAAAAAGAAAAGAAAAAATAAAAAAGAAAAGAAAGAAACCAGAAGAGGAAAAGCAAAATGATCCCAAAGCACCTCGTTATTTCCACGCTACTTCTCTAAACACAGAAAAGTTTTCAGCCCTGCAAGGTGCTGAGCACAGAGATTGTTTTTTTTTTAAAAGGAAAAAGAAAAGAGAGTAGCTCAAGAAACTGCATGGCTCACCATCACTAAACATTTGTACCAGGCTTGGGAGAAAGTCTGGGAGTGAAGCTGTGGGAATAACAGAAGTTATGTTTGTTTTTCAAGCTGAAATGAAAACCTCAAGATTAAAAAAAAAATAGATTAACTTGAAAAATAGTTTTCTAAAAAGGACAACTACTAAGCCATTTACTCAGCAGAATGAAAGGGGGGTAAGAAAACTGCTTTTTCAACATATTTTACTGCTTTTTCTTTCTTTCTTTTTCTAATTTGCAATGAGACATTGCATATACCTGCAAAGGCTCGTGCATGCGGTGATAAGGAATTTAATTGCGTTCCAGTCCTCTTACCTAGCTTTGCACATATTTAATTCTGAGAAATGGGAGCAGAATTCAGCTTGTGTTTGGCTGCAGAGCGCAAACTGCGGGTAGTACAGAAGCTTGTGTGCAAAAAGACGTGCCTGGCATTAAAAGCCATACGGTTGGTTTGTCTCAAGGCAGACACCGCTGAGCCATGAGACGATGATAATTACCATTAGAGCTCCATGAGATGATGGTGGGGAAGCCCCTGTAGGGACAGGTGGCTGGGGAGGAAGAGCAGACCTCCTCTTTCCAAGGTAGCAGGGGTTGCGTGCAAGCACAGAGAAGGCTCAGGTGCTTCCCAGAAGCAAAGGTGTTGCTGCACAGACCATTAGGGAAAGAGCCCTTCCATTAGCCGTGTGGCTACACCTGAGTCCTTCACAAACACAGAGGACAAGAAGAGACTTTCCTGCCTGAAGACAGTACCTTCTGATTCATGCTTATGTTTTCCTATTGTAGCCTGACTCTACAACAGAGCAAAATTGAGCAGGTTGAATGTTTTCACACATGATCATTCCTCTGCTTGCAACCATTGAGCAAAATGACTGCTGCCTGTCTTAGGCTCCTCATTTTTCTACAACTGCATCTGCACATGTAGGTAGGTAACATGCAGAGCGTGGTAACAGGTGCCCCAAAGCAAAGGCTGTGTTGATTTTTCCAGCAGTTGGGCTTGTGGTCCTTACTAATAGAGAGCGTCTCTTTCCCCATACAAGCAGCCTGCTTGCAGCCTTCAGAAAGGAAATGGTTTGTGAATGCAAAATACTTTGTGACAGTGGAAACAGAAACCAGAAGTTTGCCTAAAACCGAAACACAGCAGCATTTTCGCCTTTATCGTTGATGCAGTCACCCCACATTGGGGCTTCCTACTTTGGGATCCATTAAAAGCAGCAACAACAACAACAGACAGAAAGAAGTCCTCTGTGAGGAGACGAATTCCACCACAGGTTTCGGCTGACATCACCAGCCCGTCCACGCTCCTGTCTTGTGGTTTATGAGCTCACTATGAAGCACCTCCATGGAGTCATTCCCTTCTATCTTACTGCAGCCCATCCATTATTCTCAATCTAATTGCTTCCACAGTGCAGCTGCAACAGAGATATTTCCTACAGCTGAACATTTGTATTCCCAAGAGTTGGCACCTGCCGGGTCAAGTTCCTCAGTCTTTACATTTGATGTTACTACAATGGGAAGATGTTCTAGTGAACAGAAAAGCACACAGAGCCAGCAATCAATCTGATTCCCCTGTTTGGATTTTCTTTTAAACAAAAGGGGACTTGCCAAAGATCATCTTATGTTATTCTATGGAAACAGGATGAAAGAAAAGGGGAATGGTGTCGAGCACAATCTGTCCCATACACCATTAAATCAGAATTCCCCAGTTAGGGATAACAATGAACTGCAATAAAGCCAAAGGGAAGGGGGTGTAGTCTGGAAAACTGGGAAGTAGTGGAGGCGGGTGGTGGGATTTTTTGTGTTTTTATTTTGAGATATGAGAGCTGGGAGCCACCAACACTGAACTAATGGCATTCAAGCTGACTCCTGAACACTGTGCACTCACCTGGGGTCTCAGCTTCCTACAAAACCAACCAATTCATCTTGTGAAGAGAATAAGGATGATTCCTATTTTGTAGCTGGCAGTAAAAGCCCCAGGAGATCCCTGGTGTGCCCGCTCTTAGGATGGCAGCTGCAGCAAGTGAAGGAGCAGCAGGTACCATCTTTCACATTTCTAACTGGAGCTTTTAAGCACCAAGCCACTCCAGAAACATATTATTCACATTTCCACTCTCTGTAGTAAGGTTCCAAAATACTTTACATCTGCATGTTGGGCTAAGGGAAGATGCTGTCCTCTCATGACTACACTATTGGTGTGATGGTGAGAAATTTTGGAGTCCTGACTTGCTTTCCCTCTGCAAGTATTTTGTATTTGGAAAGTCCCTTTAACTCTCTGTGATTCTTTCCTTCCTCCCATGTTTAAGTGTAAGAAATCTTTTCATTATAGCGCTTCTCCAATGAGCCTGAGAGAAGGTTTTCAGACCATTATTAGGATTATCTCTAACCTAGCATACCCAAGGTGTTCAACCATGGCTCCTTGATTTATGCCAACAAAACTGAAGGCCTTCAAAAGCTCTCCCTTCCAAATACTGGACTAATCCAGGGATACTGGATCCATCAAAATCCAGATAATTCAACCTCTAGCAGGTACAAGACCACTAGTAGTGAAATTCAAGAGATTGTGTTAGCCCATCTTGGCCTCACAAAGGCTAAAGGGCTTTTGTTACCCTTAAAGAGGAGCTTCTTCAGTGACATATCATGGCTAACCATGCCAGCAAGACAGGGAACACGCTCAAGGACTATTGCTGCAGCATGTTGCCACTCGTTGGCCAAGGAAGCCTAACCACATTGCTAGTATAAGGAATCAAAGATGTGAGAGTAGCCTGAAGACCTGAGCCCTTCCATCCTGAGAGTCCCACATCTCCCAGACATGAAGTGGATGGGTGCTGGTGCAAGGCTGCAATGCTTGTCTTAGCTGGTGTTTCTCGGTTTACCCCCTTAAGGGTGTTTTAAGGCCATTTCCCTTTCCCAGCTCCCTGTGTCAGCTGTCTCAGCACCCGGTTTGGAATTTCAAAAAATCCCCAAGGCTTCAAGTCACAATGGGTTGCAAATCCACTATTTAAGACTGGACCTAAGCCTACACCTTCATATTGCTGCAAGAGCTGGACCTAAAATTACAGGAACTGGAGTGGTAATAGGCAAGTCAGTGGTGAGCATGAGGACATACTCAGCAGCCGGCCAGGCAGCCTAATTTGCGGCAAAGGAGACAAAGCATGACTGAAAGTCCCTTAATTCCCAGCAGAGGCCAGGGGCAGCCCAGGCGGAGCAGCAGGGCCAGGACACTACCACAGCAGCTGAGGCTCCTGCCCACTGGAGCCAGCCTCCTCCCTCGCCTGCCTGGAGTTTCAAAGGCCTAAATCAAACGAGTGGGAGGAACTTGAACGCTTATAAATCTTCAGTTTTGAAGTTCAGTCTTGGTTTAATAACAGTGTCAGTTTTGAAAAAGAAAAAAAAAAAAAAAAAAGGCCCGATGGTCTCTCCTATTTAGCCAAATGCGGCCAAAAAACCCCATGTTTATTTTCGTTTGCATTCCCCAAAGGCATTGTAGATTTTTCTTTGGATGTCTTTCTTTGACAAAAGACTTATACTTTTGGGGAAAGCAAGGAGAACTTCTTTTTTGTTCAAAGTCTGAGTGAGGTTTTTGCAACCAAACTTATCAAACTTTACGAAACTTTTCCTTTTCTTCAACTCCCACCTATGTTATTTTACCATCTTTTTCACATTCAACATTAAATTTCACCTACACTTGCTCATTGTATTTGCCTCAGGTGTAACAAGAAAAGTCAACGGGGGAAGGATGAAGTGTACCTATAATTCCTAAAATATTCCAAAGAAGCAAAATGTCCTGTAGGAAATGGGAATGAACTGAGATACTGTCCTCGTCACAAAATGCTACAGCAATAGGGCAAACAACTGAATTAATAACGTCACAATGTTGATAGCTCTTACTGTAAAATACCTTCCCTCCTTTCAGCCGCAGATGCTAGGAACTTCATTGCTCTGAACTGTTATCACCCATCCCTCCCACCCACTCATTTGAGAAGATAAAAATCAAGGTCTGGGCTGCTGAGTCAGATTACAAACACCCAAACAAGACATTTACTCAGACTTGTTTTCGGTCACTTCTTCGCTGAAAATCTGTGTCATGGGGCTGGCAGGAGGCTCTTTTAACCTCTGCCAGAGAAATAAGCCACTGAGAAGCAGAAATCACATGCGGGGAGGAAAAAAAATAAATAAATTTTCTTTCTGAACAGGGCAAATTTCTAAACTTCTGGTCAGAAGCTGGTTCTTCTTAACATAAAATCCTGAGCAACAGAGCAGATGACCCTGGGGAAACATGGCCTGGAGGATAAAGCACCAGCCTGGAAATTGTGACATTTAACCTTTTTGGAACAGCAATATCATGTATGAATAACCTGTGACAACTCAGGTTAGGTTACAGCTGTGAGCCTCAGTTTCCCCTGAAAAATTATTTCCAAAGTGGTTTGGCTCTCTTCACAAAAAAAGCTCTACTAAAAGAGGCCGATATTACAGGTATTATTTTAGAAACTAAAACCTTTGAGGTGGCCAGACTCACCAGTCCCCTGAGGGAAGCTCTTCTCTTTTTGTTACATGAAAAAGTACAATTTCTTACTCCATGGTGAGCTCAAACTTCTGATTGTTACAGCTGATGACACCCTGGCAAAGCTCAATTTCCATTTCTCTTGGGTTTCTTCAAGTATCTTTTTTAGTTTCAGTTTATATTTCCTGTCTCACTCCCCACCCCCCCTTTCATTTTTGGGGCTTCAAATTCAAACAAAAACCAAAAGCATCGCTGACTCAATATCTTTTTGTATTTCTCTTGTTTTGACTAGTAACTAGAGCAGGCCAAATAAAATGAAACAATGCTTAGATACCACTTTGGGTTCAAAATGTTTTGTAGACCTTAGGAACTACATCCTTTATCATAGAGGATGGTGTGTACTGTCATATCCCTTATTTGCAGAGAGGGAAATAAAAACAGAGGAAGTTTAATGGCTTGACATTTTCATTTTAAGCACAAAATCCATGTTTCCGTTTCCTTGGTGTGCATACCGGGTGCACCTGGGTTTTGAGGTCCAAACCCCTTTGGATTTTAAGCCCCAAACATGTAAATGTGATGCAGCACATGTGCTGAAAATATACATGATTAAATAAAATCAAACCTCCCTTGCTGAACACAGAAGGGAGAAACTTCCCTTTTGGAGGTGAACAGGGGTTCACGGCTGGGAACCATGGTCTTTGCTGTAAGACATGGTTTCGTGTTGGTCTCTGATCTGCTGGCCTCTCAACATCCCCAAGCCAAATAAACAATGGGGTGTTTTTAACTGACATTGATTGACTTCTGATCCTTTTGCTCAGTTTTTTCTGGCAGGGTTGCAAATGAAGGATCAGTTCTTTAGTGATTGTGGCTAGAGCCATTAAAGCTCCCTTGCTCCCTTTCCTGTGAGGAGTGCAGAGGACAAATGCTCACATGTTTCTCCTAATTTCAGCACCTGGGAATTATTCTCCTGTACCCTGCAATTTTGACCTCTTTTCCTTTCAGTGCCACTTCCACTCAGAAAACAAAAATCCAGTCCCGGGGGAATATACAGGATGTTTTACATCCCAGGACAACACTTTCAACACTTTGTTTTGGGACTGAAAAAGGAGGCAAGACAATCACCTGCTTGAGTGAGCTCTTTGGACGAGGCAAACAAGTGTCACTTTGTTCTCACTTGTGCAACCCAGGCAGCAGCTGAGGGGGGTACGGGAAGGTCAAGACAGACCCATGATTTAAAGGCAGGAGGATGGTTTGGTGACTGAATGAGCTGCGGGTTTCACTTTCAGCTCTTGCTGATACAGAGATTACACAGAGAGGAGGCATGTTAGTGCCTCAGTTTTCCCACTGTAAGGTGGTGAACATGCTGCCTACTCCCATTACAGGGCTCCTAATAAAGGACTCCTGAATCAAGGCACAAATCTGCAGCACCAAGCAACCCAACATACCAGCTGTTTTGTGGCCGTGCACCTAGAAAATAGTTGTCCTTTGCCTTGCTCCAGGAGCAGAAGTATCACCCTGACCCAGTCACTCACTTTCCAGGGCCAGCCATAAGGCAAGGCCAACAGAAGGGAACCCTGGCAGACCCCAGCATGTTCTACTTGAAGAGGAGCCACAAAGCAAGGCAAGCTCTCTTTCCCTTTGCTTAACAACAAAGTTTTGGACTTGCTGATGAATGCTGAAGCTTTAACCAAGCCCATACTGACTAAAAAAAAAGCTCCCGACTTCCTGTTGGGTGTCTTTAAGGAGCACATAAGTCTTCAAGGGCCCAAAAGCAACAGAACTTGCTGGCCATGAATAGGATATACCCCTGCCAAAACCTTCCTCCGCTGCATCTATGGCATTCACCAGAAAACATTTTATAAGCCAGTCTCTGAGTTTTATGACATGAGCATATAGAAGCAAATGTAAACTTCGTTGACCCTCGTGCTGTTTTTTGGCTCAAGGAACTGCTTCTTTTTACATAGTTCTTCCCTTCTGCCCAGCTCCTTAACTAACTACAGATTTCTAAGAAAGAAGGAAATTACATTAAATGAAACCCTTTTCAGTACATTATCAGCTTTAGCAGGAGTATTTTGGGAAGGGGAAGGCAGAAGGCTTAGAGCAGAGGGGATGTACAGGACTAAATCACCCCTTGGAGGAAGATGTCAGGGTGTGTGTCATGATTTAACCCCAGCTGGCAACTAAGCACCACACAGCTGCTCGCTCACTCTCCCCACCCCAGTGGGATGGGGAAGAGAATTGGAAGGGTGAAAGTCAGAAAACTCATGGGTTGAGATAAGAACAGTTTAATAACTGAAATAAAATGAAATAGAATAGTAGTAGTAGTAGTAATAATAATAATAACAATAATATGCAATAATAATATACAAAGCAACTGATAGACGATATAATTGCTCACCACCCGCCCACCGATGCCCAGCCTGTTCCCGAGCAGCGATCACTGCCCCACGGCCAACTCCCCCCAATTTATATACTGAGCATGATGCCATATGGTATGGCATAGCCCTTTGGCCAGTCGGGGTCAGCTGTCCTGGCTGTGCCCTCTCCCAGCTTCTTGTGCACCGGGCAGAGCATGGGAAGCTGAAAAGTCCTTGACTGGTGTAAGCACTGCTCAGCCACAACTAAAACATCAGTGTGTTATCAACATTATTCTCATCCTAAATCCAAAACACAGCACTCTACCAGCTACGAAGAAGAAAAAATCAACTCTATCCCAGCTGAAACCAGGACAGTGTGAAAGGCCAGCTAACTGCTTTTGGTCATATCAGGCTGGAATTTCCTTCTCCCAAGTGCCACTGGAGCCTCCCACCCACATCCAAGAGCAAGCAAAGGATGCAGGAGGGCCAGGCCAAGGCAAGATTTGGTGCGGCTGACCTGCAATGCATCGGATAAACACAATTTCTCTCCCTCCACTTTCACAATGACTGTCACAGCCCTGCCCGGACATGCAGGCATCATGCATCAGTTGCGCTTGAAATACAGCTAAGTATTATCCACACTACAGGTGGATGTACTCAAGGGTTGAGTAGTTGTCATGTTTTACTGACACACCATCAAGTCTCATCTGCATCGTGCGCTGAAACAGCTCGTTGACCTCCTGACCAGCAGATGATAGCTGGATCCTCACAACACCCAGATTTTTCATGATAGCACCCCCATGCAAGAAGCTAGACTTGCAAAGCAAGACTTCTGTGGCCGCAAAAACATTAGGAATGGGTCAAATTCTGCTTGGGAGACATTTTGAGTTCAGTTTTGACACTGCAGTTGCATGGAAAAAATGACTGAACAAAACGTAAGCACCAGGCTCCAGGGATTTCCATGAGTGTAAGTGCAAAATTTTGGAAACAGGTTTAGTGGGAATGGTGTTTCCACTGAAGTCTTCCCCTCCTTCCCCTCCCTGGCTGGCTGACTTTCCCAGAGTCTCGATTTGCAGCCTGCCTGAATACCACTCAAAATATTTTCTCAATTAGAGGAGAAAACAGGAATTTGCCACTTGTCTGCCTCTATTCTGCTGCCTGTCAGCATTCAGCAAATATTTCAATCGTAGCCCTTTGCATGCTGCTAGCCCTGCTCATTTAACCTTTGGCCCTTCCCTAGGCTAATCCATCGGCCTTTACCTTCAAATCTTTACAGCCAAGGGCTGACTGCAAGACAGGCTGGCAGGGAGGGGAGGGTGAAAAGGGTTTTTGGGGGGGATAAACTTATGCCAGACTCCATTGCAATTTTGGAGAGGAGCAGATAGGGTGCAAATCTCTGACCACGCTCCTCGAAGAATTCAATTACTAGCAGCTGGGATTTGCACTTCCATATCTGAAAGACGATGAGGAAAATTAACACATTTTTTAAAAAAACAAGGAAGGAAGGCCTCCGTCATCTCAGCTCTCCTCCACATGGCTGGCAGCATCCTAAGGCAGGTACCTAATTGCCCACAGAGCCTTTGCTCTTCTTCTCCCACCTCGATGGCTCTCCTCCCCATCTTGCATGTCACCAAGATTAGTAGCTAATGGTTCCGCTGTCAAAAGCACATGTGATGAAAATAATGCCCAGAGCGTAGCCTGTCAGCCTCAGAAGTGCCTGCTCGACTTTGATGGCAGAGAACCTGGAAAGCCCATGCCTGCCTGGCCTCCCCCCTGGCCAGCCGCTCAGCCAAGCATCCATCGCATCTCTCCTGGGGCCCTGCCCAGCCGCTCGCTGTATGAGAAATCACTGACCCTTCCATCACGTGGACACTTTAATTGTTCACATCGGTATTTTGTTTCTCTCTACTGTAGACAGTTTGCTGTCTGTTATCTGTCCTTCATATGTAATTAATTGTGCTGTCTCCTGGCTCATTAGAAACAAGCCCCTCTCCTCCCCTTCCCCCTCTCCCCTGTCCAAGTCACAGTGTGCATTATTTAGGTTAAATCATGTTTAAGTAACTACATAAATAGTAGATCGAGTTTGCCTTTTGTCTAGGCTGAGACTGTTGCTTGGCTCCTTTCTCAACGTGCCAGACCAGGAAAGCCCTTATAGCTGGAAGCTCTCGAAGGGAAATCCACACTGGGCAGAGCAGCCGTGCCACCCCAGGAGCAAGGGAAGGTCCTCTGAGCAGAAGGCTCGTCCAGTAGGTAACAAGGATGAGCTGCCAAACTTTAATAAGGCAGGCGTAAAAGTCAGCACTGCAGAGCAAAAATCCTGCCAAGAGGATGTTCATCATCTAGCAAGAGGTAACAGCAAGATGAAGGTCAGGTTTGGTTTGGGTTTTTTTTTTGCCTCTGTAGCTTATTCTAGCTAGCAAAATGCACTTCACATGACATCACACATCCCGTGTCACCGCTACCATCTGAGCAGATCTCTCTTACAGCTATAGCATTGAAACTCAGGTGCTCCAATGCAAGTGAAAGACTTCTTAGCTTTCATTCAATTACAAATGAAATGAGAGCTTCTGAAGTGGGTTCCCTCAGTGCACCAGTTAAAAAAAAATAGTTGAGGATGTGGGTATACAAGTTCAAGCAATCTAAAAACCAACATGAATCATTGCCTTGAAATCAAACAAAACCTGCACCGAACTGTCTTAAAGGGTTAGAGTAGTTAAACTAAAGCCTGTAAAGTTCATTTCCTCACTTTTCTGGGCCAAAGCTTAAAGTCCTTGTAGACCATTTTCCTGTGCAAAAGCACCTCTAATATCAGCTGATGTAAAGATTTGAGGATTTAAATATCTGCTTCTAGCTGTGAATAACCACTGACAGAACAAGCATGAGAAAGCTTGTTTCCTCGAGATTTCCAGCTTAGCTTAAGAGATTTAATCATCTGGATGAGCTTCGGGTGAATCACCTGAACTTTTGGATACTGACTGCAGCCAAGACCTCCCATCTTCTTTGTGTGTGCACATCCTCACTGACAGACCTGGGCTAGCCAAGTGTTTTAACTGATTGGACTGGGCTCAGCTTTGCTGGATTGCCTGCACAAAGGTTGTGAAGGACTTCAATGAAGACTTCCACATGGAAGCCACTGCAGACATTTCCAGTGGTGTTACATGAAGCTAAATTACTCCTTGGGAAAGCTGCGTATACCAGGAATGCGAGGCAATGAAGTTGTCTCCTCCTGGCACAATCTGGGCGCAGATGATGGCAGGACGAAAGCCTTCTGGGCCGCCTAAGACCAATGAATCTCACCAGTGACATGGGAAGACCACCATGAAGAGCCAGAGCATAGTTCAGTTTTCCAATCTATCTGCAGCTGGCCCTCTCCACCACAAGGGTTTAAAAAGGATGGAGGTCACGAGCACATGTCATGCAAGTCACAAAAGTTGTTTTATCAGAGACCCTCAATCTAAAGTTGCTGCCTGGACTTAATACAGCTGCCGATCTACTGGGGAAATGTGCTGCTATTCAGCTGAACCCACGAAAATGGCACTCTTGCTTCCCATCCGTACCCAACTTGCCCTCCTAAAGCCACTCATACCGCTTCAGGAGTAGACAGTCCCCCCTGCAACTTTGTCCAAATCTAGGCAGACAGAAATAAAATATCCACAGCTTGATCTATCAGAAACACACCCAGCTTTTAGGTGATGTTTTATTATTAATAATATATGCTTTAAAAAAAATTCTCAAGAAGGAAAGGGGACAGGAAGGAAGAAAGAAAAACATACATGAGTGGGGGAAGGGGGGAAAAAGGACAACAATCTGAGACTTTCAATGGGAATGTCCAAAAATAACACAAACAGGATCTCCCTGCCATCTGCTCCGATCCTCTCTGAACGGCTTTCAAAGCAAAAAGCCTTGCCAAAACCTGACAAACAAAGCACCGAGCATCAGTTTTAATGGAATACCAATACTGTGTTCCCCCTTCCCCCCTTTTTGCTACATATACACACACCTTCCACACCCCTCCAGTTGCCAAATAAATGACACTATGCAAAAAAATTTGCTTCGGTTACAAAGCTGAATAAACAAGGAATAATTTTGCAAGTGCTCCCATATGTCTCTGCTTCTTTGCTTACAATGGACACTAATAAGATTTGCCATAACTAATTCATTCTTTCACACCATTACCCTATTTTCTACCTTAAAAAAAAAAAAAAAAAAAAAATTAAATTCTGCCTATTCCAAGTGCATTTTTCCACAGCTTTCACACAGTTGAAACACAAGGGTTTCAACAGCAAAGCCCATCACAGGGGAGACACTTTCTACTTAGTTTAGGCCCCTCGGTGAGGTTTAAAAGTGAGTTTTACTGAACATAAAGGAACAGAAAAGTGTTTGTTACTTTTTTCTTTGATTTTCCATTCCCATTTTAAAAAAAAGCGAGATGTCTAAAGGGCATGATGGGAAACAGAGATGCACAGGAGAGCTGCGATCTAGACACCAAGGCAATGTGTTGGTGCACATGAAGTAGAAAGTCTCAACACCAAAGGCAATGTGTTAGCGCATATAAACTAGAAAGAAAAATTCATTAGCTGCAAAACTCTCCTATCCTTCACCTCAATCCGGCTAAGTAGAGCAGACACAAAGCAAACACCCAGCAGCAACACTCAGGAATTGATGCACACTTCAGCCCGCACTCCGCTTTTAGTCCTTCACAACTTAAGACAGCACCAGGATGCAGAGATCTTTGTGAAGGTCAGAAACTCAGAAACAGATTTTACCTTGGGTTTCTTTTGTTTTGTTTTCGTTTTGTTTTGTTTTTAATGATTCACACCTCTCCTGACTTCTTTGTTGTGTTTTGCTCCTTCTGCTATTGAGATATTTTTATGTGCCAGGAGCACACCTTTACCAGCACTGATTGAGCTTTTTTTTTTTTTTTGCTTTTTTTTTTTCCCCAAACATCTGAAGCCTAAATTACTTGAACAAACAAAAGAGTTTTCCCTCCCTCTCTCCCCCACTGCCAGCCCCCCCAGTGCCGGATCTGCCCCTCCTCCTCCGGCACACAAATGGCCTCACACCAGACGGGACAGAGGGAGGGCTCCCAATTACTCCTCTTCATTAAATGAGGGGCCACGGCAGGGAAGGGACTGAGGCAGGGCAGAGGACAGACAGTGGCTGCCGGCTTCTTCCCTCCTCCCAAAATGGGGAGCAGGGGTCATGGGTAATCTGCCATAAAGGAGCCCGCACACAAGAGCTTTGAGCCACCTGCCAAACCACCCCATGCCATGGGATGCCATGGTGGGTGGGACTCCTCCACGTTCACGTCTAGGGGTGCCATCTCCACGTCTAGGGGAGGGTGGCAGGGAGGACCCGCAGGGACCCCAGTTGTTTCTTGCAGCCCATGGATAGAGAGACCTGGGTGGTGGTGGGAGCCTGATGGATGCACCAAGCTACAGGGGTGGACACAGGGACTGGCAGAGGGATTCTTGCTGCAGCTGAAGCAGCAGAAGGTGTGATGCCTTCTCCAGTGGTCCTGGGTGAGACACCTCAATTTTCCACTAGCAAACTGGGACGGATCTTAGGAAAGTCCTGAAAACCTATGCTCTTTGTTAGTGTTCAACCACAATAGTTACAGGGCACTGCCTCCAATTTTCTGCCTGTACCATCCACCATCTAACTCCTTTCTCCCTATCTCCGTGGTGATTCACTTTCTTATTCCACTGGGAAAGATAGGAGGGTATTTTTGAGAAACAGCCATGGTTGAAATAAAAAATCTTTCTTTTTCTCCTCTTTCAACCTCAGACCACTCTTTGTATTCACCCTTCAGTGTTGTGGCATCACACCTGATGATAAATTTTCTGAGGCCCTCAGGCCTCCAATTTACCCATCAGACCCTCTCCAGCACTGCCTGCATGGCCATCTCCATCTGGCAGAGCCCAAATCCTCCTTTCTCCTTACTTCACTATTTAAATTCCTCTCCCACTGGGCTGCTGGCTTTTCCTCAGGAACAAAGCGCAGCCCCTGTGAGCAAACATTTCTACCCATCTGTGTCCAGCAGCCATGACAAAAACGGCTTCCCTTACTTGCAAAGCCCCCTATAATTTTTCCCCAGACCTCACAACACACTTGACATCCTTTCCAATTCCTTCCCCACTCTCAAAAACTAGATTGGGTCGCTTTGTCCAGTCTGGTTTTATTTATTTATGGACTTTTATCCTACTTGTGGTCCTTGTTGAGGCTGTTTGGGGTCAACCTCTATCTGTGTTTTCTCACAAGGGGCAAGGACTGTGAGCAGGCAGTGAAGCTGCAGGCAAGCAGAAGCAAAAGGGACTATAAGGAGAGCATAAAGCATTTCAACTTTTTCTAACCAGGGATTAACACATGGGTTTTAAACAAGGGGACTCCCTTCCCAGCTGACAGCAGCAGCTGCAGCTTCTGACTTGCTTGTAGAGTGGCAGGGAATCGAATCAAAGAGAAAAGAAGAAAGAGGACTACCCTTCCTTGGGGAGTAGGAAACACAATACAAGCTTTTCTAAAACCCCTGCAAATACTGGCTTGGTTTTAGGTCAGGCTCTCCTTCCCCCTTCTGTCCCAATCCCCCCCCCCCCCTTTTCCCAACAAAGGGAAATTGGTATTTTTCAAAATTCTTCTGAAAGCCAACCCGGCAGATGGTTCTTTCCATGCCGGGGAGGGAACAAAAAGAAAAACCTGCCAGGATACACATCACCGAGATGTGACAAAGATAGGCATGGTGGCTGGCCTCTGACCCAGGGATTTCACAGAGGCCTATTAAACCATGTGGCCAAGATGGACTGAGTCAACTTATATCTCCAGCAAGCAGCTGCTGTACCCCACAGGCTCGTGCTAAGTTTTATTGGCTTAAGTCAGGCCAGACGCACTGAAAAATGACAGGGTTTCTCTACATTTCCATCCCACCTTTTCACCACCTTAGGACAATCCCCCACGTCAACATCTTAGCAGGTGGAAGTGAAGCTTAGTGGCCGGATTCACAATGTAATACTAAAAGGGTTATTTAAACAGTAATTAGCAACTGTCCTACTTTACCAAAGTCTTACGTACACATCAGTAATATGAACTCCTGCAGATGCAGAAAGCCAAGGGTAAGTCACTGTCAGTATCTCTATTGCACTCAAATGCTTCAGGTTAAGGATCTGACTGTCCATCACAAGCTGCCCTCCCTTGTCTTTAAAACCTCCTCTTCCTTCTAGATGACATCAACAGCCAAATTCCCATTCTTTTCAAGAGTGCCCCAAGCAGACCCAAGGGGTCCACATCCCAAGCACCCAAGTTGCCTTCAAGGATGAAGCATGACTTGGTTATGCGCCATGTCTGCCAACAAAAGCACAGGAAGCAGCAAAGGATGTACTGTCCTCCCGCAGAGCTGCCCCATGCTTCACAAATTCCCATGAAGCATGTTGGCAGTTGCTGTCCCTGAGTGACTAATAGCAGCTCCTGCCCACGCCCAGAGTCAATGACCTAAGGATAGATCGATCCCTCCCCATCATGCTCTTCCCAGTTCCTCTTGTGATCGCTGTGCTGTAGTCACAGAAGCAAACAGGCTTTCCCCTCCACCTCTCCTTCAAATCAGGAATATAATTACAAGTAATGCAATGGCATTAAAACACGAGAGGAAAGGCTGGAATGAATTCGCCCTAATGATTACATAAATTATTGAAGAAAAGTATCCCATGGAAAGCAAGAGGCTGTCTTTGGGAAGAGTACTCAGCTGAGTGCTGGTGAACGCAACGTCAGAAAACAGGCAAGACAAATTAATTATCCCCATCTAACCTGCATGTACATGGGGTATAAGAAGTAAACCACGTTGTCAATCCAGTACCATCAGTTCCCAGTGGAAGATGCAAAAAAACCAAGTGCCTTCAAGGTCCCCACCAATACAGATTAGGCAAGATACTGATGTAGGGAGTATCCCTACAGCTGAAAAGACTTTGGTGGAAGGCAGATATGAGGGCTGATCAAGCCCCTGTTAGTGCTGTTGCTCCCCACTGGAAAAATATCTGTGTCAGGTCTATTTTTCTTAGTCTTAAGGGTGGGCTTTCATCAAATTATCCACCTGGGGATACAACAGGTAAAATTCAGGTGGAGCTACCCAGGTCAGCACAATATTTTAGCATATACTGGGGTGCAGGGGAGACTACTGAAAAAAAAGTCCATTTAGAAATTAGTGTAGGCTCTATCTTGAAGGTATGAGGAAACTATTTCCTGTATATTCTCCTGGGAAATTCTTGCCAAGCGCATTACAGAAGTGCCTTTTCACAGAAGCACCAGGTGGGGAACCAGCAACATTGCCCCACAGTGAAGCAAGGGCATGATCGGCAGTGACACATCCAAGTGTCCACTGCTCAGCCCTCTCCTGGTCAGACAGAGCCATCAGTAAGAAGAATGGGGCCATGGCCTCTGTCTCATTTGCTTGTGCCACCGCATTCCTCCTGAGAGCATTGAGTAAGGCAAAATTGCCCACAAATCCCCTCCAGGCTGATTCTCATCTTTCAGTCGTGCACATGGAGAGTGGCTCACACGAAGCTACGATGCTACAAAGTGCTGAAATTCCTCAATGAACCACCCAGGTTTATAGTGGTAGCATTGCTGTAACACTGATGTCAATAAAAGATACCATCTCTCTCTACAAACCTTGCCACCCAGGTGAGACAGAGAGCCATGAGAAACTGATGAGAAGATAATGAGTCCTCCAGTAAATATTCCTTATTTGACCTTTACCACATTTTAGGGTTTACAGACCAGAAGGGACTATTAAGGGTATCTAAATCAACTGATTGCACACCAGCCCTAAAACTCCACCCCCCTCATTTCTGCATCAAACCCTAACTCTTCTTTGAGATAAATTTCATTTTTAAGCTAGCAGTGAAGATGCAGAGAGTTAATAATTTTGAAAGAAAATCACCAGTTTCAATTACAAGTAGAAGAGGACTGGCTTCCAGAAGGGCTGTGCACCCAATGCTTGAAGATGAGGCCACCACCTGGGAGACCCAGTTGTGTCACAGCTAAGCAACCACAGCTCAGTGAAAAAGGCCCGAGTGTTACTCTGGCCTGTGACAGGTTTTTTGAGTGAGTCATTTAATCTCATTACTCTATTTCACATACCATTCTAAGAAACAAGATGGTTTTGTTTCTCCTTTTTTATTTCTACAGAGCTTGTGAACTCGCAGGAGGACAGGCTCTCCTGATGCCTTCATACAGGACCTGCCAACAGTAGACATTGATGTACAATAGGAACATGAGGCACCATCTTAAAACAAGCCTGGTAGAGATGTACTTAGTTCTGCAAACACAGCTGCAGTTGACTGTCCATCTTGAATGACCATGTCCTCATCATCAGCAATGCTATCTTCCACAGCGGCCACAGTCCAAGCCACATCTCAAATACGCAACCTCATTTCTGTAGTAAGACACCTTAGCCCTTCTGCTGTCACTTTCACTGCTAGCCCACAACTCCAGCAAAAAAAAAAGAAGATAATAACAAGGTGTTTTGCTTGATACCACACTGGAGAAATAGAGTTTTTTCCAGGCTGACCATCCTACTTGGAAGCAGTATACTGCTACTGGTGCATGCATGATGGCTTGAGAATCCCTCTCCTGATAGCAACTGCCTGCAGCTCGATGTAGAAATAATACTTAATGTCCTGAAATGAAGGAGTCAACAGCCACTGGTCTAATTTATGTTAGAGGTCATGGCAAGAAATGAAAAATAACACTGTTATGAAAACACAGCTAACTGGACTTGTCCACTAGGGTCACGTATCAAATGGAATCATTTTAACGTTCAAGATTTGGAAAAGTCTCAGCGTTAAAAAACAAAACAATGCATGTTTACTCTGGGTATTTTTAGACTGGTTTCCTAAGGAAACAAGACTAACATGATCACACTGTGTTTGAGTGTATGTGAATACACATGCAAATTCTATGCCTGCCTGCGTGATCATCTCCTCAATGTTTTTGGAGTATTTTGACCAATTTTGATTAAATTGACATAAGAACAGAAATCTTTCAGACACAATATTAAAAAAAATTTTGTTCAAATTGTTTGCTGGCCAGAAGAAAGGGACCCCTGAGGGCCTCCCAAAGAGGGCTTGGCCAGCAAGTTCACTCATCATTAGGCATCAGAGAAGCCACATAAGAGGAAAGTGGTCAGAAACCAAGTTTCACAAGTTTCAATGCTCTTAGAAAAACAAAAGACAAGCTGAGGGCATCAGGTGAAGCCCTTCTTTCCATTCAAATAAACTCAAGATGAGTCCATCACACAGTCCCACTATGGAGGGCAATGTGGGCAGTGAGAAGCCTGTCTGGGAATGAAGCACATGAAGAACTAGACCTGACCTCAGGGGGCTAGCTGGGGGGGGGGGGGGGGGGGGGGGGCTGGTGTGTGTGGGGGTGTGTGTGTGTGTGTGGGGGTGTGTGTGAAAACCAGATTGAAGATGAAAAAGCTGGAGGTAAATTAGAAAGTACCTGTGGTTAGGCATTCCTGGAAGGAGAGGAGAGGGAGCGCACGCAAAAGTTGATGCTAAAGGAACGTGATCATGTGCATGAAGGACTGGCACCCCTGCGCACCCCAAAACCTCTGCAAATGAAGACACAACCAGCACAGAGCTTTGCAGCTCTGGGTGCACATGCCAGCACGTTGCATCTCCAGCACACCTCTGTTAGCCTGGAGGCCACAGTGCTTTCAAAAGACAACCAGCATGCACCGACTTGGCTAAGCCTTTACGAGGCTCCCAGGAGCAGCACCTGTCCCCTCCCACGGTTCAGTGGTGGGGACTGTGGTACCTCCAGCTGGACCCCCAGCTTCCTTGCACCAGTCCCAGTTGTTTTCCTAGTTGCTTCCCTGCAGCATCTCCTCAACCCCCAAACCAGCACAGGAGATATTTTGTCATGGTTTGAAAACAGAGGCACAGCACAAGCAAACAAGGAAATGTCAGAGAGGGCCATCAAAACTCAGCCATGGGAATGACTGTTGCAAAACAAAACCTGTCCTTGACACAGACGGCCTCCGCAAGCCCTGGTCATATGGCAGCTAATCAAATACAGTGAGTCTTCCTCATTCGGCACTCTGTGTTAAGCAGTAAAAGGCTGTTTAGATTTCCCCAGCCCATCCCTTCACTGCCAGATGCTTGCTTCTTTAAGAAATATTTGACTACATGCAAAAAAAAAAAAGTCACAATTCTTTGGGAGCAGACAGACAGTGAGGGGTGGGCATCAGCTGGCTCAGGCAGAGCACTGAGCTGGAAAAGAAACTCTGCCTTATTCCTGTCACAAGATATCCGTGACATGATGCAAGGCGAACACTGCTCCAGCAGGCTTTGGGGAAGGAGAGGGAAGGGTAAGAGCCCGGATCCAGCCTTCCCTGCTCTTCACAGGGAGGACTGAACCACTTTCAGGAGGGACCAGCCTCCTCCAGGCGACTACATGGGGGCCCAAGAGGACTTAGCTCGCAGTGTGGGCACATCAGGTGCCATCAAGGACCAAGATGAACCTGGGCCTGAGTGGTTCTCAGCTCATAGCAAAACTGGTTTCTTAGGCTCTGAAGTTTTTACAAATAAATTAATTCTTGCTTTTTTGGGGGGGGGAGGGGGGGGGGCGGGGAAGCCTGAGGTAGTTGTGGTGGGAGGGCACCAAACTGCAGATGTTTCATTTGTGCCTTCAACAATGCTGTAGAAAGAAAAGCTAGCCAAAAAGAAACCTGGGATGAGTATCAAAGAGCTGAGTTTGTGTAGCTTTGCACCCATACATTTGTGTAGAAAGACTGTAAAAATGCCAGGAGCCTCATGTCTGTTAGAGTAGCTCTGAATTGGTCTCTCAGCTGCTCAAAAGCCAGTTTCACTTTAAATGCAACTAGAAGATGACTTCCCCACTGTGCTGGCACTTCTGGGGCTCTACCACCATTCCATAACCTGGGCAGAGGCTGAGGTCTACACTGCTGGCGTGAGCTTCCACCAGCTGCTGCCACCAGGATCATTTAGAGCAGCCTCAAGGCTTTGCTAAGCAAGAGTGGCAGCATAGAAACAGGTCCAGGCTGAAGGGGCTATGGAAGCTCCATCCTTTGGAAAAAAAAGAAAAAGGAGCTGTAAATCAAAGCCTGCCACTTCAAGCAGGTACCACCACAAATGTGCAAGTGCCTTCTCCTTCTTGCTAAGCCACAAGCAGCACAGGGAGCATGCACTTACTTACTCCACGAGCCACATTTGGGATTGCAACAGGAAGAGCTATCTCAGAGAACTTCTCGCACAGAAATGCCCATAGCAAAGAGGAATAAGCATGCACTTTGAGCAATTGGATGATCACGCACACAAATCACTGGGGAGAGAAGTCCAGCACAGGGGTAATCCAACAAGAGCTGAAGATGCACATGAGAACATGGAGGGAAAGTGCAATGTGCAGTCAGCGATGCAAAGAAGGGGGGGGGGGGGAAGCATTCATGATCTTCTGGAAGGAGGGGTGCAAAGAGGAAAGCATGCGAATGAGAGAGTCCTCAAGGAAAGGCAAACCGCAGGAGAAAGTTACATGTGTGGGGCAGAGGAAAGGAAGAAGATGAATTGAATTTCAAGGGAAAAAGTGCTAGAACTGCTTCCTGCAGAGAAATAGCAAATACCTACAGGAACTCAAGGAAAAAAAAATGTTGCAAGAAAATCCAAGGATAGAGTTTCCTCTGACTGCACACAAGGAAGCTTTACTTCCAATTGACTTGCTGCCGCTTATCTCTCAGCAATAAAATGCATTCACCCATCCCAAGCTCTCAAAAAAACCCAGTGCAATAATAATTACAAAAAAAATGAGTTTACATCCCCTGAAGCAGAACATTATGCATATGATGGAAGCTCCAAAGAAAATTTGTCAGGCTATGCTTAAAGAAAGGGGGTGGGAAATGAAGTGCTTACAGACACAAGAAAATAGACAGAGCAGCAAATGCGGGGGGGGGGGGGAGGAAATAAAACAAACCCAGGGAAATATTGCTCATCTGGGGCTTGTTAAATGCTACAGGGCAGGGAATGCTGATGGATTGCTTCGTTGCATTTGGTGCCACGCTCTCAGTGCCCTTCCAGAGTGACAGCAAGTTTCCTTATCCAAAGAAAAAGGCACCTTTAGTGATGCTGAGGATGCTGGACTTGAGCAACCCTGCCTGCAGGTGGGAGAGCAGCGGCTGCGGGGCTTGCCAACATGCCAGCAAGATATCTTTTGAGCTCCTGGCTTTTTTCTTCCCTCCCTCTCCAATCAGAATAAATGAAATTGAGCCATTTGTGGGTTTAGAAGTGGCAAGGGTTCAGCCCACTCCATCCCCAGACACCGAAGGGTTGAAATAAAAGCAAACGCTTACATTTGTGCACTTCCCAGTTGCCACACAAGTGGCTGCACAGACAGCCCAAGCTACGATTCACCTTCCGACCAGCCTCAGGAAAAGGGTTAGGAAACTACCTTCACTCTTATTCTCAAAAAGGGGAAGCTGACGTGAAACTTGGCATGGTCATGACTTAAAAGAAACCCCAAGAGTTGTTGGGTTGCAGCCAAGCATTCAAGCTGGCGTAGCAGAGTTTCCCCAACGCTGATGCTCTCTCACACCCTGCCTCCCTCCCTGCTCCAGGGCATCAGCAACCGTACCCAACAAGATCCTCTCCTGGATTCCCTTCCCCCCCATTCATGATCGCATAAGATCCCTGGGGCGATTGCTCACATGGAAAAGTAACATAAGGAAAGTATTTAATGTATGTTTACGTCTTTTAATACAGTGTAGCAGCTGGAATCAAAGGCAAAAAAACCCCAGGCCTCAGCATATGAGCAGCGTGGCTCTCCACAGAGCCCCCTTCTAATCACCACTGCTCCCTGGACCACAGCTTTAGAAATCAGGCACTAGCCCCTATTGCCTAATTAGCAGAGCAGTGGAAAGCTTAGGAACAGGCATATCTTCTTCCTCCCTAAGTGGCCACTGAATAAATGCTATATCCCCAGTTCACAGCCCCTCTTTACATTGCTGGCATTACCAGTCCTTTGTGTACCCACATGCTGTTACTTAAATTGCTTCCATGTTTTCATTACTTGCCCTCTGTGCTGTGTGTATTGAAACTCCTGCAAGAATGCTGAAGTGGTGTTTCAAAGCACTGGGGACTACTGGAGATGTGGCTGAAATTATTATGCAACAAACTTAAGTGATTTTTCAAGTCCTGATAGAGTTTGCTCCTCCTCAGGGAGAAAGATAAATTCAGGTGCTACTCCATGAGGTACAGGACAACTGGTCCCACCGACCAGAGACACCAGCATGGCACTTGCAGCTTGGGTTATGCTTAGCTCTCCATCCTTATATATGGGTCTGTGGCACCCATATATATGCCCTGAATCCATAAGCAAGTTGGTACACTCAAATAATGGTGCTGCTCCCATGCACAAAGGTAACACATACATTGGGCCAAACTCTCCTGGAAAAAATCCACTGAGGACAGTGGAGTGATGCCAGTTGAAGATCTGCTCCACTCGTTTAAAGGCATTGTTCCCTGCTGCTGCTGTCAGTAGCTGCTTTTCTGGAGTTTGGGCTGATTGAAGCAACAGGCAATCAAACAGCCTAACTCTGAAATATCAAAACCACCAGAATCATTTAAATGTGACAATCACTTTTTTTTTTTAACCACTACCACAGCTTTCAATGGTTCTGCAAGTACATGCAGAAGGTATGCGCATGCTCCTCTCTCCCAGGGAAACCAAAACAGGGTTTGGGGACCAGACAGCTTCAGCTCCACCTGAGTGTCAACTTGCTGTTTCCTCCTGTCTTCCCCCCAAAATCTCCGTAACTGCCATGAAACACATGAATTGGCCATGAAAGCAACTGGGCTGCCAGCACTGCAACCCTTCTTCCACTGATTCCCAGCCTCCCTCCCCTGTAGTGCCTTTCATCACCCCTTGATATGAGATGTTTGCAGCCAAGGCCTGATCTGCAACCCACAAGCTAAGAGGCAGTCACGCGCAAAATCCGTTCGGCTGCAGAGATGCAGGATATTTACCACCCTGGGGATGCAGGCTGCAGGTCTCCAGGTATCAAACCCCTTGAGATCTCAACACCAGGGTCCTTAAGATCCCTGCTGGGGAGTTCTCTGCCACAGCCCCAGCTCAGCAGCTGCCGTGCAGCAGCCGTTGGGTGTTATGCTAATGGATGCGCCAGTGCAGCAGCACTCTCCCCATCTGCTCAGAGCATCCACCTGCTGGGTTGTTTTTTTTGTTTTGTTTTGTTTTAATGGCCAGATTAAGCCAGTGCTGTCCCAAAGCATTTCCAGCCTGCACACAAGATGTGAACACAACACCAGCCAGCTCGGACCTCACAGCACAAGTGTAAGCTAGATTCAGCCACATTTAGGCCATGTCTCCTTCTTTCAAACTCCTTATCTTTCTGCAATTAAAGTCTCATGCTGAGCATAACCACACTGCAAGGTGCTTTTTTTGTTGTCGTTGGGGTTGGGTTTTTTGCACACAGTTTCCTTATAGTTAGTTTTATTTATTTAACCTTTTCAAATGGCCACATGGAGGAATGAACATGCCTTCCATACTTGTCTGACTGGGTGATAAATAGAAACGAAAGCTCCGATTTCTAAGCAGTCATATTCTCCATGGCCCGTGCACATTATGCAGTGGTTTGCAAGTCTTTTTTTCTCCCTGCATGGCCATGGAGGGATTGCTTGTGACACTTTTGCTGTCACTGAGCATGGTCTCACCAACCGCTAGTTCCCCTGAGACCTCTACAAATATTCAGGGAGGAAAGGGGAGCGGAAATAAGACATTGCTCAGTGCTAAGAAGACAGCCCATTCTTCTCAACAGGTGGGAAAATCTCTTCTCAGTGTATTGCCAGGCCAAACCCCTGCTGTGCTAAAAAGACATTTTTTTCATGCACATGGAAGATGCCATTTAGCAGGATTCTAAGAAAAAAATCCCCTTGATTTTGCTTTTTTTTTTTTTTTTCCCCCCCAAGTTCAGCTTCTAAGAGAAGTACTCTCAGAGTGAGCAACGTTAATCTCCCTGGGCTCTGCCTTGAGTCAGTGGGAAAAGTTGATGTTTCAAAAAGTGATTTGGAGTTATCAGATTTTTGGTCTAAGTCACTCTGCCGGGAAGACTGTCTCCAGGGAGAGCTGTTGGCAATTAGCCTCCTCAAAGCTTAAAGTAACCCTGTGAGCATCCATCACATGTATAAGTATGGGAGAAGTGGGGACCTTCCGCAGCTTGGATCCCTTGCTGTGCATGAGCAGCAAAGCCAAGTCATCCCTGAGCTCTAATCAGTTGATGTCTACATCCCAGATGAATTTGTCCAGGTTTCAGAGATACTCATGAATCTTTCATCAAATCCGGGTTCCTGTCTGAACTCATCACGATGCTCACATGTTGCAAAGGAAGCAGAGGTGAAGTATTTGTGCTGTGATAAAACCTCAACCCCACCAGAACTCCTTTGTCTAATCCCTAGGACAGAAAACACCACTACACCCAAAATAATGTGAGTAGTCACCAGATGTCCTTCCCCCCACCAGTGCTGCTTAAAACACTTGAACTAAATTTATTTTAAAGACTAAGTGTAGGGCACATTGATGAAAAATCAAGCCAACATCAAAACAAAAGGGTACTCCTGAAAACAGATCCTACAAAGAAAGGATTTCTTTGTTTTCCCCTCCCTCTTCCTCTCCTTTACTAAATGAAAAAAAAAAAAAAAAAAAAATTAAAAAAAGATCAATTTTTACCCAAACTTAAAAGTACCAAAAATTTCTCTCCAGAAGTATATTTCAAGAAAATGATACCCATCTGGAAGAAAATGAGACTTATAATGGAAGTATTTTCTGAAGCATAACTATAGCGTTGCTAGCACAATACTGTAATCAAGAATAATAGAGCCCTTCGCCGAGTATACAGGAATGGATTCAATTGTTCGCTGTGAACATACCTGTATTTTAAAAATGTAGTTAAAAGCTTTAACTGCCAAAAGGCTTGAGCATTAGCACTCAGACACAAAGCAGTTTAGAAGTGGGCTCCTTAATTTATCACTCATGTAATGATTAATCTTAAATCTCAGATCTCAATTACGCACAAAAATAGGAGAGGCCCAGCTGAACTTTTGATCCCTTCTGAATTGGTTCCTCTGAAGGATACTTCAAAATCATCCCTGCAGCATACGTGGCAGTGTGGGATGATACCCGCTCTGTATTTCCTCCTCCATGGCCAAGTGGGGCTTTGCAAACCTTGCAAAGGTTGTGCCTCTGACATGAACTGTTTGAGCAGGTTTAATCCTACCCTCTTCCTCTGCTTTCAGGAGAAAGGGGAAATATGGGAAAGAATAGCACTTACCTTCTTTTTGGAGTGTGATCTGTCCTCCTCTTTAGCTGCTTTGCTATTTTTCCCAGCTCTGGAAAGCTTCTGTTCCCCAGATTGCTTGATGGTGATTTTGATCTCGGGAGGGCAAATATAGTTCTCCAAGTTCTTTGGGGGCTTCTTAGCTCTCTTGGTGGTCTGGATCTTTAGTTTTAAACTCCCCTCTGTGAAGTTAGCCTCCTTGATGGAAAACTCCTGCTCCTCCAGGCCGTCTCCTGCCACCCATTTCTCGCTGTCCGCATTGGAAGTGGTATCCACGTCTCTCCCAGAACCCAGCTCATCCTCTTCCTCAGGCTCCAGCCTCTCACCGCTCACTGGGATCCCTTTCCCAGAGCCTGCCGCAGGCAGCATCGTCTCCCCCGTGCAGCTGGAGGCAGGTGGAGGCTTTGCGGAGGTGACGGTGGCTGGCAGAAAGTCTGCCTCACCCCCCCTTTGCCGGGAGTTGCCCAAAGTCTCCCTGGGCTCCATAGCAATACCGCAATGCCCTGGAGTTTTATCAGAGGGAAGGGGAGTGTGGGAGGGGACGAGGAGAGCAAGGACAAGTACGATCCCAGGGAACGAATGGTAACTGTCTGCCGAATTCAATGTCCCGATCACCCAGAGGCTGCAAGGAGCTCTGAAGAGAACAATTCTGCCACTGTCAAAAGAAAGGAGAAGAAAAAAAGGAAGTTAGCTCACGCACATGTATCAGACGCAAGTGTGGAGATGACTGAAACAGGGCATGCTTGGGCTTCCCCTGCAGCATCTCAAGGGCCTTCCTTGAAGCAAAATGGGAATCAAGGCTGGCCAGCATTTCTGAGGCCTAGATCTGGTATCGCAAAGCAGGGAGTGACAGCCATGTGTATTGCTAAATTGATAAAAATGGATATATAAAAAAAAAAAAACAAACAAAAATGGTGTATAAATGCGAACATCTTCAACTCTGGACTTGGGAAATAAATGAGGGGTAAACCAGCTCTCCACACCCATGAACCTCCTCATTACTTCAAAGTGCTCGTTGTCACGGGGTTTTTTAGAGGGAAAAAAAAAATAGAGGCAGACACTTTCTTGCCTCAGGTTAAACAATAACACAGTGATCAGAGCACAGAAAACATGGTGTTGCCCTATGAATCAGGCAGAAGAGTTTCAAATTCCCTATTTTCCCACTTCCCATGTGTGAGAGAGATGCCCTCAGCTGCTGACTATTCTGGGGGGAACTCTGCTTTGGATGAATTATTCATTACACACTGGGCCAGGCAGACACTGTCTGCAGCCCAAGATGCTCCCTGGGGTACTGGAAGTGCAGGAGGATCCACCTGGGCCTCCTGCAGGGCATATCAGGGACCCAAGTACTGAGCGCAATGGAGGAAAACTAAACTCAATGTTTTCCAGAGTTCCTCATCCTTGGGTACCGCTGCTCTGCGGCAAAGGCTTAGGCTGACTGAAGCAAAGACTGTGCTCTCATCCTTTCAAATGTGGGCTTTCTTTAAAACATTGTAGATTGAACCCTTTGAGATGGAAGAACTCATTTTCAGTATTTAACAAAGTTTTGGCCAAAGTTAATGGGAGAAGCTGTGAATGTTCAGCTGAGGCAAAAGATGTGTCACCCAATGACATAGAAAGGCAAAGCCAAATACCAAACATTTGCTTAAAAAAAAAAAAAAAATATATATATATGTAGGGTGCTGTTTAGGTGCTTTAGGTGTTTAGGTGCTTTCATACACCATCCATAAAAACCCCATCTAGCTACCCTGCACCACCCATCATGGCAAGCCAGTTGCTAAATTAGCAGAAGAGTATCTCAGAGAAAAACAAAGATATTTAGATATTTTCTGCTACTTTAGCAGAAACAGCTCCCTGGTGGGTCAGAGGAGTATCCCTTCTGGCATACGGAGAAGGAAACAAGAAGGCACTGCCAGGAGTAGGTGCTGGGGGTGCAGACCTACTCTTTCAGCAGTAGCTCCCTGCTAGATTAGCTCTGCTACACTGCCAAACCCCACCCCTTGACCAACTGCAAACAAAATATGAGCACAGCCAGGGATTTCCCAGGTCATTCTTAGTAACAATAAAGGAGAAACAAAAATTATCTTGCTACCTATCACCAAATCATAACAGCATTATAAGTGTAGACTACTCTAAAGCACAGCTCACCAAGAAAAAACACATTTCCTTGTACCACTGGCTTCTTTCTGGTTTTTTAAAAATACCTTGCACAAGCTTAAAATTCAAAAAGAAGTAATAACAAGCACCTTCTATTAGTTATATATCCACATTTCCACTGGAGTATGGCCACGGGTCACTTGGCTGACCCTGGCACATATGGCTACTAATGGAAAGTCCTAAGCATCCTAGAGCTCCATGAAATCATTGGGTGACATCCACCCAGGTCCCAGTAGACAAATTCAAATAAAGTTCCTATAAATAGCACAAGCTGACAGTCCAAGCAAAAAAAAAAAATAAAAAAAGGAAGAAGTATCATAGAGCCTGAACTGCCATCTGGTCTTAGAGGATTTCTGTAGCTCATAGCAGATAGAAGTACACCATAAAAACACTTATGCTTAAGTTGCACATCTTCTGGCAATAGGGAGGAGACTCATTTCCCACAGCTGCTGCCACTGGTCTCATTTAAGGTGATCTTGAAGAACTAACAGACCCAAGGTCTCCTGCATGCCTGCCTTGACTCACTCTGTGGTCAGCAAGTCTCTCCATTTCACCACCTGCAAAACAAGGATAACGCTTACCTCATTCAAACCCATTGTAGGGTGGGTTAGATAATGCCCTTACATAGTTCTGAACACAAGTGTTTACCATGTGGTAGTCACTAATTACTAACGCAATTAGTACATTAAAGCCACCCAGTTGCAAGGAGCTGCTCCACCTAATTGACCAACCTTGCACCTCGCCTCTCTTTTGTGCCTATGGAGGAGGTGGGAGTCAGGGTTACCTTCCTCTTCCAACTGGTCCAATCAAAAAAAAAGGCCGTCCTACTTGTCTGCCATTTCGCATTGTTAATCTCCTTGGAGAGGGATGCAATGTACACACACTCCTGGGCTGCAACACAAACACAAGGTGGTAAAAGCTCCGCAGTGCAGCATTCCAGGGAGTTACTGCTCTGGTATGCACGCATGTACAATGGGCACTCTGTGCTGGCCTCCGCCCACAGGTTTTTAACCTCTCTCGATGCTGGCAAAAAAGAGCAGACTTCTGGCAGACAGCATCTAACTCAGCAGGCAGGGCAGCAGGATGCACCCACAGCCACCAAGGGTGTAGGGAAAGGACCACAGCCACTGGCATAATGAACCACCCCCCTTAGGACCCTACGTCAAATGGGAACTGAAATAAAACTCACGGCTCCAAGCTAGGAAGGATCTTTCAGGTTTTGAATCATTGGGTAATGCTTTATGGAGGGTGAATAAAAAGCCAGGCTCCTACTCCAAAGTCTGGTTGTGGGTCTTGGACCCAAGCTCTGGGTCATGATGCCCAAATCCTCATCCCTGCTTGGCCGTGTGCCTCCAAGTCAGTAGAAACAATCAACAGATGAATAAAGTCATTGCATTACACCAGTGTCAGGTGAGTTCATACTAAATCCACCTTAAAATCCCACTTAAAAAATATTGGCCCCCTGTTCTGCTGAGAGCCTGCAGATGATGATATCACCAGACCTGAAGGTAGCAACAAATAACCCTGCACTCAAATGCCATGCAGAATTAACTGGGTTATTGTGTTAGATATCTCCCTACTCTCCTCCAGGGTTAATGTTAAATGACTTGGGTGCAGGGACACTATACTTGTCTTTCTTGTTTGGGCAGGCTACCTGCGCTTTGACTAATTAGGAAACCTCACTTCAGGCTTCTGAACGTGTAACCTCTTTTGGAAGCCTCCCCATCTCCCCTCTGCCTGCAAGCAGAAGCACTGAAGGGACAGCAATGAATGCTTTTCCTCCAGCAGCTCTTCTGCCTTAGCTGGCAATGTGCAGATCTGGAAATCTAGGGAGGAAGCGAATTTTCCAGGAGAACTCTAGCTCTATTTTAAACACCCAAGAGAAGGGGGCTGTCTAGACTTTTATGTGCTCACCCAAGCTGCCCTTCCAGGCCTCTAAGGCTCACTAGCATCAAATCCCGTTCAATAAGCAACGACAGAGGCATTTTACCATCCAAATTAAGCTCCCAGAGAAAAGTGTTACCACTAGTAGGCTTCCTGCAGTCAAGTTAAATTTGAGGAGGATAATTCACAGGTGAATGACAACAAATTTCACAGAAGTTGGCATTAGCTCTTAATTAGGGAGAGATTCACACTTCCTCTGATAAGTACTGAGAAATAATCAAATGCCTGCGTGCTCAGCCTTGCTACAGCTGCTCACATGTTTCTTATCAGCTCCTCTGGGCACCTCAAACACACTTCTGGAGGCAAAGGCCTGAAGTACAAGACCTCCCTTTGGGTCATACTAGCTGCTTTCCATTAAGGGTTCTGAACACGCTTCCTTCTCCTCCCTCAGGCAACTACTCATGCTTGCAAGTATTCAGATGCCAGGGCTATAAAGGGATTAAACTGAAAATTTGCTGAGGACAAAAACAGAAGTGAGAGCCCACAGCAGGGGGGAGAAATCCACCTATTTGGGATTCTCTATGAAGTGAAAGTGGGTATAACACTTGGCATGGCTTTGCCCTATGCACAGGAGCAACCACATTAGTAACAAGCAAATGCTGATTAGACAAATGTAAGCAAGCCAGGTTCAGCTGCCCAGCGTTCATACTGCTGCTCTGATTTGCTCAAGCACTGGGAGCACCAGCAGAGAGCTTGGAGCAATGTTAAGAGATGCTGCCCAAATCTTGTAGTACACTAATCCTAGCCATGACTGTAGCTACTGAGACTGCTTTCGTTTTATCCAGAGAGTCCCAAATGCCTTAAAATGAAAAAGAAAAAAAATTCTATTGAACAGGTTCAAGTGAGGGGAAACTGAGGCATGAGTCTGAGAGTGTCATAGTGAATGTGGAGCCCACGTCTTCTTGAACTCCATGTCTATCATGTTGCTTTTGGATGTCACATTCTCTCATGTGACATAGAGTTAAATCCCTAATCTCTGCAAAATATCAGAAATCCTGGAAGCTTCTTTACACTCCGTCTTTCTAAAACCATTCACCACAAAGCACTGGAGACTATACAGCAATATTTAATGATGAGATATCACCTTTCACTCCAAAGACTCCTTCCTTGATTATATATGCCACGGCTGAAATGCAGCTGCCGCTGGGGCAGAGGCCAAAGGACAAGCCACATTACACCCAAGGGAAAGTTTTGGTCAGAAACCTGCTTTTATGAGAAGTGTCAGTGAAACTTCAGAATCCATCATGGGACATAAAAACCCAACGGCCTGGCATGCAGCAAGCTGCACTGAACTCAGTTAACCCACATTAGGAATACAAAAAAAAAAAAAAAGGTCCAAACTATTTCTTCATTATTGTTTTGCAAAAAAACTAGAAATTTCAAGTGTGGTTGTGGTCACTGTCTGTGCACTGCCAGATCACCAGCAGCACAAGTTTGATGCCCAACAGGAACAGCCATCTGATCACACTGCTATCAAATGGACCAGAGCACATAAGATGGGGGCTAAGACTTTCTTCATGCCAACTTAAAGGCATTTCCAGAGGATGGGTAAAGCTTATGAGCCCATAAAGCCAGTGTGGTGCAGACAAGTGACATAGTATGATGCAATACAAAGTCTGCTGGGATAAAATTAAGCCACTGCAAATTTTTTTGAATGAATTTGAACAGGAGAATGAGTTTATATTGGATCAGTATCATGCACCAGTAGCGTATTTAATGTACTGCCCAGAGACCTGGAGCTAGATTTATCGCATCTTTGGACCACAGCCTTAGTTACTTTCTGTGGCCATGATACTCAGAAAGAACAACCCAGCTTTGGCAGGGAGCTGGAAAAACGACTGTGAGAGATATTTTCCATCCACAGGTTCTACAGATCCCATAGGAAACACCCTCTTCCTTTCACTTGCCTTGCATCAATCAGATCAGAAACAAGGCAGAAGTACTTCCTCTTCAAGCAAAATAAATTAACATCATCTCTTAATAAAGAATCAGAGATGGCCTGGTGACATCTAAATCCCAGCTGGGCAAAGCCCTGAACATCCTGCCCTAGGTGATCCTGTGCTGAGGAGCGTGGTGGACTGGTCGATCTCCAGAGGTCCTTCCAACCCCAAACATTCTGTGCTGCTGTGATGTATTATTTGGTCTCTCTCCAGTGCTGGGCAAATTGGTCTCTCTACTGCACGACAATTTTAACCACACTGTTAAAATTCCCATCTATAAGATACACCTGGATATAAACATGTACAAAAGAGATGTGGATATACAATAAATACAGTATGAGATCCTCAACTGATATGAATAATTGCAAGTGGAATGACCATATGTGAATGCCTGTAATCCACAGATTATCTACAAAAATAACTAGCTTGCTAACTAAGGCAAGTGACTCATTAATAGGGTGAGCTAGATGTACAGAGGGTTACACAGAAGAAAGAAGTTTCATCTCAGTGTGGTCCCCCTGCCTCCAACACTGCTTTTGTTCCAGTCCTTCCGCCTCTGCCTCTGATTTTGCATGGGTTATGTGAGGGCTTTCTACGAAGGGAAGAGGTGCAAGCTCTCCCAGGTGTGGTCTATCCACATGAAAACAAGGAACAAGGATTAATGGCAGTTACCAGAACAACAGCAGAACGTAATCTCAGCTCGTTTCCATCCAATTGCCCTGAATCTGAGTCCTACCGGCTTTCTGCCCCTCTACCAGCATGACTGAGTAACTGACTGATGGCTCTACCTTGGCGTGCTCAAGCCTGGCAAAGGGATCCAGGAAAAACCACACTGGAGGGGAAAAGACGAGATAACCCAAAGATCTCTCACAGCCAGATGAGGCTGCAAGCATCTCTCCCAAGGTAAAGAGACAGAAATAAATGAGAGCCTAAGCATACCCATAATTACAGAGGCATGTAAGTATGCACATTACACACGTGTGTATCTGTCTTCTCAACATAGAGACATTAAGAGTAGATTATGGAATCATATTTGACTCCATAATTAGGTTTAAGACTCCATAATTAGATCAGATAGTCACCTTTCTGTGTAAGTAACTAACTATCGTACAGTGCTGAAGGGAGGGCCAACTGAATGATTAAACAACTGACACAGCCATAAATCACAAGGCCCATAAAAGCAATACTGCCCAAGGTACAGCTGTAGCAACAGCCAGCATAGCAAAGCACCCATCTGCAGTGGGAGCAGAGATGCCCATCTTATTGCCCAAGGACTTTTACAAGCTCCAGCCTGAGAACTGTGCCAAGGATTTATAAATCTACTCATTCAGAACCTAAAGCTGTATCTGGGTGTTGGGGAAGGGAGTATGGTCATCAGACCTGTTAACACCTCCTTGTGCTGTCTTCTGGTTTCTAAAGGACCAACCTCATCCCACTAGTGCCCTCAGAGACAAATGCTGCTGCAGGACTGCAGTAAAGCTGGGCTTGATTCACTGGATTTACATCTCTGAATCAAGGAATAGTGTTTGATCCCAATGAAATCAAGAGTTGGTCTGCCATTTTTACCCATCACCCTTGTGAAGATTAGGCCTCTGGGACACTAGAAAACAGAATGAGATGCCAGCTGTGCTCCATCTCATTACAACACAAAGAGTCAGGTCAACACCAGGTTGCTGAGCTCCCAGACCAAGCATCATCATTCTCAGTGTGATGTATAACCAAAGGTGACTCCTGAGATTATCCAAGAGAATACCCTGAGCACTCTGCTGCGTGTAGCAGCGCGTGCCACTACAAGGACAAAACTTATTCCGTTAACAACAGCCATAAAACTCTTTGGCGAAAAGTGTCAATGTGCACAAGAAGGGGACTTCAAATGCTTACTCCGTTCTAGCCAGCTCTCGCCAAACGCACCATCCTGGAGGTAGTGGCAGCCACTCCAGGCTACAAATGGAAAGTTTTATGGGTATTTAGGGAAAGGTTATTGGCACAGACACTAGCCACAGAAAGCAAAACCCTGCACAATTCCATCATCTGCATTACCAAACTTTCCTAGATTGACTCTGCTCTTGGAGAGCTGCCATCAGACACAGTAGCCTCCTTCTAACACCATTGTGGTAGAGCAATAATCTCTCTTTCTCCCTGTGATCAAACATTTCCCTCTGCACCCTGAAATGCGTGGAAAATGATTTCCCTATATAAATCATTAACAAGAGGTTTGTTTTTATTTACTGCTGCTGCCACGGGACTCCTCCTTCCTCCTGTTCTTTCTTTTTTTTTTTCCCCTCCTCCATTATTTCATTTTCACTTGCATAAGTGCCAAATACAGCAGCTTTCCCTCCCTTCAGGAAAAACAAAGAAATAAATAAAATAAAACAACACACCTGATAGAGAATGCATCAGGTTTTGGCTCAGCATCCATTCCTCAAAGCTCTAAGTGATGGCACAAGGATGACCAAAAAGGCTTTGGTCCAGGATCTATCCTGTGCCCAGTCTAGAGGCTGTACAAGCAACACATCCCATATTACTCAATTCTGCATGCTTCAAATGAGGCAAGGAATAAGAAAGGTTGGATTTTGTCCATGCAGATTTGCACTGTGTGTTTCCGTGCTGAGTAAGCAGTCGTGTTTTTCTTGCTTGGTGCTGTATAATGTACCTAGCGTCCCCAGCATCAATGGGGGGACTGTGGGAAAACAGGGCATATAAAGGGCATTCAAGAAGAAGACCAATAATTTGGGGTATTTAGAGGAAGGCATTGAGACTACTTTGCTTTGCAGAATGTATCAGTCTTTCGGCTTTGAGGGAAGAGAGAGTGTCTGGGTCAGCAAAACAAGAAATATGCTTAAAGCCTCATGGATTGCAGAAGAAAAAGCAGGAGGCAAAAGCAGCACAGGACACAAGTGGATGCAGCTGGATGAACACGGGGCAAAGAGCAGCCCATGGTGCCAGAACAGCGACGTCAAGAGGCATAAATGTTAGTCAGGAGCATGCCGGTAGGAAGACCCAAGGCCAGGAGTAAAGGCAAGATAACTGAAAGCTGCTACGGGCAAAGGAAAGGAGTAGCTTCACCTCTAATGAGGCTGAAGAGGAAGCGGTTACAGAAGTTCTGGGAGAAGTTGAGTCAGATGGGAGATAAGAGCCTGCTGAGTACCTGCACGCCCGAAAGGCCTCTCCAGCTGAACTACTTCATTGTGCTCTTTGTGTGGTGTTGCACACATCAAACTCTCTCCAAGGTGGCAAATAGGTTCGGAAGCACCAGATTCGCTATTTGAATCTCTATTCAAGCGGAACCAGGACTTTGGACTCTTATTCCTTTGTAATGCCACTGACTTCAGGAGGACGTTAAAGGTTGGGATGGGGTCAGAATTTGGGGGAATCCAAGGTCAAGCCAGTCATGGATACCCTCTCTCTCTACTGATGACATGGAGGTCTCTGTCTCCTAATCTGAGTCCTTTGCTTAGGTGCCAACCAAGCAAAGCTTGGTCTGCAGGCTCTGATGGGTCAAGAGACCCCTGAACTGAGGCATCCATACCACTGCTCCCCAGCTGGAGATGGATGTAGGTTTGAATAGGGCCCCAGTCCCTACCGACGGCCACACTGCATCTTATTGTTATTTTAATTGTTGCTCACACTTTTTTTTTCAGAGGTTTTCCTCAAGAGCCCTGGGAAGTCTGTACACTGAGCTAAGCCTGAAGAAAACGTTCTGGCCTGAAAGCCACACTTAAAAGGCAGCATGTTTTAAGAGCAGATGTGTCTTCACCTCTGATAAAAGGACGGAGGAGCAGGACCTATGTTTCTGTGACTACCTCCCACAACACAGAACTGGAACTAATGTAAACCAACACCTATAGCAAATGACATTTATGACACTTATCCAGCAGGATTTGTAGGGATAGTGCTACTCTCTTTAAGCCGACAGACTAAAAGATCTTGGTCGACTTTAGGATGCCTACAGTGACACTTTTAATTTGTCATGACTTCAGAAACCATGACCTCCATTTTTTCATCCCCCTCACACACCAAAAGAAGGCAGAGGCCTTCAACAAGCCCTATGTTTATATCCATTTATCAGCTCAAAGTCCGGCAGGTTAGACTGCTGCCCTGTTTAAAAGCATCTGGTTAGAATAATTTAAAAGGGAAAAGTGTTTTCTCTTCTTCCCCCACCCTCACTTTTTCTGAATAAATTGGGGGAAAAAAAGGAACAACTGACAGCTGGAGAGAATTTACTCAACCTTTCAGGAAGAAAATTGCCATCAAGCAAAGAGAAAGCATGACATTTTTCAGCCCATTAGGTGAAGGTTTATGGAAGTTACAGAGATGTGAATATATGAGTTAATATTTTAAACTGTTTTGCAACCTTGGGAATAATGGGCATGCATAATAACACTTTGCCCAGATGCCTGCTATAATACTTTGCATGTATACAATGCTGTTCAAACACTTACTAAACTCCCCCAGTTAAGCTTCACGTCTCTGATCCCTTCTGAAAAAGAACTGAAGAATTCAGTAGAGAATTATTCCCCTGCACAGAATTCTTTTGAGTCCTCACTATAGAGCTCCATAGGAAGGCTTTAACGAGAAAAAGGAAAAAAAAAAAAAAAAAAAAGAAGCAAAAAAAAAGAAATATAAAGAAAAATCTACAGGAAGAATTTCCTTGTCTTGCAAACTAATAGGATTTCAGAGGAGTTTCGGTGGAAAACTGATTGCATTCTCCAAAGCCAAAAATTTAGCAAGACTCAAGGAGAAGTAGGCATGGATCACAGCATCACTCCAAAATATGCTGGGTCTGGAAACACACAGGGAAGTTAGGCCAGTGTCCAAGTCTTAGAAATCACATCAGTAGGATATTCAGGATATGTGGACTCATATGGAGGAAAGACATGCCTGTAACGACTTGCAGCTTGACCTCTGGTTTGAGTATCATCATTTTCTCCCTTCCATCTTAAAACCAACTTCCCCATCTGCTAAAATACCAGGACAGAAACAGAATGATTCATTGTATACATATATATCTCTCAGTTTTAAAGGTTAAGGCTAACAAAAATTTCAAAGTAACATAAAACCTCAGGCTTCCGATCTTTAACCCATCTCTAATTTTGAGGTATTTAAGTGAGTCCTGGGTTACCCCATGCTTGCCTACCACACATTCTTCTGAACAGCTTTCCCAAGCACTATTACAAGAGATACTGTACTACAGTAGAGGAAACTTCGCTCTCATTGTTGCCACATTCGTAGAGCCCTTAACTGCTCAGGACTGCACAACGGCACTTACAAAAACAGGAATTCACTGCTTCAGAGGCAGTGAGAAGGTAAGTCACCCCACAACTGCACTTAGCCACAACCCCAGCACCCCACTCTGCCAGGCATTTGCATCCCAATGTATCATGTACTGCACAGATGAGCCTTTGGGCCATGCTGTGCTCTGATATTCACCGGAGCAGGTCACAGCCTTGCCACCACCTTCTGACCTCGCGTTTGCATGGAAATTGGTCTTCTCCTGCATAACTTTTCCACACATTGGGCTTGCTTTCAAAAAAGTGCTTCAGGCTCACCAGCCTTACATAGGGAGGACAACTCAGGCTCATCCTTATCATCTGCACAACTCCTTTTTTCCCTGCAAGACCCCTGTGCTGGATTCACACATACACGAGCCCCACCACTGTCCCCACTCATAAGCAAGAGTAAACGTGATCCTGGGATCTGTGAGCAACACCAGTGACCTGATTCCCGAGTACTTTTTTGGCCACCTTCCTGTTTTGTCACCTGTGCTTCAGCCCCATCACTTTCCCCTTCACATCTGAAGTCAACATGATCATCGTCACACACTGCCAACAGCAAACAGGTTTGGTGGACAGGCAGCCAGGCAAAGATCATAGAGATACAGAGGCCTGAGACCTTGTAAAGATCCCCAGCTGGACTGGGAAGTAAACTAGGGCTGTAAAGATCATAATCAAGCCTGGATCAAATCCTCCCAGTCCTCTGGGTATTTGAGGTCCAGGGTTTCAATTTGGCCTTTTAGAGCGAGAGGTGTCTAACCTGAGAACTCTTCAAAATTTTCAATATCATAAAAGACAACAAAAGCCTAAATGAAATAAAGTCAGAAGATGGCTTTTCATATCCAGCTGCCCCACAGTTTACAGTAAAAGCTCATCATTGTGTTTGGACAATCTGTGCTGCAAAGTAAATCCAACTCCAAAATGGCAAAATAGCCCCTAACTCTGCTTCCTCTCAAGAGCTGATAAACAGAAATTACCACCCCCTACTTCCATCACAGATTTCCTCAGCTCTGAAAGACAAGAAGCATTATTCTCTGACTGCTTTTATTCAATTTAAGAAATTATTTTGCCTTCCCTTTTTTTTTGCCCCTACTTATTTATCCCCCTCTCTTTGCACTCTACCACCAGTTAAACATGAACGCAGAATCTGGGTGCCTGTTGGGGAGCTGCACTTGTTTCCAGCACCCAGCAGATCTGTAAGCAGGTCTGAAGACACAATGAATTTTTGAAGCCACATCAAGTGAAGTCTTTACATTGGAAGAAGGAGAAAGAAACCATCTCTAAGGGTTTGAGTGCACCTCAGAAGCAACTGTGCTAACAACAAGCACTTGTAACCTGATTTTGTGCCCGTATCAGAAGGCAAAGCAGTCCCAATCTCAAAAGTTTGGAAATCATTTTCAGATCTGACAGTCGCCCCAGGCTAAAACTTGGAATTGAGGGGTTTTAAAGCCCATCTTTAATCAAGATGACAATTTCCTAAACGGATGAGTCATTTTATTTCCTCAACAATAATAACAGGAAAGGAAACTTTTTTTTATCATGTTGGAAGGAGAGAAAGTAATGAGAACAGAACCTATAATAGCAGCAAAACCAATCCCAGTAGAAACCATAAGCTCTGCAACAAAACACTGGCAACTTTCTCCACTAATGTTCTCCTACAGACTCTTGCCTTTCTTGCTAGGCCTTGGACTAGCTCTAAACCTTGGATGGCTGCTGCCCTAAATGTGCCTGGACTTCCCAGCAACGAGACTAGATTTTGCCATGGGTTTCATATGACCACCTTTTTTTTTTCTGCACAGATTTGATGCCCTTCTCTCATCATCAAATGCATGCTTAATCATGGCGCTTAACACTCAAAACCTTGAGTGCCTGCATGTTATGGTAGTCAAAAATGACACACAAAATTCTCTGAACATGGCTTAAATCCTATTCAATTGGCCCTACTGTGGGCCATGCATCATGGAGCACATTTTGGCAGTTATTATTAATGCTGTCTTTCAACATCATCGCAGACCCACAGATCACAGATACTCTAGAGATGGGTAGTTAACGGGGAGCAAGAAAGACTGCCGAGGCATATGGTTAAACAAATCAGTCGTCAATTCACTGGGAGAGCTTTCATTTCCATCACAGCAATCTGTTGGATCCCAGAACTGTTTTTATGTGGTTCATTAGACAATAGCCTTTCTTGCTACTAGTTGGGTCAAGAGTCAAAATTGCTGTGTAATTGCAAGCCTCTGAGTACAAGGCAAGAGTTTTTCAGTCCTGGAGGGTGTTGTCCAACGGGGAAAGAAAACAGAAGGGAAAGATTATGTGTGAGCAATTGAGCCCTACTGAGAGGGCAAAAAAAGTCACTGAAACTGGGATTAGCCAAATCTTGTAATGGAAAACAAGAGTCCTGTTGGTAAACTGGCATTTACACCTAAGAGATGTGTGCGCTGGGGAAAAGGAGCTCAAAGGATGGGTCAAAACAGACCAGAATAGGAAATTAAGCAGCATCCTAAGCCAAAAAATGATGGTTGGACCTTTTCAAGCATTTAACTCCTTGAGTTAATTAAGCACGTGGCAATAGCTGTTCCCAACTTAATCAAAGTACATTATTGGAAATGGTGCTGAGGAACCTCAGTAGAGAAACCCAGTAAATATCAAGTCAAGCTAAATAGCTCAGTTATGAATATTATTAATAATAAATCATGGCCACTGTTTGTTTTGTTTGCCAACAAATAGCGTAGTTTATGGCTCTGCACAAACCTAAGACACCATTTTATTACATTTCAGAGAGTGCATCCTCCTAAAACGATAATGTGTTAATAATCTATGCTGGGCTTTTTGGCAGGAACCAAAGAACTCAAACAACTTGAAATAACATCAGCAAAAAATTATTTATTCCCCATCCCTAGTTGCAGAGAAAACAGAGGTTTTCTTGGCTCTGTTACTTCTCAATAGATTTCTGGTTTCAATTAAAACTTTGAGTCTGAGAAGTTAAAAAAAAAAAAAAAAAGCCAAAGCCAATAAGAGATGGAAGAGAAGTCTCCATTCACTGAGTGTTTCTGCTTTTTTTTTTTCCCCCCATACTTTTACATAACCCTTCTGAGCTAGGAGCAGAGATTAAAGTACAACTATATTGTTTGGAGGGGTTTTTCTCCTTTCAGCTGAAAAAAAAAAGGAGATGAAAAAAGTTTCTCCTTTGAGTGGAAGCAGGTTCAGACTGAGGGGAGTAATCTCAGCGAAGGCCGAGAAAGCACAGGAAGGTGTGTGTGAAGCAGACACTTGCACATTTTCCCTGATAGGCATTTTTTCTCCTCTCTATGATAAAAGGTCCTAGACACTTGTTTCCTCAGGTTCGTGCTATCGCTGCCTAACGTTAGACGGCCGATTATATCATTACTGTAGCCTGCACCAAGTTAGTCCTGGCTGCAGGGGCTGTCGGATCAATAATTGTTCCCATTTGGGTCCATAATATTCAACACGGGATTGGATTTGCCAGCAGTCCTTTACCCCTGAAATCCTCCTGTCAATACCAAAAGGATCAAATTACTTTCCCTGACAGCAGAGGACTAGCAGGCTCAGCGCTTTGCTCGCCTCGCACATCCTCTGCGGTTTGACAGATGGACATATAAGGCAACGCGGCGGGTCCCCCCCCCCGGCCCGGCCCGGCCTGGCACGGCCCCGGCTGGGCCACCGCGGGCCCGCGGCTAATGAAACACCTCTGCTTGCGGGGGGAGAAGCCCTGCCCGGATCCCCCCTACCTCCCCCCCCACACTTCTCCCCGCCGGCCGCATTTGCTTGTGGCGGACTCCTCCCAGTGCCCAGCTCGGCTCGCCGTCCTCACGGCAGCCGCCGACCCACACCCCCGGCCCGGGGAGGGGGCATCGCCACCCCACGGCACCGGGATGGGTGGGCAGTGCCCTCCCCTCCCATGCACCCTCCCCCCATGCATTCCTTCTCCCCCGCGGGGAAGCCCCCCGCATCTCCCCTTGCAAACCCTCCTGGGGACCGGGGACCTGCCCGCCGGGGGGTGGCCGGGCCGGGTGTCCCCCCGCCGCCGGCGGCCGCTGCCCGGGTCCGGCTCCCGGCGGCGAAATGCCCTTTTAGCATCAGGCGTCAGGCCCGAGATTATCAGTGCCGTTTATTTGAAGCGGAAACGAATCGGAAATCCTTCTCTCAACTGCCTTTTTAGACACATAAATACACACAGGCAGGGGCAGGCAGCGCAGGGGACGGCCAATGCCCGGTGTGATGCACACACAGACACACATGCACACACACATTTACACACACACACACCGGGAAAAAAGGGCGGGAGGGGGCCCCCGCCTCGCCAGAGGGACCTGATTTCCCACCGCCCGCCGGGGAGACCCGGCGAGGAAGGGGTGTGAGTGTGTGTGTGTGCGTGTGTGTGAGCGTGTGAGTGTGTGTGTGCACGGAGGTGGGCAGGGAGCCTTGCGCCAGGGCTGGAGTTGACAATAGCCGCCCGCGGCTGTAGGCTGCGTTTTGCACACGCCCCCCCAATACAAACACACCACGCCACCCCCCCGATATTATCGGCGATATTCAAACCGCCCAAAACTGAACTCCACTTCCACCCGGGGGGGGGGGGGGGGGGGCGGGGGGAAGGAGCCACCGGGGTCCCGGGGGCAGCAATCACCGCCTTATTAATAACCATTATTAACGCGCCTCACTTCGCCACCAAGCAGGGGGAAAAGGGGGGGGTCCCGCATTGCTAATTACTCCCCCCCTTCTCAACCCTCCCCACCAAACCCCCACTTCTTTCCTCCTGCAAACAGCCGCTTTTCGAGGCTGCGTGTCCTTTTCAATGTCAAAACAAGCGCGGGGCCGCGGCGGCCGCCCCGGGGCAGAGGCGCTCCCTCCCCCCCCCCCCCGCCCAGCACCGCAGCGGACCCCCACGCACACGCACATACACTCACACACACTCACACACACACTCACAAATCCCCATAAGGTTACAATGTTGCTCTCTAGCTCCACTTAACCTGCAATTTACGAAGCGGGGGGGGTCTCCCCCCTTCGCCTTTCCACACGCACACACATAGCCTGCCACCTACCCCGGGGAAACACGTACAGGCTACCAAAGGGGTGTGGGGGGGAATAAGAGGGGGTAAATACATCATGCAAACTCCTAAAAAAATTGCAACCCATTCCCAGCAGCACGGTTTTACCCCCCCCAGCCACACACATACACACCCCCCCACCAGCCACAAAGCATGGGGAGGGAAGGGGTCGGAGGGGGAGAGGAGGACTCGCATGCATTGCACAGCGGAGAAATGTCCCCCCCCCCCCCCCCAATAAATAAAGCCCTTTCCGCGCCATTGCGAAGTCACAACAAGAAAAAAAGGAGACGACATTAACTTTTGCATGCAGAGGGGAAAAAGGGGTGGGGGGGGTGGGGGGGTGGTGAAGAGAGAGGGGTAAGACCCTCCCGCAATCCGGATCATCAAGACAGACCTTTCCTCGATGGCTCAGGTTTTTTGTTGCCTTTTTTTTTTTTTTTTTTTTTTTACTAACCCATATCCCCAAAACGGCAGCGGGGGCTTCTTAGCAGCTTCCTCTTCTTCTTCTTTCTTCCTCCTCCTCCTCCTCCCTCGGATTCCCCCCTTCTTGTCTCTTCTCTTTTAGATCCCGGTTTCAATCCCTCGCCACAGCCCCCAAAGGTGCTTTTGCTTGTGTTGCGGCAAACCCATGGCGGTGTTCATCTGTCAGATTAGGGGAGCGCACGGCCGCGCAGCACACGCAGAGCGGAGAGGGAGGAGGGCGGGGGGGGAGGAGGGAAGGCACCCGGGGAGAGGGAGATGGACGGACAGACAGACGGATAGATAGCTCGATAGATAAATGATAGATAGATAAATAGAGCGAGATAGAGCGAGAAGAGGGGAAAATGGCGTCTTGGAAGCCGGAATCCCGGAGTAAATCAAATTAACACGCAACACCCAGAGCAGTCCCTGCTAATTTTAGCAGGATCCAAAATAAAATTAAAAGGAAAAGGGGGGTGGGAATGAGGAGAAGGAGGGGGGGGTCAAAAAAAGAAGGGGGGGGAAGGAGGTAAAAAAAAAGGGAGAGAAAAAAAAAGAATAAAAAAATCAATGCACTGGATAAAATCCTGGATTTGAAATCGATGGAGCTTGTCTCTGTCTCTCTGGCTCTCTCTCTTTTCCTTTTCTTTTCGTTCTTTTTTTTTTTTTGAGGGGGTCTTTTTTTGCTTTCTGTTTGTTGTTGCTGGTTGTTTGGGGGCCTTTTGAAGGGGGGGCGAGGGGGGAAGCGTTTTCGGTTTTGCTTTTCCCGGCGAGGAGTTTCAAAAAAAACAAAACAAAACAAAAAAAAAAAAAAAACGAAAAGAAAGAAAGAGCAAAACCCCACGACGAGAAAAGGGCTGCTTTGGCGGCGAGGAAGCTTTTCCCTTTATTCCGGCTCTCCTCTCCGGAGCGGGCCCCTGCTGGTGCCGGAGCTCCGGCGGGCTGCGGGGCTGCGGCCGCCCGCTCCCCCCGCCGCGCCGCCCCGCGCCGGGCCGCGCCGAGGGAGGGCAAAGGGGAGGAGGGGGGGAAAAACACCCCCTTTTCCTAACGGGCACGGGATCGATGCTGACACACACACACACACACACACACACACACACACACACACGCCCCCCCGAGAGTACAGTCTCGGAAAGGGGGCGTCTGGGGGCTGCTTTTTGCTCCCCGCTGGATTTTCCTTTCTCTCTCTTTTATTTTATCTTTTGGTCTGGTTCTTCTCCCCCCCCCCCCCCCCCCCCCGCAAGGGGCGGCGATTTGTTTAAGCAGATCTAGGGGCTGATGGCTCCGTCTCTCTCTTTCCTCTGTTTCTCTCGCTAGCTCCCGGAGTCCTGCAACACTGGGGCGGGGGACGGGGGGTGGGGGGGGGGGAGGAATAAATGGTAATGATCAGGCACGCTCACACACACACGCAGACACACAGACACACACTCGGTGTGGCTGCAATGCTCAGCCCTGGGTTAATGCACTCAACAGTGCCACTACCTGACACAACAGCAGCAGTGATGGGGGCAGGGGAGAAAAGGCAGAGAAGGTGAGACTCAGGTTAGTGGTATTTATCCCACTCCAATCTCTCCCTTTCCCACCCCCTCCCACTCCCCCAATCCTTTTCACAGTGCAGCCCCTGAGGGCTCATGACCTATATGCTGGAGATTTTTGGGGTCCAGTGACTGCTGGTCAGACCTGGGGTGAGGAATCCCTCTCTGGGGCTGGGGAAGACAAGCAAGCAGTCCTAACTCCTATTTTAAGGATTAAAGCCCCCCCCCCCCCTCAGTATGAAGCAGTAACAGTGCTCAAAATACAACACAAATTCAGGTCCAGGCCAGTGGAGCTGTGCAAAATCCAAGTCCTTGGGCTTTTCCTTTCCCACCCTTGCTCTGCCAGCAGTCTGGATGACGCTGCTGTTTGGGTTGCCAGTTTGGCAAACCCTTACTCACAGGAGTAAACTGTTGGCTTGCCTGCGTTATCCCACAGGTGATGAGAAGGAACCCCCAGAAAAAGAGAAAAAGGAAGGTTTGTGGGATGAAGCTCTGGAAGTGTACTTACAGGTGAAGGTAACATTGGGGGGAAGTAGGGAGTAACCCCCTGGGTACCTCTGCGTGTTTGATCCCTTGCAGAGATGGTGCCACAAGGATCCCTGTCCCAGAGTGTTGCAGGAGGCTCAAAGTACACTGAGTTTCTCCCCTTTGCTCTGGGACATGTGGTAACCGCAGGCCATCATCTGAGTGACCTGAATTCAGGGTTCAACTGATGCAAGGACTACCTGGGTTGACCCTCACCAGCCACTGAGGCTTATTCATCTGCTGTGATCCCTTAAATGTGTAGCAGCAGATTTACGACACAGGTCCCAGTCTAACACCAGCTGGGTAGGAGAGCTTTGTGTGGCCCACAAGATGCCAGTGTAGCCCTCACCAACCCTCAGCAGACTCAAGTACATGGATGGGTATGTACCCTCAGCCTCACCGTGTTTCCTCATGCTTTCCGGGAAAAGTTCCTACATAAAAAGCACACCAAGCCGTTATTTCCCCTTGGATCTCTCCACATGACTGACCTCTGCTGTGATACGTACAAATCCCAAACTGATGAGCTTGGGTAGGCTGTGCCCGTCCTTCTTCTCTTATGGTCCTTTCCTCCTGCTTCTCTCCACCAATAGGAGAAAACAAATAAACAAATCAGTAAAATACACAAAAAAAACGATGACCAACAGATCAACTCCACCTCCATCCCAAATAAATATGCAACTCAAAAACTTTTGAATCAGAAATGTCACACTGAAAATGTTGACATTTCTGATTGAAACCAAACAAGAGTTGTCATTTTGAATCAGCGCTTTGACATGAAGGGGGGCTTGTGTGTTTAAATTAAATCACCCAACTGGAGCTACATTTTGTCATCATGTATCCAAATGAAACAAAAAGAAATAGTTTCAACATTTCTTGGCAGAGCTCCCAGTGACACTTTCCTGTGAAGAATTTTGGTTTCGAAAACTTTTAGCAGGTAAACTCTGTACGTCGAAGAGCTCCATTGAATATCGTCTTCTTCCTTGGAATACGCCAACACATGGATATGAACAGTTCCACAGTTGGACTCGATGATGTCAGAGGTCCTTTCCAACCTTAATGATTCTATGATTCTATGAAATAATTGGCTTGATAAGATTAACATGGAAAAACAAATTATGGACCAAAATACTCAAAAAAAAATCACTTTTGATTTTCTTTTTTTAGAAAATAGTGTTTTGACCACATTTAATAAATTTGAGATTAAAAGTGTTTTGTGAGCCTTTGCTCTTTTCATCTTGTATTTCTTTTCTTCTGGAGAGTATACATATACATATACAAATGTATTTAAGCAGCCACACTTAAATCATTTCATACTGAGAAGTTCAATTTGGGAAGCGATCAAGATAATGACTTATTTAATGCTCATTTGCTTTGAAAACTTGGGGGAGTCTAAAAAAAAATAATAAAAAAGCCTCAAAACTACTAAAGGAAGTTTTTGATTGACCAAAAGATATTTTTAGGCCTGTCTTATGTATAACTGGAAAAAAATCACACCTGGTTACCTGTAGACCTCAAACTCTGAAAAGACCCATCTGGATAAATTTCATCAGCAAAAAAAGACCCATTCCTTTGAGTGGTCACCTTGTAGGATGTGTGTGCATAAAACATTGTAAATCAGGGTTGACATCAAAGGTTTTCTTACCTATGGTTTTGTCTTCTAGATCTACAACATCTTCCTTTTTTTAAAAAAACTCCTCCCTCTGACTCTGTTGTGTGTCAGGGAGTTCGTACAATGTAAGTGGATAATCTGAAAAAGGAAATTTCCTTCTCTTTGTTCTTTCACTTAAAAATACTATGGCATTCATAAAGTTGGTTTGGTTCCTGCAGCGGACCTGAGATGAGTTTCCTATTTGTGTCTAACAGTCTGTACATAACCTTGACTGCATGAGACAGGCAGATGTCTTATACTGAAGGCCATGAGCCTGATATTTTTATATAAATAGCATATTGAGTTAAATATGTATGTAAGTCTTTCTACGTTCAAGGTATGAATTAATGCTATGCAGAATTATTGGGTGATTTATAAGTTAGTGTGAAAGAAAAAATGTATCTTGCAAGGCCCACAGTAAAACACTGGTAACACTTTATATGATTCAAAAATACAAATAAATAATTAAAAATAACCATGTACAATTGTTTTAGTTGCTTAAATCATATACACTTTTAAGACTCATCTGGACAGGGTGCTGGGCCATCTCGTCTAGGCTGTGCTCTTGCCTAGAAAGGTTGGACCAGATGATCCTTGAGGTCCCTTCCAACCTGGTATTCTATGATTCTATGAAATCAGACCAGTTTCCTTATGTGTTTTAGTTTCTCAGCTGTCTAGCATGCTTCTGAGCTTTACATGGAAGATATCTATTTATCTATCTATCTACCTACCTACCTACCTGTCTATCTACCTACCTACCTACCTATTTATCTATATACACACACATAAACTCTTAGACATACAATAGTTAGAAATTCATTGTATCCCACTACAACGTAAGCAATGAGTGATTGTATTCCAAGACAGTTGAAAACAGGATGGAAATACGAATGTAGTTCAGTCTTCCTATTTTTTGCTCAAGAATTGGAAATCCAACTGTTTAAACAATTGGCCCCAAAATAGAAATAACAGTGATTTTTAAAGTTGCCCTTTTATTTTGTAAATCCCTCAGACATGTGGTATCAAGTTTCAACATTGTTGTGTGAAAAATGTCAGGCAAGAACCAAAATTCAGGGCCAAGGGTTTGGAAATCAAGGGAAAAACTAATTTTAGAAGACATAAGACCCCTCTTTTGGTTGATTTTCCATGGGTTTAGGGTATTTATACTGCCAGCATCCCCAAACCATTCCTCTTGTACATTATTTTGATAACTGAGTACTGTTATCCTTATCTCAGCATCTTCTTTATATTGACAAAGACTGTACCATGCTCACTACTGTCTAAAAACAAAAGAAAAAGATTTTGTCTCCAATTTCTTAACCAAAACAATTAGAAGAAAACCTTGGTACCTTAGAAACATTTAATTACAGCATGGGAGATGACCGCATGGGAGGCTCTGGTTCAAGTCCCAACTTTCTTACCTATCAGATCTTTCCGCAGCCTTCTACCCCATACGGAGCCAGTGACTAAACATTTCTCCATAATCAGGCAGCATACAAAAGTTTTAGGGCTCAATGATGCTGAGCTTGCTGACACACCAGCAGAAGACTAGGACCTGCCCTTTGCTCAGGCTGCTCAGACATGCAAGTCCTTTTGAAAACCTTTGAATGTTTGCCTCCTGTAGCTCTTTCAACATCCCTCAGTTTGTTACTGCTCTTACAGCTGTGGTTGTATTTCGCAGTCTTTCCTGAGCAAACAAGTAACTCTGATCTCATAAGTGCATGAAATTCTTTGCCTCATAAATAAGTTCAAAGAAACTAATTACTAATAAGCATCAAAACCTATCCTGGATTCTCACATGCATCATTGATCTCTGATGGTGTGGATTTCAATCACAGTTTTCATACTGATTACAATTTTGCATATATATATGTATATATAGCCTTGAATATATGTACTTATATATATTTAAGGGATTATAAGCTAATATAGAAGCAGTAACATGAATAAGAAACACAACATATTAGCAGAAATTTAATATCAGTCAACAAAGCACAGGACCGGCAGGAGGTAATTTCAAGCTACGTAATTTAGGATAGGGAGTGAATGGAAATACTGGACCTGCTTGGGAATTCCAGGTATAAAGAACAGTTTAATCTATCTAGGAAAGTCATAAAAGGAATTGATACCCAGAAGTTGAATTCAGAGAAAAGACCACATTGCAATGAAGACACGTGTGGTTCATAGTGATTAATCATTTCAGAAACTTAATAGGACGATTGGTAAAAATCACCATCTCATGACATTTTCAGGTTGGAGACTAGATGGCTTCCTAGAAGATATGTTTTGGCCAAGCAAAAGTAATTGGGTTCAGGACAAGAGCAGACATGAAATGAGTTAAGAACTGCCTAACTGACAGATCTCTGAAAGTAATTGTGAATGTGGAATTATTGTCAAAGAAGAGTGTTACTGGAGTTTTCCCTTATGCTATTCATCAGTGATCTGGAAGTAAATACAATACTCCTGATGGCATTTGTAGATGACATTATGGTTGGTGAAATAGCAAAGAATGAGAGTCCAGGGCAGCCTCACAAACTGCACGGCCTGGCTTGGGCAAACAAAATGCATTTTAATGCAGTAAGATGCTAGTTGCAATAAGGTGCGTCTTGTAAACGCAGACAAAAACCTGGACAAGCAGTGCAGTGCCAGCTTCAAGTTGGACCCTCAAATCTGAAAGTACTGATGTGATCCTTGGCTCTGCAGCCAGATGACTTGTGGTGTATGGCACTAGTAATGTTGAACTTGAGAGGCTGTTTATGGGTCTGACAGCCACATTTTAAAACATACGGTGACAAAATTGGAGAAGGTACAGAAAAGAGCCACAAAAAATGATTGAGGGCTGGAGAAAATTATTTGCAGGGCAAGCATTGAAGAATTATATTTAGCTATCAGAAAAAGATTTGATTCCAGAGCCAAAATGCCTTGTAGGTGAGGAAATTACATGGTACCAAGGGACCAGAGTTAGGTACCTAATTTCTCAAAGGAGCAGGGCTGAGACTGTTCCTCCCTTCAGTATTTCCTACATAACAGTTTACGTGACCCCTGCTCACTGTAAATCCAACTAATTTCTAACTCTGTCCACATAGTATAATTGAAAGACCTCACTTACTTAAAGTTTTGGGATCCACTATGGGGCTAGGTGTTATATTGCCCTGGTGCAATTCTGGATTTGGCCTAGGACTCATTGCTGGAAACAAAGTTAAACTGAATAAAATAAAACTATCCTTTAGCCTAAGCCAAGATGAAGCACTGATGACCCTGAAAGGGCGGAGACAGACTAGACGGCCTGGACGGTCCTTTCTGACTCAGCAATCTTTGAAGATGAATTTCAGAAGAATCAAATAAATGTCTCTTGAACTTTGACCGACAGCTCCATCTACACAGTGCAGTTCTCTTGAAAGGTGCCATATAGTACCAAGCAAAATCTTACTACTACTTGTTGAAAGTAGCCATCCAATGGCTGAAGAAACACTGCCATAAGGTGAGAACAAATAATGACTTTTCCCAAGAAACTGTTGAATCACTGAAACTGGAGGTTTTTACTTTGACTGGGTTTGGCTCAGAAAATTTCTCCAACCCAAGATGGACTTCTTGTCATTGAAAGGGACAGAGCCTCACTTTTATGGTAAGATCCCACTGGTGTTGTGTGATATCATCACTTCCATTTCCGACCTGTCCAAACCAGAGTAGATACCTGAACCTCCTCTTCCAGATCAGTGCTCCAAGTATGACACAGTTGGCTGTTTTTGGATGGGTCTGCCATTGTATTTTGTTGGGCTGCTCTGTTAGGCACGGATAACATTAATTGGATCAGAAATACTTGATTTCTCTTGTCCAAGTATGTTCTCAGTCCCATGGAGAGCGCAACAATTTTTATTTCTCATGAAAAAATATAGAATGGCCTTGGCTTTATTAAGATATGAAGTGTACTCCCCCTCTCCCCTCAAAAAACCCACACCAACAACCTTCAGAGAACATGAAAATGTCTTCCTCCTTTGCTCTGTATGATTTCATTGGGCCAGTCACACAGTAGAAAACACAGACCGTGAGATTAACATCAGTGGTCGGAGGGTCCATTTCACAGATGAGATGAGGTTGGCCTCAGAAATTATTTGGAGGAAAAAAAAATGAGCATGCTCACATGTTATTAGTAATATGTAAAATCCTTCAGATGGAAATGGATAATATCCATATGGATATTCATCCATGGATAATATCCATGTGGAGAATATCCAGTTCTCAGTATCTATGCACCTTCTTTATCTAAAACATAAATCATCTTAGCTGTTCCTTTCTTCCCAGGGCTTTGCAAAACTTGACAGATGGATGCTTTATATGCTTAAATTATTTATCATTGTTGTGGACACCTGAAACTTTTGAAGATGGAAACATGAGGAACAAGGTGCATTGCATTTCAGCATGAAGCTCTATCTGAGTAACAGTTTGCAAACATACTTCGGGGTGTTTGGTGTCATGTGCATGAACGAACCTCTGCCAGCCCATGCACAGTGAGAATGAGATCCCACAAGGCTAGGGAGCAATATTCAGCAAGAATCACTGCTGGTATTAAGCTTCTGTCATTTGTGTTGGGTCTCATCTAAGGGAGGGCACCTTTCCCAGCCAGGCAGTTGACAGCATCAGCTTTGTCAATGGGCTTGTGGGATGCTCAAGCCTCTACCATGGTGAGCAGTAACAGACGCAATAGAAAGCAGATTATATTTATCAGTGCCTTGTCTACAGCAGAGCCTTAGGATACCTAATTCTGCCTTTTCTGCCTTTTCATTATTATTCCCTGACACCCCGATGGTGATAGTCAGCCTTGGCATCAGGTGGTGTAGAGATCCCCTGAGTCACAGGGAGAATCATCAGGCATCAGTCCGAGTGACCCTCGCTCCCCAACCCGAGGGAAAACCAGGCAAGAAACGCTAGGTCTGCAAAACTGATGGCTGATTGATTCTCTGTGCTCTGGGGAATGTGCAGAGCAACTTTTTAATTCACACCTCGGTCATTTATCAATGTTTTCTTATTGCAGAGTTTCTCTATCAGCAAGTTAAATTTGGAAAAAGCTCAAACCTACGTGGGTGCCTGGGGCTGACACGGGTGGATTTTGCCTCATGGTTATAGTACTCCCTTGCCTCTTGCACCACGGTATCTTTTTCTGCCCTTTTCCCCACCAGCTTCCTTAATTTTTTACTTTTTCGGTGGTTTTGGTTGAATAGCCATGGAGCATTGCCCCCTGCCGGCAGGTCGCACACCTGGCTGTGAGCGCGGGATGTCCGTCCGCCTGTCTGCAACGGCGCCTGCAGCGCTTATGCTTGCGGAGAGGATTAAAAGCGTAAAGACTTGCAGCCCGATATTTAGATTTTGGAAAAGAAAGGAGAGGAAAGTCAGAAAGAAAGCAGCAGCAGGAAAAGCGTTGCTTGTTTCTGTAGAATTTAATACACAAATACAGTTTTATGGATTTTTTTCCTTTTATTGGGGGGGGGAGCTATTCTTTAAAATATTAACTGACAAAGCATTTCTTGCTCCAGCTGCACAACATTGTGCTCATGCAGCAGCATGTGTGATTGAGAGAGACTCGTGCAGTCCCGTTGTTCATTAGGAGTGAAATGTAACAGCATGGGTGGTAAAAAGGCACCGACAATAAAAAATTGTTTGAGAACAGAATGCAGCTACCTTAGGTGCTAATTCGGTTCTTGCTTATAGCAGGATCTGAGCAGCTCATAGTCTCATAGAAAAACATTTATACTCACAATCTGCAGGACTTGAGGGGACTCCAGTGCTCCTATTTCACAGACAGAGAGGTGAGGCATAAAAAAAGAAAATTATTTACATTGGATCACAATGGGAGCCTTGGGCAGGAGGGCTTGAATTCATGTTTCTCGCACTCCAGACTCTTCTTGTCCAGCTCACAAATGAATTTTCCTTGCTCTGAAATTTACACCAGCTCTGTCCATCTTAAGCTGCAAGGACTTTAGGTAGCAGGATACATTTTTAACTTTTTTTCACTTTGACGAAACTCTGCATCTCAAATAAATTATATAATATAGAGCAGAAAACTTCTAGTGAGAGCAAGCTAAAAATATAAGATTTTTTTCTTTTTTTTTCTCTCTATCACAGCTCCTGTTCCCAAATTACACTTGCCTTGCTCAGAGTCTTAGAAAGCTGACACAGAACAAATTGTCCTATGTAAATTGCAAGTTTCCCTTCTGATTGACAGAAATCCACAAAGATGGACTAATTCCAGAGGAAGTCAAGCAAACACTGTGTCATAACTATTAACCCAGTTTTAAAGATGTTCCAAATTGCTGCTGAGTTGCCAGCACGTCCTTCATATAATGGCACACATAAATCTAAAGTATGGGAGCCAGACAGAGTACACGTGAGCAGGATGTAGTGGGTTACAGGTTGTATGTGTGCAGTTTTGCTCCCTTGGCTACCACAGACTGTGTTGGGGAGGGACAAACACGTACTCCTCACTCCCTCCTGGAGACTTTGATCTTCAAGACGTGCAATGGGCAGTCAAGCATAAGACCAGTTACATTCTTTTTGCCTGTTTTTGCTGCTGTTGTCCTTAAACCAAACCAAATCATTAAGGGAGCAAGGACAATTATTTTTTAAGATTCATGTAAGGGAAAGATAGAGGGAACCTGGCCTGCTGTAAAATTGGTATTGTCACAAGGCTGATTTGATTGTGCCACTCTTTACTGCAGAGCCGCGACTGAGTTTATCGAGGTCTCCCTTTGCAAGTGATAATAAACCTAATAGCTGCCCACAGCTTAATATTTTTTCTTGCACTACATATGTTCACTTTCGGTCCTTAGATTATTTTTTTCTCCAGTCTCCATCTGTTCTTTTGCCTTTGAGGTACTTTAGTTACCATGGAAATGACAACATCATCTGGATGGGTGGAGCTTCATGCAGTGTAAAGTTGGTTTCCTATATAAAGTGGTTTGCAAGGTATGGGGATGGCTGACAAAAATGCAGTATTTTATGTGATAGCTTTTCATATTTTAAGTGTGCAACAGAGAGATATCGATGTGTGCTCGTGAGTGCATGAGGCACAATATGCCTGTTCCAGGAGGGGGCACATGTTTCATTTTTGCTCTGCCAGATGAAATCTTTCACTTGAGTCTTTGCCTGATTTCTTACAACCTCTAGGTGCAAGTTGGCTTTTATTTGTGAAAGCCCTATTGTAAGACACTTTCTGAGTCTTGTGATTGTCAGATGGGTCAGGCAATGTGGAGAGCTTGTTCCCTGGAGATGTGCATCTTTTCTCATCATTGCCATGAAGACGAATAGGAGGAGTTAATTTAGTCGGAGTTTGTCATATGGGCTTTGTTGTCTGGTTATGCACCTGGCATTGCCTTCTTGGTCTCTGGGAGGTGTCTTGTGCCTTCAACAAGTCCACATGACAAATGATCCATGATCAATACAATCCAGAGATCACTCTAAACAATTGTACACGGACTTCACACTTTCCATCTCTCAGGCACAGCCCTTGTTCATACCAAATCAGACCTTATTTCAGTAGTGACCCCATGGACTTTAGCACAGTCCTAGAAGCTATTGTCCAGTATTAGGCCCTGTAGCACCTGGCAATATTGGTTATACAACCTTGTGTGGATGAAGGTATTCTAGACGAATAATGATTTTTGGCAAAGGAAATTAAGAGAAGGGCCAGATATGTCAAAAAGATGAGAAATTGGCCAGTGAAACTTAATATTAAGGCCTGTATGGTCTCCAAAAGCTTTTAGGCTAGTTGTTTGTATATTCAGTGGATGTCTCTTAAAGAACCTGAAGTGCTCTCTGCTTGTTTAATCACATATGTGGATGGGGCCAGGCGATATGTTGCAGAAAAGGTTTTAATGCAGTTCCCACTGAGACCAAAGGAACAAGAAAGTGCTAATTTATCAGACCATATGCAAACATGGGTTCCTGACAGAGAGTCACTCAAAACAGGCATGTTTGGCTGGCTGGGACAACGTTCAGTTCTTAGAAAGTTTGATGAGGAGAGGGTGAGGATGCCACAAAACAACAGGGAGTCCCATGCAAAGTCAATGGGGGTGACTTTGGTCAGTGCTTAGAGTCTGTTGAAGAGAGGAGTCTAAGGTCAAATCCTTGGATCTTCTATCCTAAGCTTACTTTGTCACATGGCTAGAGTGACAGTATTTGTTTTTTTCTTTTATGGTTATTTTTAGGTGCTGTAACTCCAGCTGCAGCCATTTCTTACCACAACAATCCTTTCAAGAAACAACGTCCCCAGCAACACTGGAAACTTTTCCTGTGGAAAAAAAAAAAAAAAACAAAAAACCAAGAAAACCTAGCAAACTCAGCAGCCAGCAGTATAAATCCTTCTCAAAGGCAATAAATAATTCCAGCAATAAATAAACTTGTGATTCTCAGAAAGCTCAGAAACTGGTGGTGGTGCTGGGGTTCTTGCAGCAATTCAGGAAAATCCATCTCTTGGTCCATCATGGATGGCAAACTTCAGGGCCAGGGACCCCTCTGCAGTCTCCCTTGATTTCTTTTTTGTGCTTTGGCTGCAGAGAGCTTGCGCATTCATGTGTCAGGCACCATCCTGGCTAAAACACGAGCAATCGCACTAGTGAACTTTGGAGCAAAGAGCGTGACCTGTTATAATCGGTGCCAAGATCTTTTAGCCAGGTGGCGACAGGCTCGCACTTGGCACGAAGGGAGCACAGGAGTGCTCATCAGAGATACTCATCAAGAGAAAGTGAGGGCCTGGGGAAAAAAAGGCTGGTTTCAGCCCTCTTAGAGATGGGGATGTCTGAAGCGACACCTCTGCAAAGGCTGCTGGCAGCAGGGGCCACTTCCAGCATTGTGGTGTCATGTTCTCGGCATGACAAACTGCTTAATAAGCTGGCAGCTGCTCCCAGCATCAGTTTGTCTCTGGAGCAGTTTCCATCCAAGCCCTGTGTGGAGTGTGTTGGAGTCATAGAAAAATAGGGCTCAGAGGGACTGGGAGAGGTCACAACCATCACCTCCGCTGCCCACTGACACAGCCTATGCAGCAAGCACCAGACCTGAGAGGACAGCTTTGAAACCTCTTGAGCAGACACAGGCAGGAGCAAAAAAAACCAAACAAAAAAGCCCTTTCTTGCTATAATATGGCCAGCTAAGAGCAAATGGGGTTTCAGCAGTGGGTGGCCTTCAGGCATCTCAGTGGTGCATTTCACTCCTTTTTGCTGCTTGGCTTTTTTTCTGCTCAAACTTAAGGTTGAATTTGCTGGGGTTGCTTCAGAGGTCCTCAATCATTTTTCCTAGGGGTCAGTTTTCCCAAAGTCTCTTTAGCAGGTCACAGAATCTGCTGTCAATTCCTTTGTCAGGATGGTTGGTCACCACACATGGCCTTCACCTGTGGCAATGCTCCTCACAAGAATATGGGATCTTCCAAGAGTTCTTCCAAGCTCAGCCAGGAGCTCAGCAATCTCCAGCATAGCATACAGAAGATCCAGATCCAAAGAGAGATCAGATATAAGGAGATGTGGACTAGTCCTAGATGTACAAATGTGTTTTTCTTACACTAAACATAAGGTTGTTATGAACTAAATTCCAGTTGTCTTCTTCCTTTGAGCTGATTCACAGTAGAAATCCAGCCTAACTGAAGTTAATCAAAGTGCAGAGCCAAAAACTGACATTCTTCGTTCTGATCTGCTGTCCAGTTGAAGCCACAGTGGGGTAAGCAGATCCCTCATTTTAGTAGGTCTTCCCCTCACACTTTTTAAGAGGCACTTTACAGCTCAGACATAGCAAGAAGAAAAGTAGGACTTGATTTTTTTTCTGATTTAGACCTCTATAGGGATATGCACTGTAAAAAGTTAAAAACTTGGGAGTTTGTCTTTAATGTATCTGTTTTTAATGGACTATTCATGTTCTACATTTGGATTACAGCTTTGTGAGCAATCAACTTTTTGATCTGCTAGCCAAACCTCTCAAAATAATATGAATGTTTTTCTTTGAGGTTATTCAGCTATTAATTTTTTTCTTGCTCTTTTTCCCATCAAAATGGTAAACTGGGAAGAAAAAAAACAGTTTGAATTCAGTGTGCTTCTTTTTGTTGTCATTTCTTAGTTTTAGATAAATATGGGAATTACAGAATGTGAAAATAAGAGATTTTGACTTGAAGACATAAGCCTTCTCTGACCAAAGCAGTCAAAGCAATTAAATGAGTTAAATATGAATTCACACATAGTTTCAATAGATATGAATCTGATTTTTTTTGGTTTAGGATTTTTTTGGGGGAAGTACATATTAGTTTGCAAAATGTCGCCAGGATTAGGATCAAGATGTTAAAAGGGCATTGAAAACTAGAGTGGAGGGTCTGGTACATGGGCTTCATGTGTTCAGGGTTTCTTCATCCCTGCAGGAAGTGGGGAGAAGTGGTTCGTATCAGCTGCACCCTGTACATTGTTTTTTCATTTGGCACCAAATGCCAGGAGCTGCAGTAATCCATCCTGGAAGTGACAAACATATGATACCATGTGGCCTGATCCTGTGGGAGGAAGGGTGGAATTTCCTATGGGTGCAGATGCCTCAAGAAAAAGGACTTTTTTCAAGCCTCAAGTCTCTTCCTGGCTGTCCCAGGTTAGTGACAAATGGACCATGATTTCAAGGCTTTGTACCGTTTCATTAGTCTTTTCTAGTAATTTCTATTGTTTTTATTGTGAGTATTTCTCTAGTGATTCCAAAGGGACCATTGTGGATTTGGACTGTGGTAGGAATTATTCCCTCATACAAAAGACTAGGATTTTTTTATTCTTAATTTACTGATTAGGTATTCACTGCATCTGTTACTTGTACCCTTGTTTCTCAAAATCCTGTATCTGTTAGAACAGACTCTGACCTTTAGCCACACACAAAAATAATCTTATAACAGGATTTACAACTAAAATGTGTACTTGTTTGATGAAAGCCTTTGGAATGGCAGCCATCCTCTTAAGGGCAGGATTAAGGTTACAGAGGCAGAAAGAATATTATTATTTCCTGATTTGGTGAGTGTTGGACAGTCCAGCCTCTAGGTTATCTCACATCCTATATGATTTATCCGTAACTATGAATCAAACGCAAAAACTTGTTTGCTGGAGTTCTTCAACAGATGTTCATAGTCCAAAGAAGTCGGGTGATTTCCATGTCATGTGCTAGTATCTCCTCTCCTTCCTCACACCCATTTTCAACATCCAAGGCCTAGATATTTGGAGCAGAAGCAGAGCCATACCCATCAGCTCTGAGATCCTGCTTGTGAACACAGCTATGAAAACTGAGTTAGCTGTGGCTTTGTTGTAGCTTAGGCAGGGACTAGCTTCATGAGAAGCAGAAAAGAGCAGTGCAAGCTGCAAAGATTTACAAAACTTGGCCTTTACATCACCCTGGGGACTGGTTCCCCATGAGCACTGCATCCTTTGGTTTGACTTCTGTATACTCTTTCTGGCTCATCTTTTCTCCAGGTGCCTTGCATCCAATATCTAGTGTTCCCTTATTTGCTCTTCCTCTTTTTTTAAATGTACTCTTGCTCTCACAAGAGCACCTGTGGTATATAAAAACACAACAAAAGCACTTAATCTAGTCTGACATTTTCACTTTGGAACTTTGGTTGTTTTTCTTGAGTGAAGTACCTTGTTTCCTACAACCGTCAGTGGCTTTATACTCAATAGAGCTGGTAAGAAAACACATTTCCTGTCCAGGAAGAAATGTTGGGGTTTTTTTCAAATTTGTTCTGATTCAAAAATGAGCTTATAGAAAAATGTCTTTTCAGAATTTCCCATGGAATGAAAATTCTGTTTAAAAAACCCCACCCACCACACATTAAAAAGCCCCAAACAATTAAAGGATTTGCATAGCCAGAGTTCAGCCTGTACATTTATTATCATAAAAGTAGTATGACAGTGATCCCAATTCAGTTATCCACATATGGATTTCTAATGCTCTTTGATATGTCAAAGAGTGTCTGGGGTATTTCCAGGGACCTGAATGATGCAGCACAGGACTTCTGCCCTTCTGGAACAGCCCATAAAAACCTGGTGGGATACTCCAGGACATCTCAGATGCCAACAAACATCTGTGTATGGGTAACAAAACTGAGCTCTGAAATTGTGCACACTTCCTTTAGGGGACTTAGTCTGTGAGCTCAGTCCTACCTTTGCCTCTTTGCTGAAGTTTGATCTAATGAATCTCACTCAGTATCAGCACTGTGTTGATTTCAACACATGTGCCCGTATCTGAGAGATGGTCAGCTAAATCTCCTGCATGCCAGTGTTTCCAAAAAAGGAGGTAGACCTGTGAAGCTTGCTTGAGTGCCTAGTGCACATCTTGGAGTGTATGTTTGAGTGTGGACCTTAGCTTAAATTTGATATATTTATACCTGTAACACTGCTAACACTGACAGCTCTTGTGTCATGCCAGAAAAATTGAATTTATACCATGTTTCCTGAAACCTTGCAAAGTCTGGGCCAGACAGACATCTTCAATGCTGGATATACACACTCTAGATTCAGTTCAAATAACTAGGAAAAAAAGAGGCACATAAATAAAAAGAACAGAGCAGATTAAAATAAACTGGGTTACAGATGCTGGGCTCACTTTTATTCAGAGTCCAGCTCATTGCTAGCACTGCCTTGATAGTGTTCCCCTTCCCCCTTTTGACCTTCTCTTTTAGGCCAAGCCTGTGACCTTGGGTGATCCAGCTCACCTTACATCTTAGCCTAATTACAGCCAGAGGAACAGAGGGTGGAATATGATAACTGTCCACATCTTTATCATAGGTGAAAACAAGCAGAGTAATCATTTAGGGTGGCTGAAGTAGATAAGGCTGGGAGTAATGAGATGGAAAGTTTAGATTGAATATCAAGACAAAATTACCCACAATACATTCTTTTAGGCAAAGGGGATGTATTAAGTCTCAATTAGTGGCAGTATGATCTAATAGCATCACACCTACTGACAGCATTATGGTCCCTTGGCCTATTAAATCATCTTTCGAAGAAACCAATGGAAGGCTGAACTGGACAAACCACCGGTAACTGTAATATAAGGACCAATCCCATGACAGAGACAGAGTGGAATAAATAGGTAATTTACGTGTTACTCACAAGAAGATATTGTACCAGGTAACAATATCCACCAAGCTCTGTGTCTGTGCAAAGATCCTTGATGGCATTTTCAAAACTGCCTAAGTGACTTAGGAGTCCTAATCCTCTTTTGAAAAACAGTATGGTAATTTAGGCATCTAAAACCTGTTGTATCACCTAGTTAGAATGAGATTTATAAAGATCCCTCTCTTAGAAGTGTTTGGGTTTGAACTGCCCATCTAGACACATAGATTCATATTTATATGGAGTACTGCAGGCAGACACAGGCTTGCTCTGCCTGTTCTCTACAGCAAAGAACAAACAGGAAGCTTGATACGGGATAAATTAGGCCCCTATGCTTTTTTTTTTGGCACACAGCAGGGGCTTAGCTGCAATTTGCAGTGCAAGCAAACCCTAAACCATGATGAAACTAGGATGAAGTATCCCAAAGTGGCATTTTGTGGGATGTTTCTTTCTGAATGCATGTTCTGATGATACATGTACTACATGAATCAATGTATGTCACTGCCAAACATAATACATCTTCAATGCAGAAACAAGTTAGTGGTGGATGAGCATCTAGCTCTGAATCTTCATGTCACTGCCACAAGCCTGAATGCTGTAGAAATCCAGAGCATCAAGGGTATTGTTGCAATTTGCATAAGTAGAAAACACAGTGATTAAAAGTTATCAAAGAAAGCTATCGCTCAGTTGTCAGCTCCACAAGCAGATTCCAGTGATGTTTTTCCAGCTCCTTCATAATAATTTCCATTAGTTCTTGCTAAGAGCTGCATTGAAGGAACCTGTCATTTACTCTGTCTTTCACCAATTCGGCTCAAAGAGATGCGCCAGCTGTGATCACTTGGAGTCAGAGCTGCTGTGTTGCAAAGCATCGCTACAGCTGCAGGCAAAACGTACAATTCAGAGATCTGCTGAACCCAAAAGTCATGGAAAAAACAGAGCTGTACCACCCATAGTACCCTACCATCAAACCAGGAGAAGTACCACCCTGGGAGAGGAGAGCTCAGTTTCTAGCATGCTTTGCACGTGACAAACAGGAGCACCATGTAGGAAGGCGTTCCTTGTCTGAATGGTGTCCTGCCTTCTTTTTTTGTGGTTTCTGCTGGCTTCTGGTGTGGAAGCAGGGTGAGCAAAAGGCTGTGGAAAACACCACAAGTCGCACTTCCTGGTGGGTCTGGAAAACCTGATATTTTGTTGATGATGGGTAAGTCTTCATCTGATTCAGTTTTCCCATTATGTATTGCTGAGTGCCACAAAACCAAGGAGGTGTAGTAAAGTTCCCTCAGGCAAGATCATGTCATTTCCAGCCTACACGTGCTTTGAAAGGATAGAAAATGCCATTATCAGTCAAACCTGACCTTTCAAGGTAGAAAATGAGATGGAAACATAGTCTGTTGAAACATGGCCATGTTTCTCTCCCCTAGAAAGCATCTCCTGATACACATGATCTCAGTTGGCTGGACTTCTGTCACCCACACTCAAGATTTCTCTCTTTTTTTTTTTTTTTCCTTTTCTTTCCCTGATTTCCGAGTGCAAGTGTTTAATGTGGACCAGTTTAGTAAAACTGTAAGTTGGTGCAATTTTACTGAAATTTCTAGAACTGACACCAATCTTGCACCTGTTTTTCTGCCAGAAAAAATGCATTTTCTGTGGCTAAAAGTGAAACCAGCCGTCCTGCTGACACTCAGGAGAGGGGGCAGCCAGAATGGCTCTTTGGGCTGTGAGTCCTGTCGTTGTGCTTCACTCGGATATTTGTCACCACTCTCCATTTCATGACCCTTCATCTAATAACTGATATCTCTGGGTGTAAAACACAAACACCCCTGTGACAAGATTGTCTGCATTTGGGCTTCTTGGAAGCCTCAGACTATCAACAGCTAGTGGGTTCTTGGGGCTAAGTGGGATAATTACATTTTCTTCTGTGGAGCCAATTAGAGACTGATAACATTATCACAATTATCTGATTAAACTTTTGCTCACTGTCCTTTAGAATTACTTCTAGTCCTTTTCAGACACTAAAAAGCATAAGGCTATGAAAAAATGGTAGTGATTTTGAGAGCTTCCTTGGTGCTGTCATTGCCAAGAGACTGGGTGACAAATCGTTCAGCTCTTCTTCAGCTGGGAAATCTAGATTAGTCTGCAACGAAATAGGTATATGAAAAAGGCATGGGGCATAAGCAGGCTAAATAAAGAATTGTGGACTATTCTCCAGTATCATGGTTCCTGGCCAGTGGTCCAGGTTATGCTTCAAGCCACCTTTATCATGGCACAGCAGGGTCAAACCTCATCCTCAGGACAGCTTGATTAGACTAAGGATCTGTCTCAGTATAGCTAGCCTCCTGAACTCAACTTAGTTTGTTATATTGCTAATCTCTAAGCCTATTACATTCAGAAGCATTTAAGACTTAATTTACTAAGTGAATTGTGAGAGAGAAAAAAAAAAAGGAAGGAGGAAAAAAATCAAATAGAAAGGAAATTCCAAGCTATTAAAGCATGCTTTTTGGAACCAGAGGTATGTGAGACCTCTCAGTGCGAGTTAATCTGAGTGTTTTTTTCCATACACCTGTGATGCAACAGAAGTCTCTTGAAGTTTGGAAAAGCATGTGATCAAACTTTCATGCAGATCTTGAAGCCTGAGGGACTTACATGGGCTCTATGGTGACAGTACCTGAGCACTTCAGCTTTTATATTTAAACAGATGCAGATAACTGTATTATTTCCAGATGAAACATGGAGGCACAGAGAGCTGGCTAATCTCTATTGGATTTACCCATATTCGATAGCAAATCTGTGACAGAGACAGAAAATAAGCCTGAAGCCTACCTGGCCTGCAGAGGCCTTCTTCTCATCTGTAATTCATCTTTCTGCTCTCAGTCCAGGATCTTGAATGTTCAAGCAATGCATGCAAAGAACTGCCTCGCTTTCCAGTGAATGAAATACTGCTGCCCCAAGTTCTTCCAGAGCAGGGCTAAAGTTCTGTGATTTGTTAAGCCCAGTTTTTCATTACCTCCTGTTTTGGGTTGGAGCTTCAAGACTGAACAAGCTTCACAATTCAGCTTGCCTGCTTGCACATCGACATCATGTGGAACTGCACACCAGCCCAACGCGAGACCCTGATGAGATGCCCAGTGATCCTGGCCCTGAGCTGGGTTTGCAGCCCAGCCCAAACAAACCTGGCTTCTGCTCTCATTCTCAACTGCTTCCCACTCCTCCCATGTTTACTCTGGCAGCAGGTACCTTCAGTGCCCAAATCTCATAAAACCTGAAGTTGATCCCAAACCACATCACTTGGTTTTGGATCAAGATTCAAATTTCCAAGCATGTCTGAGTCCAGGATTTCTATTATTTGGCCTGCCATAGACATGAAGTCACCATAGAAATGTGCATCTGGAAAACCAACAATTTCTGATCATTCAAGAGAGGTTTTGGATTCATGGATACATCCGTTTCTGCATCTAACAAAAACACTGGCATTCCAATATTTTGCTAATGTCTGTAAATGCAATGGGGTTTCTAGGTCTTACTAGAGCACTAACAGGAATGAGGCCACTTTTTGCTCTGAGTTAAGATATGGTGTTCAACCCAAAAAAGAAAAAAAACATTTCTCCAGTATTATAGGCGGGTTTACTAACATTTTCAAGGTTATGAGACAATCTCTTACAAAACTGAGAGCAGGACTTGTAAATCCAATGTTTCATTAAGAGGACAGAACATGTTAATAGAATAGAGGATATCGTCTGTTGGTAAATGCTATGAATCAATTTATTTTATTCCTAGGTACACATTCATGTGAAATTGGGCTAACTTTCCTCTCTGTCAAATATAATACATACGGTTCTGGCAACATCTGTTTTGTTTCACTTGCTAGAGCTATGGGACTCTAGACTCAATAAGGTCTTTCCAATTCAAAGAATAAAAGCTCCCAGGAAAGCTAGCCAGGAGCCCCTGTTTTTACAATAAATTGCTTGGCTTGTTGCAATCCGTTCAGCCAAACATTTTTTTACAGAGTTTGAGAGCACTGTGTGAATACCAAGTACATGAATTGTGATTAACAGCTTCCCTTGGAAGTCTCCTTCTAGGAGCTCTTATTTGATTTGATGTTGTCTCAGGTAAATAAAAGGAACAAAGTGGAAATGGCCTTTGACCCACTAATTAATCACTTGTTTCTGCTAACTATTCCTCCATCAATGTTATTAACTGGCAGCATCTGAGGGTAAATAGGCAACCATGTAAAGAGGCTTAAGTGCCATCTCTCCTTACCTGTTAAGGTTCTTTTGCCCTTTATAGTTGATCCCTTGGTCTTATTGCCTTTTTTTTTTTTTTATTTTTTTTCTTTTAATCTTAGGAAGAGATTTACATGCAATATGATTAAAATACACAGCTGGCCAATTCAGCCATAGTTCCACGGCTGTTTGAAGGCACTCAGCGACTGTAAGCAAGTGTGGTTACAGATGCACTGTTTATCTCTCAGTGATCAGAGTAATGAAGACAGCAATTGCTGTCACATGCAGAGCAATGGTGATTAGCAATAGTTAACGTGTGTGTTGAATATTAGCAGGGAAGTATTTACTCATACAGCCCTGATGAGGACTTGCAGTGAATGATAAATACTCCTTCCAAGAACAAGCCTGGAAGATCACTATCTGATAGTACTGCTTCTGTTGCACTAGTTAGAAGCATGGCTTTAAGTCTTATTCATCACCCTTCTTATGGCATACTTTTTGCCCTACGCAAGCAATCAGATACGTTTTCCACATAGATGTCATTTAAGTGTAAGAAAACATCACAGGAAGATAGATTTCATTGATTCATCTCTGGATATGTGGGTGAATTGCTCCTGCAGGTGATTTGAAGGATGGAGAATCATAGAATCATAGAATCGTTAAGGTTGGAAAAGACCCTTTAAGATCATCGAGTCCAAGCGTTAACGCAGCACTGCCAAGCCCACCACTAAACCATGTCCTCGAGCACCACATCTACCTGGCTTTTAAATACCTCCAGGGATGGGGGCTCAACCCCTTCCCTGGGCAGTCTTGTCCAGGGCCTGACAGCCCTTTCAATGAAGGAATTTTTTCCTAATATCCAACCTAAACCTCCCCTGGCGCAGCTTTAGGCCGTTTCCTCTTGTCCTATTGCTTGTTACTTGGGAGAAGAGACCAACCCTCACCTCACTACAACCTCCTTTCAGGTAGCTGTAGAGAGCAGCAAGGTCTCCCCTCAGCCTCCTCTTCTCCAGGCTGAACACCCCCAGCTCTCAGTTGCTTCTCGTAAGACTTGTGCTTTAGACCCTTCACCAACTTTGTTGCCCTTCTTTGGACATGCTGCAGCACCTCGATGTCCTTCTTGTAGTGAGGGGCCCAAAACTGAACACAGTACTTGAGGTGCGGCTTCATCTAATCACTGATGTTTACAAATGCTCGTGCAAAATGATTGTACCCTCATTCACACATCTAGTTGCATCTTACTCCCTATTATGTGATCTTTCTATGCCTGGATGGATGCTTATTTCTATCAGGTGGACTGACAACAGTCTTATTCTTCACGTTTCTAGTTAATGTGTAAGGTCAGCTTTTGGGCAACCTGTTACATTATAATAAGTATACTCTACTTTTGCAGCAAGAATACTAAATTAAGTTGTGTGCAAGACTACACAGCACAAATCTCCGAGTTCAGAGAGACCAATAGGACTTCTTTACATTTCGCAATGCTCACAACTTCATCTCCACAAAAAGCAGAACAAGATTCTGACAATCTTCCTGTCTACCAATGGAGGTGGGAGTTGTGGCACCTGTCATTTTTCAGGATTATGAGCCCTTATCTTTTGCGATTAAACTGGACACATGTATTGTAAGGGTACAGTCATAAGCCGTCGACATTCTCAGTGATTTTTATAACCTTTAGGATGGAATTATTGTTGAGTAGATCAATGCTATTTACTCAAAATCCTTGCAAAAGTACAATCATTGCTGCTTCTTTGCCATGAGCTATCCATGAATGTGGGTGGGCTGTTTGAAATCTGCATACTCACAGTGCAAAAGTGAAGAGTAGTATGATTAGTGGAGTTCCACAGACTGGTAAAATGACCCTTGAATAAAAAGTGGACGAGTCAGTGGAGTTGCGCTAATGTAATTGAGGTTACAGACAGGATACCAAGGCAGGGTCCTTCTGTCTACCTTGATGCATCAGAGAGTAGAACCTGGCCCAGAGCCTATAATCAGTTTGAACAATCTGTCAGGTGCTTTGGGATTTGGAGGTGAAAGGTGCTATGTAAATGTCAGTCGTCATTTGCTGGAGCACTACATCCAGGCTGAGAAGCACAGCCTGCCAGAGACACTTCAACAGGGTGTTAGGAGAGATCTTTTTGAGAAACATATTGCACTAGATGTATGGATGTTTGTTGAGCAGAATCGTGTAATTCTGGTTACTAGAAATCACCTGACACACTTTCCTTTATCCCCCTATTTTATCTAATTTTCTCTCAAGTTTTCTTTATTATTTAAATAAATCAAACCAAATAGCCATGTACTAAGATATTTATTTATACAAAAGAGGTGTGATCCCAGCTCCTTAAGGTTTTTTATAGAAAATAACAGAGCAGAGTGAATCATTTGAGCTGGATGGTTTATTTGGTTGTGGGTTGCTCTTTTTGATTCGTGAAACGTTTATGAGCCAATCACAACATTCTTACATGCATTTGTTATTGAAAACAACCTGTGAAGTAATGAATAGCTTACACAGGGGCTGAGGAGGACATTCATTCCTGAGATTTCAAAACACACACAGCGTCTATTACTTACACTAGTCACCTGGTTGTCTCTCTGCTTTCTGATTGCATTACTTAATTAATTAACTAACAGAGTGTGAATTTTGAGTATTGCACCCACATATGTGGTTTGATAGTTGCTCTGAGGGATATTCAGTGCCTCAGAAGACTTGAATCTAGGCCCAGATAAACAAGTTAGTTCCAGGAGAGGGGATGGGCCATAAACAGCCTCTTATATGGATGTGATTTTTCCCTCAGTGAGTATTTGTAACTTGATGTTCCAGGTTTGCTTTTCAACAGGCCAAAGTGTCCTAAAAGGGAGTGCAAAAACAAAGAAGGGACTATCTTCTTATTTGGGTCTTCTGTGCCACAAAGCACGTTTCCAGGGGAGAAACTGAACACAAATTCATTTCTCCGAATACCTGCAGAATATTTTTAATGCTGTATGGCCCTTTCCTTCTCGGGGCGGGGGGGGGGGACACACGACAATAGGTGGTAGAAGAGGGAGGTGTTGGGCAGCTGTGTAGAAAGAGGGCAGCAAGGCTCGGGAGGGATGAGAAGGAGCTTTCTACTGCAAGTCACAAGACCTGAGGAGACCATGGGGAATGTGAATGTAGATCAAGTGAGATTGCTCCCCTCAGAGGTCAATTCAGAGCTCTTTTGACACTGTCTTCAGGAGGGGTCTGAGAAAACCAGGTTCAAGAGAGCCTCTGTGAAGACTTTCTCACCTCTCACTGTTCCTCCTTCTGTGATCTATTCAGTTCTTGATTTCCGTTTTCCTCTTTTCCCTTTTAGTTTCTACTTTATCACAACAAAACCAAAGTTAGGAGCTGTTTGTGTTTTTCACTTCAGTTTTGAAGGTGGAACATGGAAAAGTTCCATTAGCTAAGTTTTTCTTAGCTAATATCATGTTCTTAGTATAATTTAATTTTGATATTTCTAAAGTGAAGGACTTTTTTCTCCTCTATATCTTTAGAGTTTTGCACATGTAAACAGTATCCAGTACCTAAGAATTGCAGAGGTACAGTTCTCAAAGAAATCACCTGGGACTAGACCAATCTGAAGTATCACTAAATTTTGTACATTTAGTTGTTTTGTGTGTGTTTGCATGCTGGTGGAGCATTGTTGTCTTTTATAAGCAAAGAAAAAAAAAAAGCATGTGAGAATGCTTACAAGCTAGAAAAAGGGAGATACAGGAAACATCAGCTATTTCTGGAGTGTCTTTTTGGAGCAGAATTGTTTTCATTTGATCTATTAAATAGGAAAGTCAAGAAGGGAAGGTCAAGGGAAAAAGTAAAATTCTTGTATAAGACAGTTCTGTTGTTGGAAGTGCAATACTAAAAAGTTATTACTAAGAAAGGAGCTACTTTGGTTTTGCATGTTCCATAGTTTTTAGAAAGCTATTTTCTCATTTGAGAGCTGAAAAATAGATAGCATTCTTGGGCACCAGTAACTTTTTTTTTCTTTTTTTCCCCCCAACACTCTTAGAATCAAGATTCAACTCTTCAACCTTGTGAACAGGGCTGAGAAGATTTTATTTTTTTTAATGAAAAAAAATACCTAAAAATAATTACAATATTTAAGTCAATCAATAAAGACATATTCTTAAAAAATATGTTCTGGACACAAAACAATCATTTAAAAGTTAGGGGAAGATATGAGACATCTCTCCACTCACTAATCTTTTGTTTGAGCATTTATCATATACTGGCAAATTTAGAGAGTGAACCTGGCAGCAGAGACCTTGTCCTTGCTTTGGCTGGGATAGAGCTAATTTTCTTCCTAGAAGCTGGTAGAGTGCTGTGTTTTGGATTTAGGATGAGAATAATGTTGATAACACACTGATGTTTTAGTTGTTGCTGAGCAGTGCTTACACCAGTCAAGGATTTTTCAGCTTCCCCTGCTCTGCCCGGTGCACAGGGAGCTGGGAGGGGGCACAGCCAGGACAGCTGACCCCGACTGGCCCAAGGGCTATGCCATACCATACGGTGTCATGCTCCATATACAAACTGGGAGGAGTTGGCTAGGGGACAGAGATCGCTGCTCAGGGATGGGCTGGACATCGGTCAGCAGGTGGTGAGAAATTGCATTGTATATCACTTGATTTCTATATTCTTTTATAATTTTTATTTTCTCTTCCTTTGCTGTCCTGTTCAATTGTCTGTATCTCAACCCATGGGTTTTACTTCTTTTTTTCCAGTTCTCTCCCCCTGTCCCACTGGTGGGAGGCAAGGGTGAGCGAGCAGCTGTGTGGTGCTTAGTTGCTGACTGGGGTTAAACCACAACAGACGTTCATGAAATGATGGTGATATTTATGAGATACACTTGTGACTTCAACTCCTTGGAAAGAGTGGGGGGAAAGGCACCAGCTTTTCTTGGAGCACCTCCTTGTCACAATCTCAGCTGCAACCTTAGCACTAAGCCTGAGAAATTTTTCCTCATCAGCAGTCTTAAGTCTCCTTAGAAGGTGTTGAGAACGGTCGTCACTTTGAGAAAATGTGTGTGAATATAATAGGAAGATGAAAGAAAAAAAAGTAAGTAGTAGCTTTTGCTAATACAATGTAAATTGCTCAAAGGGTACATTTAAAGGAAATTCGTCATAAATTCTTAAGTATTTTCAAAGTTTTGATGCAGCCGTGTGTTAGCAAAGAGAGTCCAAAATAAAGTCAGACTTCAGAAATGTCTTAAAAGTTCTCTTTTCACACAAACATGAACTCATAAATTAACCATGGATTTAGCTGAATATCCCACCCACATCAATATGATCTTGTGTCACAACTAAGTGGTGTAAATTTGTATTATTCATTTTAGAAGGATGAAGCTAAATGTCAGCTTTAAAGTGAAAGGTATTCACCAATAAACCCTAATACCATGTACGTGCAGCACAGTGTTCTGCTTCAAAATTGGATTATCATATAGAGATAAAATCATAAGCTTCAAAACACATACTTACATGAACTTGTAAAAAATACATGAACTTGCATGAATTTGGCCCAGCCTCTCTAGTGTGACTTTCTCTCCAGAATGAGTTTCCAGTTTCATTCCCAATGCACATCACTAGCATCTTGCTTAAAACACTTTATTCTTTAAACGTCCCTTCCCATCAGAAGTAGGGGAGGGTGGCACAGCAGATATTTTAAAGTGATCATGATGCTGGCAGACCAAAGTAGCATCCCCTCTATCTCCCTCTATCATTTGCTGTAGGTAACAAACTAGCACCCACCTTGGTTCCAGGCTCTGCTCCTTCCATCATGAAAGATGCTGCTAGGAAGTTCATGGCAATACTTTTGCCCCTACTGCTGCCTCCAGAACAGCCAGCCCTAAGGGAGAAGATAATAAGGCTCCTAGTCTCAGCCATATGATTATCCTGTGCTAATGTCACCCACTTCCCCTGGAGTGCAGAACTTGTAACTATTACATGACTTTCATTTTTACATATGTAAGGAAAATGCCTTGATTCCCACAAGCTGTCAGTTAATGTTACAATGCTTAACTGAGAGGCTGCAACCATCACCCACTCCTTAAAATGCTAATGATCTGCCTCAGATGTGTGATCACAGAAGCCCATGAGCTGGGCTTTTTTGTAGTCCTCTTCTATTTCTAGCTTATAGCAATGGTCTTCTGGGTACTTCTGGGTTTGCAGGTTTTTTTGTTTGTGGGTTTTTTTTGTTTTGTTTTGTTTTTTTTTGTTGTTGGTTTTTTTTTTGCTTTTTTGTTTGCTTTTTTTTTAAGCCTCCCATGTGTGAGGGAAAAGCAGGAATAAAACATCATGGGAAAAACAGAATGGGATGTACTGTAGAGGCAGAGATATGAAACATCATCTCTATTTAATCTTCCACTTGCAGCGCCTAGCCCCACAGAGCACTCAGATCTGTGTCTGAAGCTATCTGTCTTGCTTGCTGTGTTATTGAGAGGTAAAAAGCTGAAGTTCTTCTGGAATTTCCAAATCTGGTTCTGAGATTCAAGTTTATTGTGCAATACTCAAGATCATGTCTACTCTTGGTAAGGAAAGTTTAGTTTGGTGATGTGGCTGAGATTACAGAACAAAAGAAAACATGCCCAACCACTTCCTTTTTCTCCAGACCTTCCTCCCTTAGAAATAAGTGTCTCTGGGTAAGTATGAAATATTTGATTGTTGCCTTAGTAAAGGCTAGGTGCTGAGCAGCATGGTCCCACAGAGACTTTCAGGAACTAAATGAAAATTAGTTTCAGTACAAGCTTCAATATATTTGCAACCCAGACCAAGGTCAACATTTGGACACCTGTTTAGAGAAGGTGAAAAGTCAGGTAAAACATTGACTTACTTGTCAGTAAAAGGCAATAATAACTAAACCAATAATCATGCTCTAGGGTGCTGCTACGGGGTTTTGAATGGTCCTTGTGTGTATCATCCTTCAGATGAGTTTTACTTACTAAGCACAATACACATTTTGGTTACTGTACCTGTCAGAACTTTTATTTATTAGGGAGCTGGTTGCTGCTGACACTTTAAATCCAAAAACCCAAAATAATAATATTACTCTGTGCAAAGTGCTAATATTATTTTGAGATTGGTATCTTTCCCTCTTCCCAGTGAGTGACTTAACTGGTCTAAATGGCCACTGTCCCATTCTCTCTGTGTCAATGAATCTTTTTTTATTATTTTTTTTTTTTCTTTGTGGCTATGCAGCTTCAAATAAAAGGAAACCTGAAGTTTCAGAGCCTCCCCACCTCTGAACTTTTGTTTGAGGTCCAGTACAGACTGTCCCCTTGAAATACATTGAACACCTTCTTTAAAAATCCTGCCAGGTTAGTGTGGAATTGTGTTGGGATCTTGATGGTTTGAGATGTGGAAACCTGGTTGAGGTCTCAGCTGAGACCTTGAAGGCTTTGGGATGATACCTACATAGCGAACTGGACTCCTTTTGGATCTCATTCTTAGGCTAGAAAATAGTGATTAGGCTATCTCTCTTTCCTGGGGCAAATAATTGAGTATCCAGTGTATTTCACCTTTATTGGTTAGGAAAAGAGGTGATAAAAGAATGTCGTCTATTCCTTAGGATTTTATGGTGTCATTTCAATGAAGTTAGATGTTAACTACTTGCATGAAACACTTTTTAATGGAACACGCTTTTGCCAGATGGGAGCAAATATGCTGCTTGCTGCTGTTTTATTTTTCTGCCTTTCCCTCAGGCTCCATCTATATTACAGCCATAACCCAATCCCAAAACCCAGTCACAACAAGGCTGCCATCTTACTTCATTGCAGAATGGTTAACAGTTCCCAAGCTGAAGGAGTCTAACTGAGTTTCTGAAACAAGGTGGGATGTTAGAGGGTACCTTAATACCACTTGCAGTTCAAAGATTTAGCAAGATCAAAAGGAATTGGTTAGCGCCTCATCAGTCCTCCTGGTTCAATCATATTAAACCATGTTTTCTGACTGAGGTTAGTTGCATTTTAATCCAGGTTTCAGGTTCACATCTCTCAGCATGCAGCTGTGTGAGCAATCATATTCAAGTGAATGCCATTCCGTGTGATACTAAATGTTGCAGAATCAAGGACCCAGCAAAAATACTAGTTCTGGTCACTCTTTCCCCTCCACAGGAGACAAAGCTGGGCTGCAAGCCCGACTTACAGAAACCCTGGCCAGCTCCAAACCTTGACAAAGGTGATGGTATGTCGGTTCATGTGATTCTTCCCTCAGGGCAGCAGAGCCACCTGGGACCACTCAGGTCTCTGCCTTAAGTTGGTTCATGGATCTGGCATATATGAAAGGTTTAATGAGGGGGTCATGTATTTAATACCGTATTTTCAGCCTGGTTTTGGCTGTAGCTTGCAGTGCCATCAAGACTATGGTTGCAAAGATTCAGCCCAGGGTTTGACTATCAGTAGTTGTGAGCACCCACTTCTTCCTGCAGTTAAACCTGCAGAAATAGGTGCCAAGTGCTTAGGAGTGTACACCCTAAAAGGATTTTACCTTTCCTAGCTTTTCATTGCCCAAGGCAACACAGTTGCCTAGAAATAGTTAATGGTGCTCCTTGTAAAGTCCCATTCTCTTTTTAAGGGTCATCATTATCTCCATTTTAAGGCTGAACTGAGATTTAAATTTAACTTCACGTTATTGAGATGCAAGTCACCCTGGTCTCATAAGTATTATATGTCTAAATCATATTTTTCATCATGAAACTCTCTTTTTTTTTAAAGTGTTTCCCTTTAAGTACATTTTTCCATTAAACTAAATATATGTTTAATTTTTTTCTCCTCCAAAGGCAAGGTCCTTTCAACTCATGCCAGTGTTATTATTTCTCAAAACGAGTTTCATCTTGATCCATAAACATTTTATGCCAAGAATAATGCCGTTTTAAAGACAATAAGTGCCTATTTCTGCCTGAGGCTATCGGAAACCCCGTAAAGCAGGCAGTAGGAATTAAAGACACTTAATCATATTTCCCCATTTTTAACTGTTTTTTTTTTTTACACTCTGAAGCAGCTTTTCTATCCTTGCTGAGTCCTATTGAATGCCATAAATCTTAATTAAATATGTAATTTTTTTTTCTTTGTGAAATCTGAGCTGGAAAGAACATTTCTTATTTTTAAGACTAGCACTGTGTGCAGGCTCATAAAACAAACAAGACTTTTACACTCGCAGGGTTTAAAAACCAGTTATTGCTGCCATCATGTCGAATTGGTTCCATAATTATTATTATTGTTGGGTTTGGTGTTTTTATGATTATTATTAATGCCTGAGCTTTGCATTTTCTATGCACAAGACGTCACAGGGAAAATAATAACTTACATAATGTGCCTATCTGTATGGAAAATGGAGGAAGACTTATAGAAAAACATCCATCAGCACAGGGATTTGTTTTTAATATATTCATTATAAGGTGTTGTGATTTTTTTTTTTTTTTTTTTTTTTTTTTTTTTTGGTGCAGGAGATATTTCAGTTAGGTAGACTTAAATAATGGAGCTTGTTTGGTGTAAATTTGCATCAATTTACTGAAGCCAAAAGAATTACATTGCTTTATACTGGGACAAGTGTTACCTCTGATAATGTAATTTTCCCACTGTTCTACACACTTTTCCTATTGAGAGGAAGGAGAAGAGTAAAGTTTCTCTTTGTTATCTGTATTGGTGGGAAGAAATAGATACTCCATACCTCTCAAGATCAGACTGTATTTCTACTGTCTTCTTGTAGCTGAAATGGAAAACACTGCAGAAAGGTTTTGATCTGAAACCCACTAAATTCAATGAGAAGGTTTGTGTCAGCTCTTGGTAACAAGCAGTATTTGCTCTGTTTTAATGGCACCTGCTGGAAGCATTTTCATTTGACAGTGTTGTTCTGAGCACTAAGGCATTTTAACAGCCTTCTCCAAAGTCAAAGAAAATCAACATGAATTTTCCCAATAATTTCACCACCTTTTTGATTGAGCTTCTTATAGACTAATTGAGGCAGATACCATGGCAATGAACTTCCCTTGCAATGGGGGTGGTAGGAAGCACTGGCTACCAGGTTATGATGGCTTTCCAAGCACTTCTCACCACAGAAACACACTGATGCCATCAAAGAGGAACCCATTAAACTTAACAAATTACTGAGCGCTCCTGGTGTGGAGGAAGTAGCAGTACAGGCACATCCATAAATATTGTCCATCTATTCACAGCTGCCAGCCTGGCAGATGCTTAGGGAGCCCATTGACTTTCCATGGGATAATTTCAGACTTCATGTTAAGGTTAGTTATGTATTTACATACTAACACACTCGTAGTTCTGCTGGTTGGTAATGATACGTCCATTTAAATTTGGCTCTTGTACTTGGAGTTTTTCCTGTTAATACTGGTATGTCTCTGCATTGTGGAAAATAGAACAAAAGAAAGGTTAGAAGAAGTATTGCATGCCAAGGAGCAAGCTGTTGGTTAAAGGTGTGAGACAGACGAAAACGTGATTCTTTAGTCATTAAGCACATGAATAATGTTGCTCCTGTGAGTAATGCTGCTAAGTCAACAATGAAACATTCATGTGAATAAACCTACCTATGGCTAAGTCTTTGTGGGGGTGCAACTTCATGCTCTCACCTTCAGCTGGGAGGTCACTGTGTTTCCACAGCTGCAAAGTCAACTGACGAGACACCAGTAGCTTTTATTAGATATTCATAGCTACTGTTCCTTAACATACCATGACCTTCCTCAATGAAGCCTGAATCAAAAGGCCATTGATTTACTAGCTGTGAAGTGATGGTTCCTTAATGACATCTAATAATTTATTTAAAGCATAATTTTGACACGAAAATCTCTCGTTATTTTAGATTCACATCTCTGCTTTTAAAGCATTTTGGAATATAGCAAAAATGCAAAGACAATATGTTTCCTATTACTGACTGGCAAGAATACCAGTCACAGACTTTATTTTGTGTAGGTTTCAGGCTTGCGGCTGCAGTATCTCACTTCTACATGGGTACTGAATTTGGGAGATGTCCTGGTTTCAGCTGGGATAGAGTTAATTTTCTTCTTGGTAGCTGGTATGGGGCTGTGTTTTGGGTTTAGGATGAGAACAATGTCGAGGATACACTGTCGTTTTGTTCTTGCTAAGTAGTTGCTAAGTGGCGCTCACAGTGGTAAAGGACTTTTCAACTGCCCCTGCTCTGCCAGGTGCACAAGAAGCTGGGGGGGGGCACAGCCAGGACAGCTGACCCAGACTGGCCCAAGGGCTATTCCATACCATGTGACGTCATGCTCAGTATATAAAATATATACTGAGTATATGTATATAAATGTATATAAAATACAAAGCTCGTTTGCTTTGTATTACTATTGTACTATTATTACTTGTTATTATTATTATTGTTATTATTATTATTACTACTGTTCTATTTTTATTTTACTTTAGTTATTAAACTGTTCTTATCTCAACCCACGAGTTTTCTCCCTTTTGCCCTTCCGATTCTCTCCCCCATCCCACTGGTGGGGAGTGAGCGAGCGGCTGCGTGGTGCTTAGTTGCTGGCTGGGGTTAAACCACGACAGGAGAAAAGTAGGAAGAACTTATTCTGTATCACAAATCAGTTGCTGTATTTGGTAGTTTCCATTTCATACATGATAATAATTATGTTGTTACAGCTATTCTGAAGCTTCCTAGTGAAGCATCATCATTTTCATGGTTGCTCTATTTTATAAAGGGTAAAAGGACTATGATGGGGGGAAAAACATGGTCGGTAGCTTTTTTTCTCAAGCTGGTATAGTTTTGGGGACAAGGATCATAAAAGAAAGATGAAACTTTCTTCTGAGGATCCCCTGAGAAGTACTAGTAGAAGGAAAGACCAGAAGCATTCTGGGGATGGATGGCAGGGAGAAAGAGTGGTTCTGAGTGGTGTCACGTAATTAGGGAAGCTGCTTTGAAGACAGGCTAGATCAATATTTCCAAAACTTTAAAAATCCAGACCAACTAATCTGTTTAGACAAAACCCCAAATTTAAAAAAAAAAAAAAGTATCCAAGGATCAGCTTGTGCACCATTACTCCAACAGGCTCTATTTATGACAAAAACTTTTTAGGAAGATTTGATATTGAGTCCTCAGTCATTTCTTTGTCTTGTTTTCCTTGCTCCCTTTTTTTTTTTTTTTTTTTTTTTTTTTTTTTCTCTTACATTTCTGGGACTGTGCTCCTGTGTGATCTTACAAGAATTTCAGCAGGCATTTCACAGACCCTATTCTTATGCCTTCCAGACACTCAGCAGTCCATATACTACAGGCTAAGAAACACAGGACAGGACAATTTCTCCAGGCTACAGCCAGCTTTATTTGCTATAACGCTGTGATCTTGAAAGCTCTTGGGTGTGCAAGTAATTTAATGCAGGTGAGTAGGGAACTGACATAGGTCATTTTGGGTTATTTTAGCTTAATTTAATTTTTCAGTTCATGACATATCTTGTTGAAAGCTGATTAACTATGTTTTTGATTGACTGTTATACCACTTCTTTTTAAAAAAAAAACAGTGATGAAAAGAACCCCTCCAAATCATAATATTAAAAAAAACTCCTTCCACTACCTCTGACAAAGGTTAGTGGAGTTTTCCCATGTTTTTCAGTCTTTGGCTTTTTTATTGTTTTATCAACTATGCACACACACATATGTATACATACCTACATACGTATACATATATACACACACATGAAGTTATCTATTTTCTTGTTCACATATATACACACACATGAAGTTATCTATTTTCTTGTTCAAGTCCTAAAGGCAAATGGTGGGTACTGAGGTCAAGTATTGGTAAAGCTATGTTTTGAGGGGAGCTTAAAGCTGGCTTTTCCATATGTACATTTTGTGTACAGCTCACAGGTTGAAAAGGTAAATATGACTTCTGGTTTGGTACGTATATGTACTTTATTCCAAGCCACTGATGCAGTAATGCTGTTGACACCAGATGGCTGTTCAATATCTGCAGAATGGTCAAATGTTTCTGGTAAATGTCTGCAGCCGATGAGGTTAGTTCTCCTCCTGGCAGTCTGGTGAGGAAATCAGTGGGGTTTTTTGTTTTTCTTTTTTCTTTTCAGTAAAGCTTCTCTTCCTCTGCAGTGATGAACATGGTATTACTAACCAAACCCAAAGACAGTATTACTGTTTTCAATGGGGGTTAGAATATGCCTCAAAACTGGTATACGTGGACAGGCCTGGGTGGAGAAACTTAACTTATTGCCTTGCACTTATTCTATGACTTAATATAAATTTTGTTTGGGATTCTGTATCAAGTTATTTACTAAATTCCCTTGCACTTTAAAAAAATACACTGTCATTCAAGCACTACTTCATACCTGAAAACATCATCTATGCTGTTCCAGGTATTAGAATTAGTTATTAGAATACAAAATCTCCTCTCTATTATGACCTCAGAAGAAGTTCAGATGAATATGCAGTGCTGGACCTGGATCTATTGCTGCTTGAATTAAAAAAGCAGAATCTGAAAACCATCAGACTTTACAGATGCTGGGATTCACATCTGTTCTGATAGCCAAGGTTTGTGGCTCAGGTCCGTCTTTATAATAGCATTATGCTAACTTTAAAAAAGACTTCCCAGTAACTTAACAGGCAAATTATAGCAAATAATTATCAGTTCCTATCTCAGTCTTCTTTTCAGTGAGCTTGAACAGTGCAAGTACTTTAATTACATGATTATTTATGCAATAACATCTTTGCCAAAGTTAATGTTTTAATAAAGAAACAACAATTTTCTGATAATTAAATAACCAATGAAGAAAATTATGCATTCATACCGAGAAATGACTGGTCTGCCTTAAATAGAAACAGACACATTTTCACAAGCCTGTGAGCTGTTTGTCTGCACTTCTGAGCATAAGAAGCTCTGCCTCTGAATGAACCAAAGGACACCTTTACCTCCTTGTGAAGGCAATGGAGTGAGTTGTTGACATCAGTCAGAAGGGGATCGTGGTGCACAGCCAGGGAGGCGAGCAGTCCCCAGCTGCACAAACAGATAGCCAGGTTTGCACATGTACAAGAAATGAATCTGATCTTCTGAGTCATGTCCAGGAAAGGGCTGTGCATCTGAAAGTCTAGACTGCCAAAAAGAAAAAAAAGAAAAGGAAAAAAAAAAAGATGAACCCATATATACCTATAGGACTCTACCTAAGTGAATAGGACCAAGTTGTGAGAGACAGCTCTTCTGCAAGAACTGGTTTATTATCCAATATATGACCTAGCTGGAGGGTTTAAACCAGGCTGTGGCCTCTGGCAAGTGAAAAGAGAAAAGTGGAGCTCAAGCTGTGTGGAAAACTGCTACCTGTCATTAATGAACATCATCTGTCTCCAGAGCAGTGTGATACCACACACCATGCCTTTGAGGACTGTGGATGTGACAGGAACTGTTGGATTGTTCTTTTTTTTTTTTTTCAAGCCACATGAACTGGAGTATTTATCTATTTTGTGTTACAATCAGGCATCGAGTAAGCTGGGTGGACCCTTCCCTCCAGTTACTTAGGTTGCAGTACAGTTGGGTGAATCGGACTCATCTGATTAGGGTGATGTGCAAGACAGCTACCAGTAAGGTGAGTGAACATGTGCGAAGAAGTTTGACTTGTGGTGGTCCTGTTCAGGATTGGTGTGTTGGCTCTGTGCAAGGGAGCTCGACTTTGAGTTTCGGAAATGAGGCTTTGGGTATTGAGCTGGGGGAGGTGCTGAACCTAGAAATATTTAATATGTATTTTCTCAAGACAGGCTTGCTGCATAAACCACAGAAAACTCAGGTGTTAGCCTACCAGCTGTAACCATTCTTGTCACCCAGTGTTGCACATTGTATTTTGAAGGCAATAAGGCCTTACGCTCATGACAGGAAATTGTCACAGATGTAATTATACGTATGGTATGGTTAAATTCCAGCGCAATATGTGTTACCACCCATCAGTTACAATAATAACTGTACAGATATAATCTGTTTCCTGATAAAATGCAGAGGTTTGCAACATGCTATACATTGTGCTTATAGAGAAAGCCCTGCCTGTGACTCAATGCCCTTTATCAGCTTTAATTGTTATTACTTGTAGCTGCGTGGTACCTGGGGGATAATTATCCTCTCATTGTATGCTCTGAAAAGGCAGAAGCTGTTCAGGCAGCTGAATTGATAAAATGAGTACTAATGATCTGGATGGGGAAAGACGTGGTCCACTCCTGGCCGGGTCCTTTTACTGGTTGAAAAGCCACTGTGAATTGGATCACGGAATAATTCAGATTGGAAGGGACTGCTGAGGGCCATCTAGCCCAGCCTGTACTTTTGCATGGGGTTAGCCTATCCCAGATACTGGGATGGCCGATTTGATAAAATCATAGAATGCTTTGGGATGGACGGGACCTTTAAAGGCCATCTAGTCCAACCCCCCTGCAAGGGGCAGGGACACCAACAACTAGATCAAGTTGCTCAGAGCCCTATCCAACCTGGCCTTGAATATTTCCAAGGATGGGGCATCTACCACCTCTCTGGGCAAACCGCTCCAGTGTTTCACCACCCTCATCATGAAAAATTTTTTCCTTGTGTTCAGTCTAAATCCACTCTCATTTAGTTTAAAAGCATTACTCCCTGTCCTGTTGCAGCAGGCCTTTCTAAAAAGACTATCCCCATCTTTCTTGTAGGCCCCCTTTAAGTATTGAAAAGCTGCAATAAGGTGTCCCCACAGCCTGCTCTTCTCCAAGCTGAACAACCCCAGCTCTTTCAACCTTTCCTCATAGCAGAGGTGTTCCAGCCCTCTCATCATTTTTGTGGCCTTCTTCTGGACACCACTTGTCACTGATCTCCATCTGGACATTGAGCCATTGAGCACTACCCTCTGGATGGGACCATCCAGGCAGTTTGCTATCCGCCCAACAGTCCACCCATCAAATCCATATCCTTCCAATTTAGAGAGAAGGATGTTGTGGGGGACCGTGTCAAAGGCCTTACAGAAGTCCAGATAGATGACATCCGTAGCTCTTCCCTTGTCCACTGATGCAGTCACTCCACCACAGAAGCCCACTAGGTTGGTCAGGCAGGACTTGCCCTTGGTGAAGCTGTGCTGGCTGTCTCAAATCCCCTCCCTGTCCTCCATGTGCCTTAGCATAGCTTCTAGGAAGGATCTGTTCCATGATCTTCCCAGGCACAGAGGTGAGGCTCACAGGTCGGTAGTTCCCAGGGGCCTCCTTTCCACCCTTTTCAAAAATGGCTGCAATATTTCCCTTTTTCCAGTCCCCAGGGAGTTCACCAGACTGCCATGACGTTTTGAATATCATGGAGAGTGGCTTAGCAACTACATCAGCCACTTCCCTCAGGACTCTGGGATGCATCTCATCAGGACCCATAGACTTATGTACCTTCAGGTTCTGCCAGTGGTCACGAACCTGATCTTCTCTTTACAGTGGGAGGAGCTCTGCCCCCCTGATTGAATGGTCCATTGACTGAGGAGGTGTGAGGAGAGAGGTTGCCAGTGAAGACTGAGGCAAAGAAGTTGTTGGGTACCTCAGCCTTCTCCTCGTCTGTTGTTACCGGCTTGCCACTTTTGCTCATCAGAGGGGGTACGCTTTCTTTAACCTTCCTTTTCTGGTTAATGTACCTGTAGAAGCCCTTCGTGTTATTCTTTGCGTCCCTTGCCAGGTTCAGCTCCAGCTGAGCCTTGGCCTTCCTGATCCCATCCTTACACAACCGGGCAGTGTCCCTGTACTCTTCCCAAGATACCAGTCCCTTCTTCCACTGTCTGTGCAATCTCTTCTTGCCCTTTAGTTTGACCAACAGGTCATGGCTCAGCCATGCCGGCCTCTTCCCTTCCTTGCCCGATTTCCTGCACCTGGGGATTGAGAGCTCTCGTGCCCTAAGGAAAGCATCCTTGAAGACCTGCCAGCTCGGTTTTGCTCCCTTGTCTCTGAGGGCCCTATTCCCAGGGGGTCCTGTTGATTAACTCCTTAAAGAGCTGGAAGTTTGCTTTCCTAAAATTCAGGGTTGCTTTCGTAAAATTCAGTGTAATCCTAAAATGAGTACTAATGATCTGGATGGGGGAAGAGGTTGTCCACTCCTGGCCAGGTTCTCTTACTGGTTGAAAGGCCACCATTCAGGTTGAAAGAGACTGTTGAGGGTCATCTAGCCCAGCCTGTCCTTTTGCATGGGGTTAGCCCATCCCAGATACTGGACTCAGCTTTGGGAAGTTTCTGACAGCCCATTTCCCCAGGCCATTAAAGTCCCTCTGAATAAGAGCTTTGTCCTATGGCATATCATCTCAGTCCAACTTGTTATCATCCACCAGCTTGCTGGGGGACACCCCATACCCTTGTCCAGGTTGTTAATAAAGAGGTTGAACAAGAATTGTGCCCAGTAGCAATCCCTGAGGTGTGCCACTGGCAGCTGGCCACAGATTGGACTTTGTACCACTGACTACCAATCTATAAGCCTGGAGATCCAGCTAATCTTCCATACTCATTATAGAATGTTTATTCAGTTTATACCTTGACAATTTGGCTATTAGTATATTCCAGGAGACTGTATGAAAGTCTTTGCTCAAGTCAAGGTGTGTAACACCTGCTGCTTTCCCCTTGCCCCTAGAGATGTGATTTAAATCTCAAACACAAAATAGCACACTAATTTTATAGAGTGGGAAGTTGAGGCAGAGATAATTGAATTTCCCACTGATTTCTAGGGTCACAATGAAGGATATTAATAAGGTAGACATAGTTTCCTCACGAGCTTTGAAGGGTTTATGTCTTTTGCAGGGGTAAGGAATATTTTCTGCATGTTGGTAAGAGGAGGTACAATGCAGGTCCTCATTTAAGAAAGTTGGATCCAAACAGCACACGACTAATTTGTCTGTGTGTGTGATGCACCATTTTAATTACCCTAGGTTTACTCTCTTTCTGGACATCTCTTCCTTTATTTGAAATCAGGCTTCAGTGAGCCAGCCTACCCCACTAGCATGGGTCAAGAATCCTAACCAAAAGCATTACCCTAATTTAACTAAATCAGGGCATACCATATTTTCGGTTAAATAAAGGCAACTCAGCATTTAGGTCATCTTTCTTCTTTTGGCTGCTGCCCCTTGCCTGGTGTGTAAATTAAGAGCTCTTGTGCTAACCATTGATTTTCCTCCCCAATACTAGGATCCCAAGGGGATACATCCTGCTGGGTTTATTCTTGAGGAAGCCCATTCCACTGCTGCACAAAGCTGGCATTGTCAGGAAGATTTAGCTCCTGATGATAAAACGTCTTTCATTGTGAATTCTTCTCATCATAAGGAGCTTACAAATCCTAAATCACAGTGGGGCCACCCCTTCTTTTGCTCTCTGCACCATCGTAACTCTTTCACCTTAACTATCAGAGGAATGCTGTCTATGCCTCTTATCATGTCTGGGTCAAAGGTGAATATCTGAGCTTCTAGGTCATGGTGATACAAAGTGCTGTGAAATATGGTAATAGCAATCTTTCAAGAATCTCTGAAATGTTCTGTAAACGTGCAAGCGGGCCCCTGTGATTCTGTTTTTTGTCTTCCACTGCAGATGTGATGCTACCTTGAAAGAAGAGGTTAAAACTCCTCCTGAAAACAGCTTCTGTGTTTTAGGTGGTGAGGGGGAAAGGGCTGGGTTTTAGCCATTGATAGTATTGGGGGACAGCTGGAAGGAGGGTTTATATAGCTATCTCTGGTCTGCAGTTGAGCTCACAAGTCTTGCAGGCTTGATGCAGGTCACTAGTGTAAATAGACACTGATTACTCTTGGAGTCATTCAGTAACCTTTCAGCACTCCTTCTCCTTAAAATAGAGTTCTTTCTTCATGGGAGGGAACAAAATAAAACAAGAGTCTCATCCATGAGCTAAAAGCTTCTTCTAATAATCAATTATCCTTCCCTGAGATAAGCTTCATTTCCCTTCTTGCTGGACTTCTGGCTTCCAATCTTGTCCCTACTATTTTTCTTTAAATAAGAAAAAGGGAAGGTGGGATACAAACGGGTTAACTAACTACCACTGGTCTCCACAGAGAACAGCATCTTTAAGGAAGTGCTTTCAGTCCTTCTGGAGCCTGGACAGATCTTGAATGTGGAGCGTCAAGGTAAATGACAATAAGAAATAGAGGAGCTTCCCTGGGCTTGTGGCAGGCAGCAGGGGCAGGCTGGAAGAACTGTCGAACAAAGTGCTTTTTATTCTGCGGAGCATGGGGAGTAGTGTGCATGCATGGTAATTAGAGGAGAAAGGCCAGCTGCTGCTGGTGTGTTCTGAACCCACAATAATCATAATCAAAATAAAAAATACTGCAAGATGGAGCATGTTTTTCTATCACTGGACATGCAGAGAGAGCACAGAGGCTTGCTCACCTCTTGTTGCAGAGACCAGAAGGCACAAAGGAGGCTTTTCTTCTGTGTGTTTAGGTAATAGGCAGAATCTAAATAGACTATATTGCTGTAGACAGCCCTGCTGAAACAGATGTAGGTCACTCCTTCAAAAACCTGTTGCATTTCCCTAACCCCAAAAGGAACTAAAATAAAGACATGCTTTGCGGTAGTGCAGCAAACATGCTGTAATAATACTGTGACATTAAATTTAGTATTCACTCAGCAGTAGATAGCAGTCCCATTGTCACATTCTGCTCAAAGCCTTTTTGGTCTCTCCCCTGTTCTCCTTGCCCCTCACACTCCCCCTCTCCCACAGTATCTGACTCCTCCCCAGCATGCTTAATACCCAGGACTGTGCTCTCTAATTACTGTGGTTATGATTTGCAACCTGTCCAGTGGTTCTAGGAAGTGAAACACAGCCTTTTCAAGTGTGGAGGCATCAATCCAGCTCCAGTCAAAACAGAGAGATATGTTTCCAGCTAATTCAGAGGTTTGGCGATGACAAGCCCCATTGAGCATAGATGGCTGGCTGTCAAGTGTGCAACAAAGTCAGGAACTCACCCCATGGGAAGGGAAAAGGGATTTTTCTTTTTTACTTTTCTCTTTTGTACTCAACTTATATGATCACACACACCAAGGAAGAAAAAAAACAACCAAAGGGGGTTGTCCCTGGACAATTTTAAAGCCTGTTTTCAATCAAACTGATTTCTTTTTTCCCCAAGGTCAGTGTTTCTCCCGCTGCCCCAGCCCTGCTTCCTCCTCCCCTTCTCTGAGCTCTAGTGTCAACTTATTTTTTTAAGGGTTGTGACAAGAGACTTTTCAGACTTCAGATTTTTGATGTCATAAATTGCAACTGGATATGTAAGAAATATAAGCACTAGAAGAAAATAAAGGTCTCAGGTCTGGCTGGTTCTGTAGCATCTCTTGACTGAATAGTAGTTCTAACAGTTACAACAACAATATTATTAAATAATATTGTAGTGGTAAAAAAGAATAATAGCCAAATGTAAGAGATTTAGTACAATACGTAGAAAAAAAATAGATTCTGCATTAATTGAATAGTCAAGTAAATGTGAGAATGAATCCAAGTTTTCATTTATAGTTCTGACAGAACCAGAAAATAACAGATTTTAAGACCACAAACAGACCTTAAACTATCTGCTTTTTCAACCTCCTATGTAACGAAGCTTGAAAATATCATCCAACTTTTTCAAAAGTTGAGAAATAGTAATTTAATTTCCCCTTTCTCCTTGTTATGTTTTAATAAATGGGGGAGAAAAGCAGAGGCATGAAAAAGTTGATGCAATTTTTCCCCACTGTTGAGCTTTATAGGTGCAAAACTTGGATTCTTTGGATCACACTCATATATATCCAACCACCAGGACTGGGGCAACAACCTGCTCTTTACCATGCAGACATGAAACGTTATAGCTATGAACTATTACATGCAATTGGCAGGAGGTCACTCCCAGACCCTTGTCCTCATGCAAGCAAGGTGAGAGCTTGTGAAGGAGCTTCCATTTGCTTTGTGTACATGACATCAAAGAAGAAACCCGAGTCCGACCACTTGTTCAGATGTATTCACCAGTCTTGCAGAGCAGTTGTGGATACATATTGCAAATACTGTGGATGGATGACCCCAAACCCACTTGTGTAAAGAGCAAGTGAAATGATGAGTAGCTAGTAACAAAACTGAGTCTCCCCCACGTACTGTGTGTATAACTGTGACATTTCTATATATGAAGATTGCTTTTTCCTTATGCTAATAATACTGAAGCAATTGTATGAGAGGGCGAATTATATGTGTTCTTATACTGACTGTGATGCTGGTCTAGGTGGTATCGCTGAAATCTTGGGGGATGTTCTGAACAAAACAAGAAGTTCCCTGGATATTGAAGGAGTTATTTCAAAGGTAGTGGATATTTTTCATGTTTAGTTGGGTTGTTCAGTTGGTGTAAGTAACTTACTGCTGCATCTTGTTTGCAATCAAGAGTATGGGCAAGATTATCTTGAACTGAAAATGAGCAATCACAAAGTATTATTGCCCTATAAATTGCTGTATATAACATTTCACATGTCTGGACATATCTTTAGTCACAGAGATGCAAGAGGAAAGAAAACAAACATCACTTTTCAACTTAAAGAGCAATAATTTGTGCTTTAGAAAGCTGTCTTTCATGCTCCAAAGGAGAAAAAAAGGGATATTATGTGTGATCAACTATAATACTTTCTAGAAGATGTATTTTAGAAAAAGCAAAATTTTCAAGTGCACACAATCAATGATAGACTGGAATCACGGGATAATACAGTTTGGGAGGAACCTGTGGAAGTCAAATCTTCAGCTCAAAGGAAGACCTAACCAGATTAGGTAGCCCAAATCTCTACTGAGGTAATGAAAAAATCAGTAGGATTTTGTCTCTTGAAATACCTTAATTTGCACATCATTTCTGAATTTGAATCTAGCGCTATTTGATATTACTGAGGTCTGTTAGGTGCCAAGGCTGAGATTGCTTTAGCAAGGAGCAGGAGACCAGCACTAGGTCTGACAGCAGCTCCATGTTGCCTTCAGAGTGAGAAACTATGGAGCTACCTTAGCATTGCTCCCTCATAAAAGGCATTTCTTTCAGCTTTAGACATCTAAGTTGTAATTGGACTAGTTTCTTCAGGCTCCCTTTCAGTCAACCAAGAGAAACAGGTCATTTTAAAGCCTGATCCATCTGACCTACTTTAAATGTCTACTTTAGGATATGATGAACTCCATTTTGCAGCTCCTTTTTCTCTCCACTGGTTGTAAGGGTGATACCTGGGGTGATACCTGTAATGCAGCAGGGACATCAATCTGATTAAATGAGGGCATCTACAAGGCAGGTGTCTTTATCACTTCACTAGCCAAATACTTTTAGCTCACTTTATAGCCAGCAGAATAGAGGACATGATTCAACTCATCCTAAAGTAGGTGTCTGCACAGGCAGGTGAACTGCCTAAACCTATATAGGTTAGATCTCCACCTACAAGAATTGAGACTATGGTAAATGTAGAGGCATGAAATTAAGTAAGTGGTTAATTCAACTTTCAGTGCCTAAATTTGATTAGATATATTCCAGCCTGTGGATCTGGAACCTTGTTGAGGTCTGGGCAAGATTTACTTATAGGTTGACTCAAGAACAGACTCAGACATGTCTTTTAAATAGCCAAGTTTGAACTTTACAACCAAGATAGACATCTTACTAAAAATGCTTGATAGCCCTAATTAGGAAAATGCTATTTGAGCTGTATGTCTTATTCAGGCATACTTTTAATGTTTAAGTTAAAGAAGTGAACCTGTTAGAGACTGGACTAATTCCCAAGGAAATAAATAGGAAGTCCTTACAGAAAACCCGGAATGTGGCTGAGGTGGGAAACAGCCCACTGTAACTCTCACAGTTGTCATATTTTTTTTCAGTTTCCACTCCTAACACATTACAGTTGCTTCCACTGAATGAAATATTTAGATACAATTCAGTTAATTATAGAAGGAATTATTTTTTTTATTTTTGTTCTCAAGAACTATAAAGAACTCTAAATGGTGTAGTGATTGCTCCTCACAGGGTCTTGTCTTCAAGAGTGACTAAGGTGACATGTATTTCAGAGAAAGGGAGAAAATGATACCTGCATGCAGTAGTTCTGACAGCAGTAGGCCTGAGTAGCATTTCCTCCTCAACTCCAAATACTTAAAAGATTAGTTTAAGCCGTGAAGCAGGAAGGATTGGTTTGGTATGGTAATAGGAAGAATTCCACAAGATTCCCTTCTGAGTATATTGATTTGGAATGTGGAAAAAAAGAATTTCAGGTTAAAACAAAAGGAGCTAAAGAAGCACCTTAATAAAGCTGAAACTATGAGATTCTGGCGCTCAAACCTGCTCAGAGATTGAACTTATTTTAAATAGGATGCTGTCAAATTTCACTTCCTGGTAAAAGAAAACTGAAGCTGAAGCTGAGACACCACTCTAAAGTAAAAGTTTAGACTGTATTTTTGTTCCATAAAAGTTAATTTGCTCAGCAGTTACTTTCTTCTGAACTCATTCAGCTTTATGACTGTAGCATTACCAATGAAAACAAAAAACCAAAACCCACACCAGAACAAGACTGCTGTTTAAGGGTAGATGTTTAAGATGTTTAGCTATTTCTTAAGAATCTGGATGACTTTTCTATGAACAGGTAGGCATCTGTTAGAGTGGAATTTCACTGAGCAGCTTAATTAGCTCTTTATGCTATTTAATGTTATGATAAATGACTTACCAGAAGTTATTAATTAAAGTATTAAAGTCTCATTATTTGTTAGTCATGGGGCATATGGGAAGAGGGAAAGGAATAGGACTTTATTATTAACAAATTTCAGGGAACAGTGAGTAAATTGGATAAACAGAGGAAATATACATCTGGCTGCTTCCATTTGTTGTATAAATCATTTGATAGTTTATACTTGTTTCAGAAATCCTATAAATACTCGTGTGTCGAAATACCTTAAACTACTAATACTGTTGGCTGGTGGTTAAAAGAAACCTTTCCATAGTCAACTTTAGGAAATCAGGGCTTCCTCAAAGGGAGTTCTTGGCTCCTTGGTGTACATCCGGCTGTGTTTAACCACATATTAAATCCACTGTGTGAACAGCCATTTCACTTTGGCATATTTTTAATAGTGGAGATTGCAAGTAATTTACTTGTTACTGGGCTGATTAAATGCTGTGTGTCATGGTGACTGAAGGAGATGAACCTCATTATCCTCTCTGTATTCCTGTGTCACACCTTCAGGGAGTGAAGGCTTGAACTGTCCACTCTTCCACCAAGGGTTGGTCTTCAAAATCTCAGGTTTATCCAGGAGCTGAGACTGTGTTTGGAGACCAGCCTTGCAGTTTCTCTCACCTGCCTTGAAGTGTCCATGGTGCATGTATGTCTGTCTGAGTTAGGTTTCTAGGTTCCCATTATCTAGTCACTATCTTGGGGCAATATGAAATTGAGGGTGTAATTCATCTCGTCAGAAATTATGCCTAAATGTGGTCAGAGGAATTTACTCCTGAACACTATTCGTAATAGTGTTAGATTTCATTCACCTGTAGTGGGAACCCAGATAACTTGTAGAGATAGACATTGATACCACAGATATCTTCAGTCAGGAGGGAGGAATCTCACCATGTTTTTTATTTGCCAGTGTTTTCCTGTGGTGTGTATAGTCATCAAACAGTTCTTTTGCAATGTAAATGTGGGTTCATTGAGAATGAATCGGACTAACCCAATCTGATGGTGATGAAGGCTTGAATTATTCTGTCAAGTTCACCCTCTGAAAGGAAGAGTTGATGAAATGGAGGAAAATATCCATGTTGGATAGCTCTGCAGCTTGTGTGTTTAAACAGTATCAGAGAATCTAATTGGATCCCTTTTAACTTTCAGTCCGTTTTCTTCAGATGGCTTATGTATTGTGATCTTCTCATCTTTTATGAGTGGTTTCTCATTCAAAGCTCTGTCTAAGGATGATGCTCAGAAAGCATTACCTTATTGCTCTGATAAGGCAGAAGCAGGTCTGGTTACGTACAGAAGCAGAGTGTGTCTATGGGGCCAGTGAGTGGTTTAGAACTTCCACCTGGACTTCAAGTCAGGCATGCAAAGGAGAGAGGTGGATACGGACTCCCTCAGAAGTCTGGTGGTACCCTACGTTTTAATGAAACAAGTGAGTAGATCTCTAAGGGATTCCATAATTTATTTGCACTGCTAAGTGCAAATAAAGTCTCCTACAGAAAATCTGAGTGGATCTTCTCAGACTTCTGTTGAAGCTCACAGCAAGTCTCAAACAAACCTTGAAAATTGTTCCTAATGAACGACAATCATAAAAAACTTAATCAAAAGAATCAGCACAGGTTTTGGTCTTTGTCCAAAGAGAGAAAGAGATAGTTGTTTGGTGCTGTTTCAACAATGGGATGAAAAAGAGAATTCTGGGCCTTGTTGGACATTTCCTCCCCACCACAACATTATAATGACCTTGGGAAAAAAGCCAACAGGATCAACAACAGCTTGAATGCATTGAAATTTGAAAAACTCAATAGGGTTTACATTTTGTCTAATTATGCAACATGTCAGATAGGACAAGGAGGAATCCTGTGCTCAGCTGTGGAAATATTTCTGGTCACTGAGAAATATTTTGGCTAGGTCTCCTCCCCATGATCAGAAAGTGACACGTGCCAAGCTGAACCACGCTGTTTGTTGATAAATTCCGAGTATATGCATATGGAGGGAAAAAAGCGTGCACAGTAAAAGCACAAAGATGAATTACTACTCGGGAAAAAGATCTTGAAGTCAGTGTTGAACATCATTGACAATATCATCTCATGTTCAAAAGTAGTGAAAATGTGAATAAAATACTAGAAATTACTAGAAAAAATAACGAAAAATATACTAGTTATTGAATAGGTCCATGGATTGTCTATATTGAAATGAGGCTCAGAAAGGGTATGGGATAATAGGACAAAAAGTACAGCGGTGCAGAGTGACTTCCATTTGAGGAGATGCTAGGCTGTGGTCTTAACAGCTTCGAAATGAGACAACCAGAGTGGATGGTGGGTTGTGACTAATGTCCATAAAATCATTAATGTTTTATGCAGAAAATACATAGTAAATAGTAATTAGGTTTTCACAGTTAAAAAAATAACTGTCAGAGGGCACTGAATGAAATTGTCAAGCAGCAGGTGTAAAGCAAATCTGATTGATGAGTTACTTTGTAATAAAAGGCACGGTTAAACTATTAACTCATTGCCAGAACATATTGTGGAGGTCAGATATTAATTATTAAATATAATCATTGAGCAAGAAGCTGCTGCTTGGAAAGTTCATAAGATGGTGGAAAAGGGAGGTTACACCAAGCGGAGGGTACTATTCTACTACCTCATTGCTCAGATATGAATTATTTTCCTAAGCATTTGCTATTAATGCTAGTAGAGATAAGATAATGGGCTAGATAAGACTTCGGTTTGACCTCATATTCTTACATTTCATGTTATATTCTTATGCTCTGACTGCCAGATCTAGACCTCCACCCTGAATGGGAAGAGGAAACATTGTGGATATCCCAGACCTGATTGTGTGTGCATACCAAGCTGTAAGAACGTGTATTATGTAGCAGGGTGGATGTGGTAGGATTTAGTTGTTAGATGGTTGCAAACGAATGAGTATAATACAGTGGTAAAGGTGACAAAATTTACTTGACTGAGGAAGAGGGTCAGTAGGAACACCCTGAGCAAATAAAAGGGAAAATATTATTTCTTGCAGAAGTTGTTTTCATTACTTCTATGTGTTTTAATGTCTTCAGTCAGAGATGACAACCCACCAATGTTTTTTCCAATCTAAAGTGAGCCCTTAAACAATTAATCTGGTTTGGAAGGTACACCACTTCTCTGGAGATGTTTTGAATAAATGTGTCCACCCTCCTTCAGTGGAGCTCAATCCCAAAGCATTCTGTTGGTAGTTTTGTTGAGTGCCCAAAGGTGCTAACTAGGGATTTTAGGGAACCTGACCTTCCCTGACAAGACAAAACTTAATGACAATAGTTGAACAATTAAACATCTGGCCTACTCTGATTAGATTATGTCATACTCTTTTTATGCAACAGTTAAAAATATTTGATCTCCTGTATCTTTTGATTGTGTTTACTAATTTAGTTGCTTTTCATCTTTCTGTCATTCAAGTACAGACAAGAACAACCATGGGAAACGGCATTTCAGTGCAAACAAAGCAGAAAAGCACAAAAAATTTGTTGTTGGAATGCCAGAAAGCATGGGGTAGATCTGAACTGTATCAGAGAGATGGGTTTAGTGACAAAATGCACCTTTGGCTCAGGAAATGGTGAATCCTAAGATTATATTAAGCCTAAGGGAACGCATAATAATAAAAAAAATAGTAATGAAGAATATTTCGCAGAGTGTTTGAAGAAATATCTTGCTGGGGATATTAATTTCTGGTATATCTGGGAGGGAAAAGGTGGGACTGAGAGAAGCCAGCTATGAAAAGGAAAGAACTATGAACTTAAAAAATCATCAGGATGGATGACACTGGGATTGCAAAGTTTCAGAAATGGATTTTTTATTATTATCTTACAGCTTTTGCAAAGCTCTATAAACAAAAACTTTTTTATTTTTAAATGTGTACCTAGGTAAACACTGTATTAAAAATGTCAGCACTAAGGTATTGCTGATCTTTTTGCAGGATGGGAAGATATGAAAGGAATTAAATTTTTCACATGTGCACATTCTGCATGTTAAATTAGTAATGATATTTTAAAACAAATCAATACTTTTCATCCACAAGTTTCTCAAAGAATTTCACACAAGAACTGTGTGGAGAGGAAAATCCTGCCACATGCATACATGTATGGCCCTGTACAGTATTAAGGTGGCATGAAAATGGCCCATATTGCACAAACCCTAAGCAAATACTATGCTAATGTAAAGGGTCTGACTGACATGTGGAGACCTTACCAGAAAGATATTTAAGCTGTTACTGTCCATGACTTTTCACCCCACTGAGTGCCAAGATTACCATCCACTTAGCAAAAAGAACAGAACAGCGGGTGTCCCCCAAAGCTCAGCAAACGATAAAAAGGTAGAGCAAAACAAACATGTTTTGTCAATGCCTCCATAAAGAGATCATTGACACACATGCACAAGCACACACATGCAAAGAAGGAAGAAACACTTAATCCTGTCCTCTTTCAGTCTGAAGATGCCCAACTGCACCACTCATCTGGCTGCCAGGAAGAGGTTTTGCCTCTTGCCTCCTCAGTTCTCTTCTGAGTTTCACTAATAATGTGTCATTATCTATAAAGATTATAAAAAGTGGAACTATTTTTGACATCCGATTAGGCTATCTTCCAATACAAATGCCTTCATTTTTTTCTTGCCTTCCTGATGTATAGAGCACATGCTCTATAGGTAGAGGATCATGGAGACTTCAGAGATGAATCCCAGAAAAGCTACGGATTACAGTAAATTCAAGATGTCAGTGTAGCCTGGACTGGAGTGGGGTGTATTTCTGGTTATCACCAAAAGAGGTGGTTCAAGTCCAAAAGTGATGCAGAGGAGGGCTTCAGGACTAGGAAACCAACTGGAGGAGCTCTCAAAAAGAGGAACTACTGAATGAGCAGAACTGAAATCTCATGGGATTGGATGATGATCAGATGGAGATCAGTGATGAGTGGTGTCCCTCAGGGATCCGTTCTAGGGCCAGTGCTTTTCAATATCTTCATCAATGACATAGACAGCGGGATCGAGTGCACCCTCAGCAAGTTTGCAGATGACACCAAGCTGAGCGGTGCAGTTGACATGCCTGAGGGACGGGATGCCATCCAGAGGGACCCGGACAGGCTGGAGAAGATGGCACATGAAAAGCTGGACATGAGCTGGCAATGTGTTCTCGCAGCCCAGAAAGCCAGCTGTATCCTGGGCTGCATCAAAAGAAGCGTGGCCAGCAGGGCGAGGGAGGGGATTCTGCCCCTCTACTCTGCTCTGGTGAGACCCCAGCCGGAGCACTGCGTCCAGCTCTGGGGTCCTCAGTACAAGAAGGACATGGACCTGTTGGAGAGGGTCCAGAGGAGGGCCACAAAAATGATGAGAGGGATGGAACACCTCTGCTATGAGGAAAGGTTGAAAGAGCTGGGGCTGTTCAGCCTGGAGAAGAGAAGGCTGCAGGGAGACCTTGTTGGAGCCTTTCAGTACTTAAAGGGGCTTTATAAGAAAGATGGGGACAGACTTTTTAGCAGGGCCTCTTGCGATAGGACAAGGGATAATGGTTTTAAACTAAAAGAGGGTAGATTCAGACTGGATATGAGGAAGAAATTTTTCACAATGAGGGTGGTGAAACACTGGAACGGGTTGCCCAGAGAGGTGGTAGATGGCCCATCCTTGGAAACATTCAAGGCCAGGCCGGATGGGGCTTTGAGGAACCTGATCTAGTTGTGGATGTCCCTGCAAATTGCAGGGGGGTTGGACTAGATGACCTTTAAAGGTCCCTTCCATCCCAAAGCATTCTATGATTCTATGATAATTAATATTATAGTTTATTACACTCAGGAGATTGTTAGGGGAATATGCCTCTGCCCCACGAGGAACTCCTCCACCCTGTCTTCATTCACAGGTGGTTGTTCTCGGACTGAGCTGCTGCTGATGATCCTGTACTGGGATGAGAACACAAATTTATTTAGTTCCCCTCAAAACTGGACCATATGAGAAAACCTGTACAGAAATAGGTTTATAAACAATGTGCAATTCTAAGCAGCCAGCTGTAAAAAGTAATTAAAGAGGTAGTCTAACTCACAACAAAGTGCACAGAATTTTAAACAGCCTGTCTATGTGTATTCCTGTCCTTTAGCTAAGTCATTCATAATCACTTATTGGTTCTTTTAACTACATATTAAAACTTGCCTCTTCTACAGAGTAAGCATTCATATAAACACAGAGATCAAATCCATTCTCCCAAAATTCTTCACTTTAAAATTCTGAGAGGATGGGAGGAGACTGCAAATAACTGAGCTGCAACTTGACTTTCCATCCCAGCAAATCTATTGCCAGGCATTGGGTCTTCAGGATCCTCAGTGATTAAGGATAATAATTTGCTCATCTGAAAGAGCCACCTCTGGAATTGTCTCTAAGTGCTGCAGGCTCTGCCGCTAATACATGTCCTGGCCATACAGATGCCATGCAGATAACCTGTGGACTTAATAATGAAGGCAGCTGGTAGTGTATTGAACTTCTTGGTGTGCGTGGGTGCTGCTCACTGGGGCTCTTCTGTTGGCAACAGAGGTGAGTCTTACCTTGAGAATTGCTGCAGTGCCATGCACGTATGGTAGCTGGACTCCCAGCAGGGGTAGGTTCAAACAAAAATTTTCCCTTTCGTTTAGCAATGCCACACTATTTCACACCCTCACAAGCAGTTAACTCATGGCTTGGATTCAGCTACTGTGACTAATAAAGTATTAAGTCAGCAAACCTCTGTGAGCATCCATAGCTCCTAAGGGGTCCAAGAAGACAAGATATTGTCAGTTCACTTCCTTCATGTGTTTGTCCTTGCTTTGCTTTTGTTTGCATTTTTGGTTAAGCTGTTCTCCTGGCATCATTTTCACACCATTTTCTTTTAACTCACTATATGTCTTCTATCCACACAGAGACACCCTTTTAACCTAGAGATGTACTTTCTGCTCTGGCTACTTTGGGGTTAATCCGGGATGTTTTGGTCAGACAGTAATTGCCACAAACCCTTCCCCAAACTTTGCAGACATGGAACTGGTATTTTTACAGTCAGTGCTGAGTCTCTGCTGGTTGTAATCCACAGCAATGCACCTGGATGCAATCGCACTTGGATAACTAAACCTGACTGACGTGTTTCACTTAGTGGGGACTCCACTCGTTTCATTGTAAAGATTAGAGAGTGATTCAGCATTCATGAGAAAATGTGGAAACAAAAGGTTAGCTGAACAGTGCTAGGAGTGGAGCCATATCGGGAGCAATTGAAGGAGGAAATGGTCTGGATTTATTGTCTGCATTAAAGATATTGTGGGTCCCATGGATACCAGGAGTGTCATGGAGACACAGCTAATAGGATTTTTATTAGACTATTGTTGGGCTGTTGCACCTGCTTCTGAAGAGGATGGTGCAGTTGGTTTTCTGGCACAATCCTTGAACAAGGAAGCAGAAAGGAACTACAGGAGCTGGAAGCTCCAATATTAAATTTTAAGAAAACTTTTACAATTGCCTCAAAGCCATTTCAAGCAAGTCACCAGCCAATGAGTATCCCTTCTGTCCCCTTACAAAATGTTCATGCATAGAAAACATATTGCTGAAATGACTGAAGACACCAAGGACCTAACTTACAAGTCTCTATTCTCTGCAGTCCAGATCTAGGTTAGATTTTATCTAAATTGACTTGAAGGAAGGTTGCTTTTTTAAAAAAAAAAAAAACTTTTTAAAAGTGCGATTTTCATTACTGTTGTATTTCTGTTTTTTCATGGTAACATTTAGCAATCCATTTGGTCTCTCGTTTCCCCTGTCTCCGGTGCGTTAGATAACAATACTTCCCTCTTCTGTAGTCTGCTTCGAAGGTCTTTTACCTGCATGTGTAAATATTACAAGATTTTGATAAAGGTTCAAGGCAAGTGCCCTTTGCGGTCATTTCAACACCTGCAGATCTCACACACTGTTTGCCTCTATGCTTCACATTCAGCAAACCATTTCCCAGCTCCCTGTTTTTCTTTTTATTTGTTCAAAGCAATCAGAGCACATTTTACCCAACGGAGAACTGAGCTGAGGGGAAAAAAAAGGGAGTTTCCACCACCAGTTCATTTTCATTTTCACCCCTGGTTTCTAATGAAGATGAACATTAGAGAAACTTGGAAGACATTTAAATTCAGGTCTCAAACTAAGCATATCTAAAGTGATTTAAGAGTGTCTTATTAGATTTTAAGTAGGTTTGGATGCATAATTTGTATCAAGTGATCTCATGAATTGTATCTCATTTCTTTGTTCAGGAGTTCCTTGCAAAGGGAGTAAAATTATTCCGTCCAGGACCTAATCCAAAGCTCCCGGTCATTAATGGAAGGAGATCAATGCATTCTGGATTAAGAAACAAAATATATTCTATTGAATAATGTTAGCCTTGTAATTTATTCACAAGAATCCATTCCTAAGATCATCCAGTCTCAGAGAAGTTGTGCTTTAATATGTATCTCTAATAAATGTTGTAGTTCTGTCTCCACATACCAGAATGCTGTGACTTTTTTGTCTACATTTCCTTTACAAAGACAGCACCTCCTGAAATTTTTTACTAGTGTCTTGTGAATATTTTACATATTTTACTTTAAAGGTATTGTTTTATAAAGTATTTTTGCCAGTTAACAGTTCTAGGTAGAAAACCGAGATTGTGAATCTCTGAAGTCAGCTACTTTAACCTCCAAATGAATAATGGCCTCTCATTTTCAGTTAATAGTATCATCAAGGATTACAGTCAGTGGCTTCTCCCCATCTTTTTTTTCCTCCCTCCTTCTCTTTTTACTCTTTTCCCTCAGTTATGTTATTTATTTTCCTATATACTAGTCTCTTCTTCCAACAACTTGACTAACCCTAAGGATGTTTGTAGCTACGTCTATTTTTTCACTTGTTTCTTTGCCTGAACTTCCTAATATTTTCTTTCTCATTGAACAATTGACTTTCTCAGCTTTTTTTTTTTTTCTTTTTGATTCATCACACTCTCCTCACTTTCGAGTAACCTGTTCTCCAGTTCTCATATTTTTGTTCCTTTATTTCCTTTTGTTTCATGCATATTAGACCAGCAGTCAGCATAGTATGGTATGCTGTGCCTCAAGAGTGACTAATTTCTGATTCTGATAATGAATTTAAAGAAAGTCTGCAGATGAAAGGGAAGTCATATGGTTTAAAATATGTTTTGTGTTGAAAGAGATATGATTTCAATTCCAGATTTCATTTTGAGGTTGTGTCATGTCTTTGTGATCAGTTCCTCATCTCCAAGAAGCATATCAGTAACAATAATACTATGTTGGAGATGTAACATAAGAATTGTAATTGATGATAGTGAAAAGATATAAGAATAATTTGCCTAGATAAAGCAAATCCTTCCAAAATCCTGGTTGCATTTTAACTTTGCTTTCTCATTTATATGCTACTGCTAATTCAGGATCAATCAAGTGAAATCTATACTGACACACTGCTAGAATCTTCCTTGATGTGATATTGGCCATTGGCAAATAACTGTCCCAGGCACTTCCTTTGAAGAATCCGGGAATTTAAATATTATGGGGCAATTCTTAAAAGAGATCTGGTGCTCTCCCTAGTTTGGAGTGTAAAAGACCTTAACAATAAGTATGTAAGCTCTTCATGACATCCTCTCTCCTTGCCAGAGTGTGTTCTGAGTGTGCTTAATTTTCCAGTACGGGTGAATCCCACAGTACTCCCTGTGTTGTCGTCATTTATAGTGCAGGTGTATTCATGCAAGTACTTGGCTTTCTCCACATCTTCTACAAGGCACTTACCAACATTTATTTTCTTTTGTAATGGCTAATAATAATACTAACATCTAAAAATATCTCATCTGCTTTAAAACTTGGCTTGTCTTAACCCTAGTGGATTAAGCTACACTCACTTTAAGATGTATTTCAGAAGTACACTTTTGGACCCAAAGAACGGTGGTAGGTAAAATTTAACAGAAAGACTTTAGATAAGGTAGTGCCTACTTTGAAATACTGTCAAGGAACATAAACTACCATTTCAGTTACACACTTGCTTTGATAACATTTTTATCTACTCACAGCATAGGTGTGTATTTACACTCTAACAATAATAGATTTTTATAATTAATAAATGCGAGGGAAGACAATTAATCTCACCAGAAGGTAGGTGCCTTCTGCAGCTGCTTTATGAATATAAAGGTGGCTTGAAATTACTAGCTCAGGGATCTAACTCGGAGACTTTTAAAGCTAGGTAAGGCAAATTCTAACCTTAACATTTCTCTGTCTCAGTTCTTCCACCTGGAAAATGCAGAGAATCTGAAATTTGTACTCATTATCTCACTAACATGCACATAATATTTAAGGGGCAAGCTTGAAGATGTGATAGTGGAAGGCAGTTTAGAGCTAATTAGCCAAGCAAGAAATCTGTTCCCAGTTTACTAGAGGAAAAGAGATTGACTAGATAAAGGGAAGAGGGCAAGGTATGCATTATCCTGCAAGTGACCTATCTGTTTGGGCTATGAGATGATTAGGATATGGATTGTAGCTTTTAATGTGCCATCTAACTGATGCAAGGCAGAAGAAACACAGAAGTTGATTGCATTTCAATTGGAAATGTTAAAATATATCTGTAATCACTCAACTAGACAGTTCTGGGACAAGCTCATGGAGTTTCTTTACCCCCGATGATGTGTTCGCTAAGGTTGGCACTGGTGTGGATATATTTGTATTTCACTCCATTGCTTAGTGTGCATAAATCCTCTGTGCCTCCAGGCACTCTCTCAAGGTAGGTAGTACTAGAAAAAGCTGCAAAGGGGAGGAGAGGGATGTGTCCCGCAATAATGGAAACTTGGCTCAAAAGATTTGAAGAGAAAAGAGCGATTGCTGGTAGTCCATGCAGTGACCTAGCTCTGATTGTGTCTGAAGTTACTGCTTGTAAAATATGCCTGTTTAGTATCTTTAAAGAACAGTTAGTTTTATTTATTGGCCATTCTGGAACCTCCTACAAAAAGAGCAGGAGAATCCTGCCAAAGTATCAGCTCTGGTCAGGGACATAATATCATAAATGGAAAATGCAGTATTAGATACACAGTTATTGTGAACAACACACTACCTTGTAATGATATACATGAGATTAAAAAGAAAAATTTATTTTGGGTTAAAACGTTTCCCCCAGCTTTCTGTTTTCTTAGCTGAAGTTTAAACTTTTGACCATTTCATTCCTGTAATTCCAAATATAAATAATAAAGCTACTACTAGAAAGCATTGACTCATAATACTCACTAATATTGCTCCTGAGAGAATAATAGGGTCATTAACAAAACACAGTCATCACATCTATGGTCCTCTATGGCACCAACCCAAACTTTGTAAAAGAGTGTTCCTCCCAAAGGGGTTGTGAGCTCATTCAGATTTCTGCCAGTTTCCACGATCAAACCCATGAGTTCAAAGGATTTGTCCTGACGATTGGCTGCCGATTCCAGTGCTCCTATTTCTAGGTAAGAATGGCCAAACTTCTCACTGCTCTTATGCTTCCAGAGTCAATACTAATAACACCCTATACGAGACAGAAATGCAGGGAAAAAAAAAACCCAACTATACATACATGACATTAATTTATTTCACCCAGTCTTTTGACATCTAAAAGAGACACATTTATAGAGCATCTTATTCCATCCCAGCAAGATGCCTGTGGGACTTCGGATGTGTTTTTCTCTGTGATGACAGAGGGAGCTTAGATGTCAAACTCTGAATTAGACAACTAGATACTGAGTCCAAAGTTGTTGGGAGATGAATCCCAGACTATAAGCAATACTTCATATAGCTACTCGGGTGGAAAGAGAAGTTTATCCCACACATGCCCTCATCTTATTTATTTGTTTTGCAAAGCACTGTGTTTAGGTGTTTAGCTGCTATACAAAACAGCAAGACAAAGGTTCTTGATGATCAGCACAAATGATATGTATATCGTATCGTGGATCCAGAAATTTCTCTAAATTTTCAAAAATGGCAAACAGTGTGGTCTGTGCAATCACTTATCCTCCCAAGCCTGTACCACGCTGTTGAATCAGCCAGTAAACCAGCTGACCAGTGCTGACTGTGGTATGATTTTCTCATCTTAAGACTAGGCCACAAGATAATGAACTGCTACAAGTAACAGCCACCTCAGTTTCTTCTTGGCTGATGAAATAAATGCACTACAGATATGAGGTGGATTTGAACTGGTAGTTTAAAAAAAGAAAATTCCTCCTTATCTTTGTCATTATGAGATGTAAAGATTCAGTTGACAGCATAAGACCTTTCTTAGAAAATTAAAATTTTGTTAAGAAATCTCATGCTGAGGTTAGATTTGCTGGAAGATTCGAAAAGGTTCATGAACACTTCAGCAAATATAGGCAAAGTATTTACAGGTCTTGGCACAAATTTTAAGGTAGAATGTGCCACTTTTTTTGAGAACAAAGGTCTTGGATATAGCTAATGTGGGCTAATGTATAGATATGCTCTGCGAAACATTCATATTTCTTCATCATTTTGTTATATAAGAAATTCAGAATTATTCCTTCAGTTGTTTTAATCTTAGTATCTTTAGAATGGTTCACACCTGAATTTTAGATGGCATGCCTGACTCACAGACAGTATGAAAGAGACTCAATTGAAAAAAATACAAAAAGAGACATATGGAGATGACATTATAAGTATCAAAACACAAACTGTCTTATATATTAGATTTGAGTAAACCTCTGAACTTTCAATCACATCATTAACTTTAAAGCGTTTAGCAGTTTCTCTGAGATTTAGTTATTCTTTGTACATGATTAAAAAAATCCATGTAACTATGCATGTTATTAAAATGTTATCATGGATCCAGTGTGTAGTCCTAAATAGGAGAATCTCTCAGTACACTCAGTGACAGCTTATTCAATTACTATTAAAAAGTCAAACAGAATATTTTTCAACTATCTCATTTTGGTCTAAAGGGCAAAAAAAACATATTATTTTGCATAACATAGGAGGAAAAAGGAATTGCCTTATTCAAAGAAATAGGTCTGACAATGAAATTTTTTGCTTTTCTGAAATTGACCCTCAAATTCCTGAGTTCACAAAAGGGCGGTTGTACATTTTTTTCCAGTCATCACACAAAATCTTGGCCTCCAAAATAAGAACATTCCTGTTAAAAAATCTTGCTTAAGTTGCAGAGCAATATATGTCATCTATGTTATTTTATTGGAGATGTCACTATCGCTCATTAAGAAACTTTTTTCATAAATAGCACTAAAACTATGTAACTGGCTAAATACTTTATGAGATCTTTTGTTGAGCAAATCCCTTGAATTTTGTCAATGGATATATTCACGGAATAGCGTAAGAGAAGCTCTACGATGAAGTCTTATTGTTGAGTAATAGATGAAATGACTCAAATGAACAAAGTTTTCTGTTTTTTCTGCTTAAAGTCAGTGCAAAGAACTGAATTTCAAGTTTAGAAAGGTTTGGTTGACTCATCCTTCCTCCTCACCTCACTATTATTTTTCATTTCACTCTACTTCTTGGTTTCAGTAAAAACACATGCACAGATAAACTGTGTAAAAGCCTTTCACACTGCATATTCTCTGAGAAAACATAAGACTTCCAGCTCTATTTTGAAAAATCAAAAAGCTCAGCTAGATGAGGATTTTCCTCCATATCAGCCTTTTGCCAGACACATTAATTTATTCTCCTACGTCCTGCTTGCATGTTCAAGAAACTACCCACAGTGTTATTTTCTCTCCTCAAATACTGATTTCTGCTCAGATGATCTCCTTTCTTTCCACCTTCAATTAGAAACAGTGGATATGAGCTTAGCTCTGCAGCCATGTGTTTATAAGCATGTGTGTATTTACATGCACTCATTACAAAATGTGCTTTGACAGCCCCCTGCTAAGCCTTTCCCCAGATTAAGGAATCATAAGCAGCTTTGGACTGCTTGACCCTGCTGGTTCATCATTTATGATGTTCAAAACACGTACATGGCCAATTTGAGTTTATCTAAACACTTAAGGAGAAACTCTTCAATTAAAGATCATACTAAGTGACAGTGACAGTAACTCTCTTATCAATATGGTGTGGCTAAATCTCCATCAGATGCTGGGAAAAGTGCTCTAACCTTCAGAAAACAAATAAGAGAGCATTGTATTTGGAGCAGTTCTTTCTTAGAACTAATTTTTCATAACCTTGAAAGGAAAAAGTGGTTTACTATCAAATGCTCCAGCAAGATTTCACTGCGGTGTTTTGCTTGGGATGTAATTTCCAAATGCTTCAGTTTCAATGGAAAGAAAAATATATTTATATATAAAAAGGAATGATACAACATGTTTTCAATATCAATCACACAGAATGCTTTATCATTTTAGTAAATGATGCTGTATAATCTTTGTGCACATCAAACAACAAAGCAATAAATTCACTGGGGGATATTTACAAGGGTATCCAGGCTGAATTGAGATGTCTTCTAGTCCTTTTTCTAAATTGTCACATGTACTGCCTGCTGTAGAAAGGGGAAGCCACCAATTGATTTCTAATTCTGCAAACCCCAGGGTGTAAATGTGATTAGCGGTAATTGGAGAAGTTCAGCAACTGTTAATTTCTCCTCTCTTTGTTGTTTTTCCTATTTAAAATATTAACGAAATGTGTATGTAGGCCAAAACTGACTCTGGTGCAGCTGAACAAAGGATACATATTTAATCAGAGCTGTGGGACCCCGATGCGGTTGTCTGAAACAAATGTGACATGTGCTTCCTCTCAAAAAAAGTCAAGCGGCTAATAAACAGCATCAGTATTTTGTTGTAATGTTCATTGTCTACATGATGTCGAGTTTAATGGCATTACACTATGTAAAAAAGCCAGAAGTACACTGCTAAATTTGTCTTTCCCAGTTGGCTGTCCCTGAGGAGATTATAATGCAAGTGGTGGCTTTGTTTGTTGCATGCATAAGTGTGCACATGTTCCTAAGTTTTAAGTTGTAAAGGAAGGTGGTGAGAAGAGACATTAACCCCTGTATGTCTGAGTGTCTCCTTAGAATGAAGCAGTTTTACAGGAGCATAAAGTAATGATGAAAAAATAAGATTTGCTCTCTAACTACGTAATATCTCGCTTGTGTTTTTTCTAGACAAGATTCTCCCCTATCCATAGGCACAAAGGTTTGCTAATACTTTCTAGCAAGGAAATGGTTTTTATATTTCAGCCCTAGAAAGGAACCCATGTTTTCCTTTAGTCCCTAGCGTTAAATATTTTTCTTTATTAACTTAGAACTGGGAAGGCTGTGTGCACAACAGTGTGCAATCCTGCTCAAAATGCTTTGAACATCTCAGGAAGCCAACAGGAAGCTTTGGTTAGCTTAGCATGGATAACTCACTCTTAGATGGCTAAAGCTAATGGTTCAAAGCTGCACCAGAAGAGGTTAGACTGGACGTTAGGAAGCATTTCTTTACTGAGAGGGTGGTGAAACATTGGTGCAGGCTTCCTAGAGAGGTGGTCAATGCCCCAAGCCTGTCAATGTTTAAGAGGCATTTGGATAATCCCCTTAACAACATGCTTTAACTTTTGCTCAGCCCTGAATTCATCAGGCAGCTGGACTAGATGATCGTTGTAGTTCCTTTCCAACTGAAATAGTCTCCTCTCCTCTCCTCTCCTCTCCTCTCCTCTCCTCTCCTCTCCTCTCCTCTCCTCTCCTCTCCTCTCCTCTCCTCTCCTCTCCTCTCCTCTCCTCTCCTCTCCTCTCCTCTCCTCTCCTCTCCTCTCCTCTCCTCTCCTCTCCTCTCCTCTCCTCTCCTCTCCTCTCCTCTCCTCTCCTCTCCTCTCCTCTCCTCTCCTCTCTCCTTTCTTCTCCTCTTCCAGATGGATCTCATCTCTAACGCTTTTGAAGCAAGAAACTTACCTGGCAATGCCTGAAAAAGAATTCAGTGAGTTAATATAGATGTTGATTGAAAAAGGTAAAAAGATGCTTTATGGAAACAGTTCCTCACCAAAATGCCCTGAGTGCATCTTTTCATTGAGTAGTGGTGGGGCTGTATGGGGCTTATCATTTGGAAAGCTAAAGACCACATTAGTGGCAGATGCCTAATTCCATTTTTGAAAGGCTAGGAGATTGCCCCAGGTAGGCATATGCATGGTGGGGTTTCTACATTTCTAACTACCATCCTGAAAGATCACAGATATTACAGAGATACACCCCAAAACAGACCCCTTGGAAAGTCATGAACATGTTGGAAACGGGAGCCTCACCAGAGCCATCGGATCCTGAGCTGCAGAGCTCACTCTGGAGAGTTAGTATGATCTCACAACCCTCTCCACCAGACAGGGAGCCCCAAAACGTCAATTTAATTGTCTCACAGGAGACCAGCAGTAAACTAAACCCTTTTGTAATAATCCCAAAGATTATTCCTTGGCAAGTTTTACTCCTATAGAAAGAGAAGTGAATCAAAAAGCTTTGTTTAACTCATTACTCATGTTATCTGATGCTTAAGAGATTTGGAAAACAAGAGTTCTGGGTGTTCAAATGCAGAAGTACTGATCTCATAGAGAAACTTCCAGTTTGGGAATATCTTTCCCTCTTGGGTTTACCGAGTAATTAACACCATTATAAATAGAGTAAGACCTTATGAGTATAACTTTTACGCCTACCTGATGCTTGTTGTCTGCTCTGCTCTGCTGAGCATGGAGGAAGTTTGCGAGATGATAGAGCATAGGTGCCACCCTGAGCTCAGACAGGGTGTCCATAGCAATATGAAGATTCAGCTGACATATGAAGGGGTAGCCCACAAAAAATAGATCTGTATCATATTGTGAGATGGAATAGATAACTCCAGACCCCAGTTCTGCCACCTCTTGGTAACCTATAAATTTAATTTGTCATTTATTCTGTATTTCTTTCACTGGAAAATACTTTGACTTCTTTTGCAAAGAAAGGTCAAAAGACTCACTGTCTTTTTGCTCGTTTGACCATAACCAAGATAACAAGGATCCCAAGTGTCATAAGGAGAATGAATCTTCCATTTGTCAGTATTTTGAATTGTGTTTGGCATTGCTGGTCTATTTTCTTTTGGGAATCCAACTTTGACTTTAACATAGGCAGCTATTGCTAAAACATTTTTAATATATCATAAATATGATATATATTAATATAGTATTAATATTTTATAATAATATCTTATAGTAATAATAAAATAATATATAATATATAGTATCGTTATGTATGCAGTATGCTTTTATATATATTATTTTATTAATTTTTAAAAATATGTTACTTATACACACACACATATATACCCACACATGCACACATATACATTTGCAACATTTTCCACAGAACAAATACTGAGCTTGGGAACTAAATAGCTACAGTTGGGACTGCTTTCCCTTCTCTAGTAAAATCCAATGCTTGTTGCTATTTATTTAATGATTAATATTTCTAAGACACCTTTTTGAGAGTAATAAAGTAATTTTTTCCTTCTGTTTTCTCTGGATTACATCCCAGATACAGAGAGACACCATTATACTGAAAGTCAGAAACTGGAAACATGCCCCCTTGCTGTTTTGTTTTCTGTTTTGAAGTAAGATGGAGTTGTCCAAGAGTTTTGTTTCCTCTTCTGACTACTGTTAAAAATAATTTTTCGACAGAGTGCTTTGCTCTAATGACACACGACACAGCCCTATTCTGCACATGGCACACCTGAACTTTGGCTTCAGAGGAGCATTTCAGACAGTGCCAGGCACTTCTTTCCTGATGTACACCTTTCTTCAGGACCCCAAATGCTTACATCATGCACAAACCGACCTGTGACCTGAGGTGCCTTTCAGAAATAAATATGTTTCTCTCTGCTGACAGCTAGAATGACTATGTTTAATACGTTTAAACAAAGTGAATCAAGGCCTTTGCTCTGCAGTTGTCAGAGAAATAAATATGCTCTTAACCCCTCTCTGAACAAACCTACTACAGATTTCCTTCCAGAAATACCTTGAGGAAGAAGTGGTACCATTCACCTCATTAAACGGTAGCTCCAAAGGCAGGAGAAAAGTCACTGCAGGACCTCCATATGTGCAATAAAAGGAGATAAGTGTCTCCAGAGTATGAGTCGAGTTATAGGACTCTAAATATCTTTCTTCCCCCTCTTTGACTCATGAGAGAAGCCTAAGAAAAAGATGGGTGGAACTCAGCTGTCTTAACTGCAGATGCCTAAGTCACCTGTAGGTATTTACATCTGGGCTTATCCCTCCTAGGTTGCTCCAGTATTTGGAAGAGGGCTTGTCAGTACAGTCAATGGAGTAATTATTCCTTTCATGAAATATTTGCCTAACTCTGGTCATGTGAAAGACACTGCAAGCTCCATTGACTACATGGACTCCATCTCTGGGGCAACTGACTTGGATGTGAACTGTAAACACTGTAGACACCTGAGGTGAGAAAGAGGAATCTGACCAAAAGCTCCCAGATCCCAAATGTAATTTTTTGTAAAGTAGAACCCATTATCATGAATTTGTTTAAAACCTACTTCTTTACATGAAATTAAAAAAAAAGGAAAACAAACCCTTCAGTTTTCAAATTTATCCTTTTTTTCCAGTTTTAGTAGAAGAAAAAATACGAGAAAGGCAGAGTAAAGAGAAAATATTTTTCACAGAAGAGCTTGAAAGAAACAACAGTTTCTCCTTAGCCCAGGAGAAAAGTATAGTTCTTCACTGGATACTCTAGTAATGACGTAAATGAAGTTTAATGAAGTGAAATTATAATAAATCCCACTCTTTGTAGAATAGTACCCAGATGGAAAATATATAGACATGCCACATGAAATGCTGGTCTTGTTACATTCCCAAGAAAAACCCATTGCTAAATAGTTTCTGGAGTCAGAGATTTGAATTTTTCTGCTGTCTCCGTTTATGTATCCCTCTCTCCTCATTTCCATCTCTGACATTAGCCATTATACCCCTCCACTCAGTTCTCTGCCTCCTTCTATTGTGTCTCCTTTCAGGGAGTGCTCTTACTAAGCCTTTTTATCATGCTAACCTTCAGCTTGTTTGGAGATCTCTCAGAGGAACACTTTTTTCTTCTCAGTAATGAAAAGGCAGTTCTAAACAGAAAGCATACAAGAAAATGTAGTTAATAAAGATACTGAAAGCTATTCATACCTGAGTGAGTCATTGATATGTCTATACTGCCAAACAAAAGAAGTCAAGAACCGATTTCTTCCCAGGGGCTGTGCAACAGTGACTGGCTCATACATTGCTGCCGAGGGATAGATCTCTGTCTAGCAGAATTGTCTTGGAGAGAGTTCATTGCCGTGGTCCAAAGCTGAGCCAAAAGAGAGCTATCAGTTAGGTGGCTTTATTTCTTATGCTCTCTTTTTAATTTATTTTACGGTAAAGGTGAACCTTGTGTCTCTTGCTCAAACCAGCTGTAAAGCTGTGAAGAATATAATGGATTTTTAAACCTAGATTATAGACAGATGAAGAACACTTGGTTACAATACTGTCCACTGATTTAATCACCATTGTAAGTCCAAAGACACCTTTTTCCCCATGTGTCACTGATACACTGTTATTTCTGCTTTTGGGTTGGTGTTTAGATACTGAGGAGATAGGTACTATATAGCTTTGTATGCAAATAATTTTAGAAAAATTTGCACTTCTGCAAGCATTTGGCTCATATTTTTAGTCTGAGTGTTCACAAAAAATGTTGGGCTTCAAAGCTGGTAGAAAAAAATTGTGCAGCCACAAAGAAAGTCTTGGTGGAAAATAAATGTTGTGCCTTTTATACAAGATTAGTGAGATGAGAGGAAACTTTTACTTTAGAGCTCTTCAGCTCCCGTTACAACTACTCTGTGTCTTTATTTCTCAATTTGCCTACTTTCTCTCTTCTAACAGCTTCTCCACCCACATTTTCTCCCTAGAACAACCATAAAATTGCATTTACAGCTAATTTGCTATGCTCAGAAAAGCAATTTAGATTCTTTAAGTGAGGTTGCCTATTTCTAAAAAGAGATGTCTCTCACTGCTTCTTTTTTACCTGGCATACATCTAAACCGGCTCCTCCAGAATGGCAAGTATGATAATTATGTAAAAAACATTCACATCAAAAACATGTGATATGAGTTGTTATTTTGACTTCTGTTGACACCTCCTGTTCTCTTTCACCCAGATGTTTCCATGAAGTAGCACAAAACTTTTTCTGTTTGTCTTTAATTTTTTTTTTTTTCCCTGAGAGTAGAAACAGACTTTTCTGTTTCTAGTGAAACTGAAAGTCTTTGCTTCCTCTATTACTCTGTGTGTGTGGGGATGCTTTTATGCAGGTGTGTGTTTCTTTACTGGAACTGCTTTCAAGACCTGTGGAGGCTTTCTGTCCAAACACACCTTTGATTCGCAATGACCTAGCTGTAGATTTTCAATTCATACAAACCCAACATGCATTTTCAGATATTTAGTGGTAGTGGTCAATAGGTCGATGTCCAGATGGAGATCAGTGATGAGTGGTGTCCCTCAGGGATCCGTTCTGGGCCCAGTGCTTTTCAATATCTTCATCAATGACATAGACAGCGGGAACGAGTGCACCCTCAGCAAGTTTGCAGATGACACCAAGCTGAGTGGTGCAGTTGACACGCCTGAGGGACAGGATGCCATCCAGAGGGACCTGGACAGGCTGGAGAAATGGGCCTGTGTGAACCTCATGAGGTTCAACAAGGACAAGTGCAGGGTCCTGCACTTGGGTCGGAGTAATCCCTGGTATCAATACAGGCTGGGGGATGAAGGGATTGAGTGCAGCCCTGCCAAGAAGGACTTGGGGGTACTGATAGACAAAAAGCTGGACATGAGCTGGCAATGTGCTCTCGCAGCCCAGAAAGCCAGCCGTATCCTGGGCTGCATCAAAAGAAGTGTGGCCAGCAGGGCGAGGGAGGGGATTCTGCCCCTCTACTCTGCTCTCGTGAGACCCCAGCCGGAGCACTGCGTCCAGCTCTGGGGTCCTCAGTACAAGAAGGACATGGACCTGTTGGAGAGGGTCCAGAGGAGGGCCACAAAAATGATGAGAGGGATGGAACACCTCTGCTATGAGGAAAGGTTGAAAGAGCTGGGGCTGTTCAGCCTGGAGAAGAGCAGGCTGCAGGGAGACCTTGTTGGAGCCTTTCAGTACTTAAAGGGGCTTTATAAGAAAGATGGGGACAGACTTTTTAGCAGGGCCTCTTGCGATAGGACAAGGGATAATGGTTTTAAACTAAAAGAGGGTAGATTCAGACTGGATATGAGGAAGAAATTTTTCACAATGAGGGTGGTGAAACACTGGAACGGGTTGCCCAGAGATGTGGTAGATGGCCCATCCTTGGAAACATTCAAGGCCAGGCTGGATGGGGCTTTGAGGAACCTGATCTAGTTGTGGATGTCCCTGCTAATTGCAGGGGGGTTGGACTAGATGACCTTTAAAGGTCCCTTCCATCCCAAAGCATTCTATGATTCTATGATATTTAGCTCGAACGATTGCTTCCCACCCAAAGTGATTAGATTATCACAAGATAAAAAGTCAATATTTCATAGGCCAGAAGGTACATTTTTATGCCTTTTAAGTCACAGAGTGTTAAAGCTGTTTAGACACCTAACTGTTATTGAAGTAATTGGCTTTTAAATATCTGCAAAAGGATAGTTCTAGTGATTATTGACATAAAAGTTAAAAACTGCAACATTTTTCCAGGGTCCCGTGCCCTCCGTGATATCCAGCCATGACTTAGAAGCTCAGGATCCTGCTATCAGGTACTGAAGAAAGAGGTGCCTATGAAAGGGTCTGTGGCTACGAGTAAGGAGCTGCCTGCGCTAGCCACAGAGAATGGCCAGGAGAGGAGTTAGGACTGCCCTTAAGGACAGGTAATCAGCCCGGCAGCTACCTAACTATGGATCTGGAAGTAAAGCCTATTTTTATTCAGCATTTCCTAACATGACTCTGTCCTGAAGTCAGACTGACAGCCTGGACACCTGGACAAGGGTGCCCTTAAATCCAGTAAATTGAACTTGGGTGAGGATGCTCGTTTAGGAACTGAACTCTTTTCGGTCCCTACCTGTACCTGACCTGAAGGAAAGACTTGAATCCTGATTGCCTCTGTCTTAGTGGAGTGCCCTACCCATGAAGATAACTGCAAGTCTGGAGCACCCTCTCTTCTCCCGTCCCACACATTCCCCCCAGTATGCAAAAAAAGTATGTCCTAAAATGCATCTTGTAAAGATTTTCATAGCATTAAGGCCAGAGGGGATCATTGTAACAATCTAGTTAAACCAGAATATTTTACCCAGTGTTTCCTGTGTTAAAACCATTACCTTAAATTAGAGCAATCACACTTAGAAGGAAAGACAGACTAGATTTAAAGACTTGCATGATGGCAAATCCACCACATCCATTGGCAAAGCTGTTCTAGTGATTAATTGCCCTCACTGTTTAAAAAATTACATCTTGCTTCCTGTTTGAATTTTCCAGTGCTACTTCAATTGTTTCAGTCACAAGTTTCTTAAATTCTAGGTTCTGGCCACAACAGGAAACAGAAGTGCCAAAATACCATGAAAAAAATATTTTTGTCTTGTTTTTCCTCCCTCAGAAGGAGAAGGAAACAATGAAGCTAGTGAAAAAGAAACTAGAGATTTGCTTGGTCAGGACACAGCTTCACCTCTAATCAGGGTCTGCAGAGGCATTATTTAAGCTAATCTCTTGTTATAAAATCTGTCTCAGAAGTTTTTCTCCAAAGTTTCTGAATCTAAGATATCCAGTAGGTAAAGTAGCTCATTCCAGGTGAATCACTGAGACTGGGATTCAAACAACATTAACAGCTGTACAAATCCTTATGTGCTTTTCCACTGCTGCTGAAAAATTTGGCAAGTCTCACAAGACTGGGATTTATCAGAATTCCAGCACTTTTTGATTTGGGTCCAACTGATGCACCTCGTTTACTTACAGTATTTGACTATTAATTCACCTACTTTCTTCTCAACTGTTTGCAGGGAAGCTAGCTCTGCTCTGGGCATATTAGTCTGTGGTTTCTGACTTTCTGCTTGTGTGTTTCTCTGCAGCAGCTGGCAGGAAAGCATGCAGCAAGGGCACTTAGTGCACCCAGGGAGTGAAGTAAGTGTTTATATCTCTTCTTGAGCCAGGGTCAGAGCGGAGGTACTGGACTAGATAGTTTGTTTTATTCTGTCTTAACATCAGGATCTGAGTTTAGCTTCTCCTCCAAGAAGTGTTTTAGTGTCAGCTTGGATTCAAGAGTAAAATTCTAGTCATATGCAACATCATTCACAGTATTTGAATTGTTAGTAATATGAAAGTTCTTGAGGTTTCTTATGACTTTCTTTCCTCGTTCCTTTCCTTTTAATGTGCTACTTTAATAGCAGGATGAATGTATGTTGTGCATTTAGTTTACACATCGTTCTACCATTAAGCACCTGGATTTGAAGTAGTTTCTTCCCTGAGGATTTAAATAAATGCATTGCCCCAGATTCAGCGTCCAGGTTACTATGAGTTAGCCATGTGCCACACAGGAATGTTAGCTCAGAGAATGCTATAGCTGTTTGTACTGCAAATGCAGCTCTCTTGTCGGTCATAATAAAAGAAATCAACTTGTATTTCTTTAATGACAAAACCTCCCTGTGTATTAATTTGGTTTTACATGACAATACATCTTGTCAGAGCAGCCAGAGAAATCTGAAAACATACACTAAGAGAATTGTCAGCAAAGTAATTTATGTCAGGAGGTTGATGATCTTTTGCTCTGCGTTGCATGGCTTTACTTCTGGTTAGGAGCAAAGCACAGGATGGGTCCCTAGAAATGCATACACTTATAAAATCATTTGTTGACAAAATCAGTTTTAAAACAAAGTCAGATTTCCTTTTTCAAAATATAATCTAATACTTATATTATATGCTGTGATATTAATATGTAGACCTTGATTCCTGGGTCAAATACCTGTTTACTTCTTTGGTTTAGATTCATTGTATTACAGAGCTGGGATTTGTACTGTGAGTGACTGTGTTCCTTACAGTAATTTTGAAAAGGCTTTTTTTATTAATCCATAAATGTTATGATAGTCTAGCAGACAAAGAAAGGCACAGTAAGCTGGATACTGAAATGATGACAATATCAAATTGGAAGTAAAATAGGAATACAAAATGGAATTTGGACTGAAATCTGACATTCAGTTTGGAATTGAGTTTAGTCTGAATTATTGTAACAGTGTAATTTGCCAAGAATTAATTCATACCATATCATTTTACTCTCCAAAATCGGCTGGTTCTTTTATATAAGATATGCCATACTGACTAGTTACTGTTTTTTTTTTTTTTTTTCCTTCCTTTTCACAGGTGGGAAAAAATTATCTCGTTTAATCCAAGAATCTCTGAGTAATGTTATGTAGTTAGACAAGTTTATGCCACAGGTTAATCTTGATGATTATAATAGCTCTTTCTGACCTGAAAGCCTATAAATATTGTAAGTTATTATTTTAATTCACTTTAAATAAGATGTGCTAGAATATATCATTTGAAAAGGCTTGTACATATAGGAAAATCTGTAGCAAGTGAACTGCTAACCATGCTGCTGTAGAAAATACTTTTAACATCTCATTCTTTTGGATAGGGATGATTCATCAGGAATCGTTTGCAAATCTTTGGCATTTGCAAAGTAGTGTCTTTATGTAAGAGAAAGCAAACAAATATCCAGAGTGCTAGTGCTTGTCAGCTTGATGCTTATAAATGTTTCTATTCTGAGACTGGGTTTTGAAAAGGAAAAAAATAACCCTAAGCATTGCAATAAGAAGTGTGACTTCAAATATGAGCTCTGTAGTTACCCTGAAAACAGACTGTGGAGTGAAACGTGGCGCCATCCCAATAGCAGATTAGCTACACAGGCACCTTTTGCATCACCAAATTTCTCAGAGGGCAGGGTTCATATTATGTGGCTCGATGGCTCCAGCCAACAGGTTTTCCACATAGCCCATTTCACCAGCTGTCAGGCTCACAGCAATCAAAACATTAGTCCTACACGGTGTTCAGTTTTAAATTCCCGTCTGCTTAAAGTTATGCGTGGACTGAAGTGCTTCAAAGGAGTGCAGCTTAAACATGCATGCCCACTCCAAGAAATCCTGCCCATGGTTTCTTGCATTGATAACTGGTGGTATCTGAGACACACCTTGATGTTTAGAAGTGACTTCATGTTGGAGGCTGAGATGAAATCTCAGTTGCTGACATATTGATTTGGCTTTAAAAACAGTAATAAAGCAAACACCAGAAACATATAGCTGGAGACAAATATTCAAAGAGAAGAGAGTCTCTTTCATTCCCCTTCCCAGCCCTCTGGCCCTGGAAAAGCTTGTCGTTTCCCTTCAGCCCAGGCTCTGTCAGCAAGTCCATCACTGTGCTCTGACTGTCAGAGCTCACTTGTGGGAAATTTTCAAGCCATGCTTGTTTGGTTTTCCTCTTCCTGTTTGACTTGTATCTTTAAATAATGTGGTTACTTCACAACAGCTTGTTTTTTGACTGGGGCACAGGGCATATTTTTCTAGCAGATAAAAAAACTTCCCACAATTTGCCTTGTGTTATTTCCCTTTTTGAAGAGAGAGCTGATAAATTCAGGGCAATATGTAATAGATGCTTTCCTGTTTTTACTTATTGCTCCGTCAGGCTTGTCAGCCAGAAATTTATTAGCTCATTTTGCGGCTGTAACGTTTAAACAAGAGAGAGTAAGCAGTACACTTACCCTAAAGAACAAGTGTCAATAACAGTGCTTATGTTGTATCCTGATCCATAGACCAGCATTGGAGAGGGATGGTGGGTCTTTTCCACACCAATAAGCCCGTACCTACACACCTATCTTAATTTTTAATGCTTATTCTCTCATTTCTCCTCTGTGTTATTCTCACTTTCTGAGTAACTGCGAAACCAAAGGAGGGAGGGTAGGAATAGCTGTTGGTCTTAATTTCATCCACCTAAAAGTAGAGTTGACTTGTCTGAGCAATCACTGAAGCTTCCTCTGTAATCAAAAATGTGAAGACATCTCCATGAGCGAATCTACCACATTTATTTCTGGGTAGGGTAGATTAACTTCTAGAAGTTCTTGTCTCTTCACTGCATGTAGGGAAAAGCTAACTGATTAGATAACCACAACTGAAGTGGCAAAAGTCAAGGAGGTGAATGCTTCACTTCATGAGGTGGCCATGAAGTGAAGAAGAGTCTCAGGAAAAATTCAAGAACCAAGGCTATGTCTGCCAAGTTATCCCAGCAGTGCTCCTGACACTCACACATCCTTCCTCCACCTCCCCCTGCTTATTCTACTGTTCATATCAGTGTCTGATGGATATATTACCTTCACTTGACCAAGACTAACCCCGCCTGAGGAATCAGAGACACAGCCCCTCTGCCATTCAGAAAAGGCTTCATTTTCCCAAAGTGAATGACTCAGATCTAGTGAGGGATTGATGTTTGGTTGTTTTGTTTGTTTATTTGTCTGGAACCAAAATGCTTTTTTATAAATGGAGGATGTGAGTGAGTATTTCCTGGGTTGGAAGTTGATGAGATAATGGGTTGGGGACAAGGAAAGGAAGTTGCTTATGTGGCATATAGGGTGCATGCCACACAAAATGGTGATAGGGGAGTAAAAGGGTACTGCAGATCTCTTCACTCTGATAAACCAGCGTCTGAACACTCTTAAAATCTGGAGAGGAGATAGAAAGTTGATTGAAGGTGGCAGAAAATCTGCCTTGCTGAGCTGAGTCAGTAAAAGTCTTGCAGGAGTCAGAAGATTTTCAGTTGAATTTTCCCGTTACACAACCATGGGGAAAAATGCTAGTGTCCCCTTGCACTTCACAGCAACCATCAAAATGCTTCCTTATCTGGAGTTTCTTAATCACTTCAGGCTGCTGCATGCAGTCTGGTCCTGTAGAGCAGCTGTGCAGATGGCACTGGTGTGCTGTTATATTCATACCCACTGGAGCAGTGCCAGTGGAAACACAAACCTGGCCAGGACAACAGTCTTGCCAACTGGGTGGGGACAGAGAAGGCAATGTATTGGGCACTTTCTGTGGGAGGCAATGTATTGGGAACTTTTTGTGGTTGGAAAACACCCTGTTTTCTGTGCTACCCAAATAACACCTACCTAGGGCTTCAGAGCTTGCACATTGCCTGGAAATCAACTTTCTTGTACTGATTTTGCATCCCAGGATTGTGCCCTACTAATGTAAATTATCAAATGCATCCCTTCTTCCTTCTGCAGATTAACATTGTGGAGTCACAGACCATAAACTGCACTGCACACAAGAATTTTGTGGTAATTTTGAGACAAGAGGGGATAAAGAGAAAGAAAAATCATAATGGCCAAACTGAGTGAAGTCAAAGGTCTCTTGTTATTGATCTCCTTACTTTAACACTGGGTGGTAGCAAATGATAAGAAAAAGTGTAAAAAACAGAGTACCCCCAGAATATTTTCAAAGTGATCTTTCTTTGGTGCATCCAAGGTCTTGTTTTTGGATCAGATAAATCAGCATCAGCCTCCAACAGTCATGGTAGGAACTGGGCAAAAGATACCGCCCAGAACACTGTTCCGAATCAAAAATATATGTTAACCTCAACCCAGACATCTGCCTGCCCATGGCATCACACCCTTTTGGAAACTGAGTTCTTTTCCTTCCACAGCTTCTCCATGTGAGTGCATCCAGACTGAAGATTATTTTGTTCAGCAGCTACTGTTCTGAGTTCGATCAATTTAGGTACTTCAATACTTCCATTTTGTTGACTGCAGATCCTGCCAGTATTAGCCCTGAATGAAATACCAAAAGTGGGCCAAACATTTGTCCTCTTTCTAAGAACATCTTGAAAATCCAGATGATGTCATTTGCTTCACCGTTTTCCATAGTCAATGGCTATTATATTCCCTGTGCCATTACTATACTAAGGCACTGGCCAGGAAGTATTTTCTATCAGATTTTCTAAGGTGGAGAATTCCAGCTCTGAAAAATAAATCATCTATGGACCATATTATAATTCAAAAAGATAATTGTAGGAAAAAATGAATATCACTTTATCCTGGAAGAGTGTAAGGAAATGGAATCACAGTTTTGCAGTGCTACGGAAGGAGGAACCTCTGCAGTGCCACTATAATAAACTTCAAGGTATGTTAGAATTTACTTTCCGTTCCTATACCCAGACACAAAGTCTATACATTCTGTCACTATACACATAAAATGAAAACACTTTCCGATCCAAGCCAGGAAAGGGCTTTGCTCCTTGTTCAGCAATTAAGATGTTCAGTTATGGAAACACTGTGCATTCTTCAATTTGAAAAGAACCTAGTTCCTTGTGGTGCCCAACATTATTAAATCCACATTAAAAGGACAAGGCTTACAGAAACAGTGAAGCCATACATCTGAGTGAAATAGCACCATAATCCATTTCACGTTGTGTTTTCCAAATTACAGCTCTTCGTAGCTGTAGATTGAAGGTTGTATTATTCTATTTAGCTAACAGAAAATAACTTCCACCAATTTTCCACCAGCAGTTCCTAAATCACCATAAACATGGAGCTTACCTAGAGTTTTGTGAATATATACTTTTTCAATTTAGTGGCCAATAGAAAAGCAGCCAAACAAAACACTCGCTTTTGGTCTAAATTAAATGTTTCACATGACCCAAACTGTACAATTTCTTTTTCATCTGTTTAGTGATAATATGCCATTTTGAAACAAAAGTATCAAAACATTTTGTTTTGAAACTATTAAATGCTTTATGCAGAAGTTTACTACTTTCCACACTGAACTACTCATTCCAAAACCATAGAAGAATTTATCAAGATGGAGTCAGGGTCTTCATGCATGGTGCATGGATATCAGGCAATGACCATAAACTAAACAGGGAAGGTTTTGACTTAATACTAATAAAATATTTCTCAGCAGGAGGACAGTGAAGCATTGGAAAAATTTCCCTAAAGAGTTTGTGCAATCTTGATCCTTGGAGGTTTTGAAGACCAAACTGAACAAAGCCCTGAGGAATTGGGCTTAATTAAATGTTGACCCTCCTTTGAGCAGGAAGTTGGACTAGAGGTCTCCTGACGTTCTTTCTGACATAAAATATCCTATGATTTCATGAATTTGTCAGAAATAAATAATTTTGATTAACCCCAATCTGTCTTGCTCAGGAAATAAACCTATTCAATCAAGGACATCTAATTTAAAACTGGTCAGCCATGCATCCATGACTTTAACCTGAAGTATAACAAGGAACACTGTAATGAATTTGCTGGTTGGTGGCAGCACAGCAGGAGATAGCATATCAGAATTTTTAAGACTGAATTTGCTACTCTAATTTCCTTTTTGTGCCAGAATTCCCATCTTAAGGAGTCTTCAGCAATATTTAGCTGAGAACTGGTCACACATGTTCAGGGCTCAGGTTCCAGTTCCAGGAAGTGGATGTTATTTTTAGGTAGTTGCACTGGAATATACTAGAGCTTTAACAGTGAATAGTCTTTTCTTGGATGTGATTAAAGCTAGTTGAAGCAACAAAATGTAGATTTTTTTCTTTTTTTGTTTTTAATAAGAAAATTGTACTCCATTTTTTGTTCTCAAGAACAATTGTTCTTGTACTTGTTGCAATTACAATTGTAATTGTTCTGAAGAACATTTTCTGAACCATTGTGCTCCCTTCAGATATTGCTACTAAAAAAAATTGGTGGACATCATTGTTGTGTTTTACTACACAGAAATGGAATTACCTAAATGAACTTTTGGAGTAGTCACTGTCTACGTAGGCAGTTTTGGTTACCGAGTCAGAAAACGAAGTTAAATAACTAGTATTTGATGGAGAACATTCCTCAGTTAAAGCATGTAAGAGTGGGGTCCTCAACTTCTCACTCAATTGACTCTTGAGTAGTACCAGCAGATTCTGGACTAACCTTGTTACAAGATGAGGCAAACTATGTCCTGATGGTTTCCTTCTCCTTCTCAGTCCTAATGCAATGATTTGGAAAATGAAGATTTTGATTCCAGTAAGGGAAAAAAAAAAAAATAAAAAATTGTCATTTTGTAGAATTAATTCCATGCTTTTGACCAACAGTAATTAGTCTACTGGCAAAATCTGGAAGAAATATGCCAGCTGCTGCAAACTAGGTACCTACTCACAGTTTGACTCTTTATCCTCCAACAAGACATAGCCTTATTCAGAGACCCCCAAGATGGTGTTGACCAAACTAGCAAGTTTGGCCATGGTTTTGTTTTACGTGTACTAAGAGGAGAGTTTGCCCAATGGTGCAAGAACATAGCTGGAGAATTTTCAAGGGCCCACATGGCACTTTGTAGCATCATATGGATGCCATGGCTCCAGTCAGTGCTGATTTGGGGAACATGATCCACCATGACAAGCTGGCATTCCCTTATTAAACTCTAAGCCCTAGAGAGGGAGCAGGAACCATTTACTACCTCTTGTGCATCCCCCTTGTGTTTTGTTTACCGAGATGTTGTCTCTCATTGTGTGCTTAGACCATGACAGTTCATCAGGGAGGGACAAAGTCCATCTTGTTTTTACCTCCCATTCGAGTGGACATTCCTGAATACTTTGGTGCAAATAAACAACAATAAGAATGTAGGGAAGTCCAGGCTGGTGGAGTCAATAAGCCAAGGAGCTGGGGAAAACATGTTACCAGAGAGACGTTACAGGAGTAGGGAATTACTTTGCATTATTCTGATGCTTTTTCATTACTTCCTGCAGTGCCATATGACTGAGTGAGTCATCACAGCAGCAAGGACTAAATTTAGGATATCTTTGAATTAATGACCCTTCACTGCCTACGCTAAATGGCCACTGTTTTCTAACTAAAAGGCTGCTAATTCAAACTGTGAAAGGACAGAGACTTTAACTTTTGGCCTAATACAGGGTCATTGGCATGAAATCATGACGTTCGGGAGATAACCATCTACTGGTGTCCTTTGGCAGTAAATTCTTAGAAGCCATACTATGTAAAGCAGGAGTTACTGTTTTCTTCTATCTTCTGAGACAAATGTAGTAGCAGACACAGTTCCTAATGTATTCCTGTAACTGTAAACTAATTATTATGGACAATAATTGCAGTGATAGGGTCAGTTACAGTTCTCATCACTGCATTTTCATTAGCTAGCATGCATTCATTAATGATGCTAGCCATTAGCATAGCATATACCAACTATTGGAGATCTCAGGGGGATGATCTGCACACAAATTGCAGGGAAAATTTCAAATAATTTTCTTTTACAGTCTCCATCTACATCCTCATGCACCCACTTTTGTGCTGAGGGAGCCCAAAGTTGTTATATTTTAATGATGGGGGTTATACCTGGCAGCCAAGTATCTGTGGAGCTGGAAAGACCAGAAAAAACTGTCAAAGAAAGCTGGCGTTTGGCAAATGATGTCAGCCACTAAGAATCTTACAAGGCATATGATCAGAGTTCCCTGACTATGTGCCAGCGACTCCTGAAAAAGACCAGCTGTCGGCCATGAAAAGGAGAATGGCTCCTGGAATGGTGGCTGAGAGCTAAAAACTGCAGCAGTCTTGGGATATGCAGACCTTGGAGCCTTGTATTTCCTCAAGCACCTGCAGAACATCATCAAAGAGAAAGAAAAAAAATGAGGAAAGGAAGGGAAGGGAAACAAAAAGATATTGAGAAAGGTTAAAAGACTTGCCTGGGGCTTGGGGAGCACGAAATATCTTCCAGAATGGATCACTGATAATGAAACTTTAGAACCTGATTAAAGCTCACAGCAGTGGGGAGAGGCAGCTCTATCAGCTAACAGCTGCAGCTGAGCCTGGGAGGAAGGAGAACTCTGCCTTAAAATCCACCCAGGGAGAATGCAATGCAGGGAACATCTGGCACACCAGAGGAGTTAAAAGGATCGGCTAGAGTGGTAAATAGGGGAATGCACCTGGCAAGACCCAAGTGGAATTAGGTCAAAGCACCGTACAACATCTACCCAGATATACGACAGATCCAGCCCCCTTCAGACTGGGAGCCCACAGAACAGCAAAAGGAGGATTCTTATGGGCATGACTATCTGGGAAGCAAGGGAGAAATCTGAAACAAGGTAATGTTTTTGTAACAAATAGTTCACAGGAAATATTAAGTAAGAAGTCCACAGAGCAAAATTCTAATAATGTTAATGCAAAATACATCTTCAGGAAAGTAGGAAGAACAAAACTCAGGAAGTGAAGATAGCCTACATTTCCTGAGAAAAATAAAAGCATATGCCCCTTCTGAAAGTAAGTGTGGTAGGATAAAAGAAGTCCTGAGAGAAAGGGCACTTGATCTTTTCTTCCTTTTTTTTTTTTTTTTTTTTTTTTTTTTTAATCTTTTATGCCAGAATACTTGCAAGACTCCTGGCCTTCTAAGGAAGGACATTAAAGCAGAACTACAGGTAATATGGAGTGTTCACAGGAATTTCTAAGGCATATTTAGAAGGAAAGAATTTTCAGAAAACTGCAGACTCATACGGGAATAGATGACATTCTGTTCTTATTGAATCCAGCGGCTTCATATTGACTATTTGCTCCAGGGATAAGGGCAATTCTGAATAAAGGACAAACAGAGGGGAGTGACCATGAGTGTCCATTCTGAAAAGTGGCACCTCTAAGTATTTGTGTTCATGTACCAGATCAGCTCAGGCTGTTTAGAATGATGGTGGACATCATTCGGTCTCTTTAAGTCCATAGTCTGGATAACCGAGGACAACCTCACATGTTTGAAGATTCAGGTTTCAGCTTCATTGTGATAAGTAAAGAAAGTTAAATCCTAAAGTGAGAGATTCAGGGAAATCTTAGAATGGTTTTCAACACCTTAGTTTTTGGGAATAACCAGAAAGTTGGAGACATCCTGAAAGCAGCTGTCACAGAATTTAGTTCATTTGGAGCAAAGCTCAATTGGTCCAGACAGGAATTGTTTTAGAAGTTTGGAAAAAACCTGTTTTATTCTCCTGTGCCATAAAACTAGTCCAATGATGGATGGTGGCAGAGGCAAACTTTTGGGAAAGGCAATTTCATGTAAAAAAAAAAAAAAAGCTTCCTCCAGACTGCTGTAGAAACCTGGACTCCGGGGCCTCTGTTTTCCTCCCTCCACCCTACCTACAAACTTTATACAGTTGAAAAGAAATATAAACAATCAGAGGGAGACTTGGCTGGGAATGCTGAGAGCTGGCAAGGCCCTGCTCCCTCCCTAACTGCAGTGGCTTAAGATCATTAAAGCTAGTCTCTCTAGGAAAAAAAAAAAAAAAAAAAAAAAAGACAAAGTGTGGAAGTGCATGAATCATAAATTCCAAGCAGTAAAAACATAAAATTATAGAAGTTAGACTGTATGATTTTCCTGTCCCTCCCCCACTTTGCCTCCATTCCCTGACTTAAAATAGAGTGAAGAAAGCTTCAGAGAAGTGAGACCAGGGATTAAGTGAGTCAAGAAAGGAATCAGCAGAGCTGCTCTGAGATCTGCAGGCAAAGCGAACAGTGAGCAGCAAAAGAAATAACTATAGTAACATGTAGGGGGAAAAAAAGGCAGATTAGAAGGGTCACAATGGATTTTGCTAAATTTATTTAGGATGCCTTATTCTGTTCTGTGTTTCAGACCTTGAAGTGATATTAGGATCTCATACATGCATTGCAAGAGAGAATCCTCTGCCTTCCAGTCTAAACAGACAAAACAGCAAGGTGAAGAAAAAGCTGAAGAGTAAAGATGTTTGTGGCCCATCACAGTTCAAGGGGCAGAACAGCCTGGAGTCCATCAAGGGACAACAATTCAGTTTTGAGAATACAGTGCCCTAGTTATATCATAGATTGCTGTATTGACCACTGCAGTCTCAAGTGCTCCAACTTCCCAGAGATACACGTCACCAAGAAAAGTGCACAAACTTATCCATTTTCACATTTTCCTTTCTGGATCTGTGTTATTCTAATTTATGTATGTCAGGGTTAAAACTGAGTTAAACCCAAGAGTAACAGCAATTATAGGAGTGGGTCTTAGCTGTTTTAACAACTTGTTGTCTTAGTTTCTGGAGGGTGTTTTTGCTACAGATTATGACATTTAGGTCTGAAAGTCTTTGTGAAATGAAAACCAAGAACAGCCAATGTAAAAAGGGCAAGCAGCATTTTGCTCATTTTGCTTTCAACATTTCTCTTCCTATTTGGAAAAATCTGCACACCAAACTCAGTGAAACCCTATCTCCAATTGGCACAAACCATAACAGCTTCACTGAAATAAATGGAGTTTACACCTGCTGTGGATCCAGCTCAATGAACAGAAACCTATGAAACCTTACACTAATCAGGAAAACGGGCAAAGTAGTGTAGTGTTATTTTCAAGCCCCTCTCCCAGAGGGTGCACATGTGTTTTTATAGAAGTAGGTAACATGAGTTTCCCTCAGAGGAAAGAGAAGTAGGTTTGACCAAGCAACTCTGATGAAGAAAGCCAAAAAGCTGCTAAAGCTGGGAAGAAGATGTAAAATAGTTGTCAACATGTTAATGATAGTTCTTTAGAAACAAATCCTTTGGAAAAGGCAAATTTTAGATTTTCCATATTTTCTTGCCACAGCCTAAATCCCTGTGCTATTTAACAGAGAGTTTTCATTCAATTAGAGAGTTGATGATGTTCCTATCGGCTCTTCACTTCATTAAATCAAAATGACTGTGGAAGTTGATTTTGACTAAACCCATAGGTTAGAAGTGCCAATTATGGACTCTGATGAAGGGGAACATTTTAGAGTTAGAAGAGCTTAGTAAAGGAGAACACATTTGAGTCCAGCAGCTTGTTGTGAGCCCTAGTAGTGCTTTGCTGAGTGATCTTGGGATAGCCCCCTCACCTTTCCATGCTTTACTTCTGTGCTTCTACTTTTAATGAACACCTGCTATAACTGTCCTCATAGAATCGTAGAATTATTTAGGTTGGAAAAGATCTTTAAGATCACTGAGTCCAACTTCTAACCTAATATTGCCAAGTCCACCACTAATCCATGTCCTCAAGCACTACATCTATCCATCTTATAAATACCTTCAGGGATGGGGACTCAACCACTTCCTGGGGCAGCCTGTTCCAGTGTGTGACTGCCCTTTCAGTGAAGAAGTTTTTCATAACATCTGACATAAACCTGCCCTGGTGCAACTTGAGGCCATTTCTTCTTGTTTTATCACTTGTTACTTGGAGAAGAGAGTGAAACCTGCCTTGCTACAACCTCCTTTCAGGTAGTTGTAGAGAGTGATAAGGACTCCCCTCAGCCTCCTCTTCTCCAGGCTAAACAACCCCAGTTCCCTCAGCCGCTCCTCATAAGACCTGTTCTCTAGACCCTTCACCAGCTTTGTTGCCCTCCTCTGGACACGCTCCAGCACCTCAATGTCCTTCTTGGAGTGAGGGGCCCAAAACTGAACACAGTACTCGAGGTGCGGCCTCACCAGTGCCAAGTACAGGGGCACTATCACCTCCCTAGTCCTGCTGGTGACACTAGTTCTGATGCGCTATTTCTCCTTTCCAAAGTAATAAAAAGTCTAATGAAAAGCAAAAAACAAACCAGCCCTGCCTGTTCTTGCTCAAGAACTTTGAGATTTTAGATAAAAACCAGAGATTTAGAATGAAATTTATAGTCTAAAACCTAAGTTTAGGGTAGCTGAACTACCCTGAGGCTTTACATCAGTATTTCAAATTTTCCATTTAATGATACTTTGCATGAGAAGTTTTGTTCAAAGAACTGTACTTTTTGCAAAGGCTGGACAAAATCTCATAGAAGAGATTTGGGTAATCTGGAAACAAAGGATGTCCATGTCCAAACAACAGCCAGCATCTGAAACATTATGACAAACCCAAGGTTCATCTTCCTGTTCTGGGCACAAGAAAACATAAAAGTTCTGTGACGCATCCCAAACTATGACTACAGCCTACCAGGACCACTACCTGTAGCACCTGTGCTTTGGGCTCTCACATGACTCACAGCAGAGGATAATAAATGGTCCCACTTCTGACTGAAAGTTGAAATCAGGAAGCTGATAAGAAATGTTGCTCAATGTTCCATGGTGGAGTATGATTTTTAATAGTTCCCCTGTGGGGACCTGAAAGCTTCTGGGAAGGTGAGGGCACATGTGCGAGAAAACATCCTTGAGGACATCTGGGCACATGAGTTGCAGCAGGCAGAGACGTTTTTGGCCCTATGGCAGGGATCTCATTTTGACACCCCCTGAACACTGCTTTTCCTCTCTGGTCCCATCTACCTCTTCATAACAATGCTGGGGATCAAGTCCAGCAGTGAGGATCATGAGATGATGTGAAGGTGGGCATCACTAAATCGTGTTGACCAGAATATTGTCAAAGAGGGAGGAACAGCTTGTGTGGAACATCTAGGACAGCATGATGAGATGGGGAATAGGGGAAGGCACTAAAATGGCAAAGAAAATGAGCATATAAGAGTAAATATGGATAATGCATCTAAAGGTTAAATCAGCATTTCTCCCCCATTCATTCTACTGCGACTGCTGAAACTACCAGCCTTACTTTATTTGCTGTCAGCAGTAACTGCTGATGGGAGGATAAAGAAAAGGTCCCAGTCACAGTTTTGTTAAACAGTGTGCACTAGTGTGACACAGCTTGGACAAACCTACCAGCAGGGATGTAATCTGCAGACCTATGGAGTACTTTTGTTCTTGCAGCATTGTTTTGTTTTACAACTCTACAGCACTGGTGGGAAAAATAAAAAAAATAGCCAGAATTGGAATGACTAATTTCTGATGCAGACAAAATATCAGTAATTTTTGCCTTTTAAAAACAAGCCTGTTATGCTCCTTTGATCAGTGGCTAGTTAGAACAGTACTGCATATATGTATATCTTCTAACAAACAGTTTCTTGTGCCAATATTATAGAGTCCTCTGATATGCACATTAAATCTCAATTAATGTATTAAACGTGTTAAACTGCATGCAACTGTCAGCTAATCTGACATTTATCTCAGATACCTGATACACTGTCACCCACATCTTCAGCAGAATCCCAGTTGTGTTATACTTTTAGTATGGGGAATAAATGTATTTTATACAATGCATTGTAAAAAATTTTACAGCTACATACATATAACTGGAGTTCAATACACCACAAATGCAGTGATTACATTCAGGATGATCAGCTGAGATTAACTGCGATTCTGATGTGGATCAACACTTTCTGCCTATGTCTCAGACTAGACACTCCAGTCTCAGAGCAAAAATTGCTTGATAAGGAAGTGTATAGCTACAGAAAACTCCACTTCTGGAGACCTGACTTAACAGCAGATATCCTAAAGAGTCTCTGTCCAATACAGCAAAGAGATATTGTTGTATGCAACTATACTTGCAAATTATATGGCTTAATTAAAGGAAATTTGAATACAGCCATCATTTTGAGTGCCAGGACGTTATTTAAAGTAGCGCTAAACTAAAGTGGCAACCAAAAGCCAAACAAGAACTAATTTCTATAACTGGATTAATTTGATTTAAACTGTGCCAAAACTTAGTTTGACAAAACTGTATGGAAGCATTAGGCAGGTAGTGCATGGGACATTGTGCTACAGATTGGGACAGACCTTTAGCTCCTGAGAAGTATGTGGCCTGAGGGTGAGAACAGACAAGTTGTGATGTTGCCATTATCTTGTACGGTTACCTTGGATGGCTCACCATGCATTTTTGCCCTAGTTTCTTCTCTCTTTCTTGAGGACCATTATGCTATCATTTGTTATAACTCATTTTGACATAAACTTTTGAAATATGCTGTAAAAATGAATTAAAATTGCTACAGGTTTTAGAAACTATAAATGATGTGAATATGAGCTCAATATAGATTTTTCTGTAGACTTAAGGACAGCATCTTTTCAGGATTTCTGTATCCACTCTGAGTTGTCTGGGTCAGGTAGAAATTCAGTGGCACTACACCAACAAAGGGAAAGATTTCCTACCATGTCTGTGCCAGACAGTCCTTTAAGAGAGGTATTACTTTTAGAAATAATCTTCTGTCGCTCATGAAAAACCCAAAGAAACCAATGGCAATGAGGAGCTGCTCTTATTGGGACAAAGAAGAGAAGGTATGATACTTACACCAAGGTTGCCTGAGTTACTTTTAAAAGCTAATCTTACAACAAAGTACACATCTTGCACACAGCAGACAAAGCCTTTCCATTATTTTGGATACAAACTAAGGAGATTCAGGGAAGGTGACCTTAGTGACTGCCCAGGGAAACATAAGAAAGCGACTGACTTTTGTAGGTCAGATGGGAAGCAAGGTACTTTTGTTCAGAAATGCACTTAACTCCCAAGCTCTGCATGTCTCAGCATCAGGAGAATTACTAGTGGATGTAGGAGTATGAATGTCTCTTTACCAGCACTGTCTATGTAACACTGTTTTACCATCATTCATAGGTTAGAGGGCATGGCAGAGGTAAAACCTTTGTCCAAATCCATATGAAAAATTCAGCTTTTAATACTTTCAATCAAAAAACATAACTTACCATAGCCTACCTGAAAAGGACATCTGAGTTTTCCAGGTATTTTTTCTTCAGTAGCAAAAGGACCCAAATCACAACTGCTGAATATGTAGTGGGAAGACGTGTTCACTGGGATGGTGCCAGTAGATACTTTCAGATTGTCTCTGTTGTCAACCATGGCACAGACTCCCCATGCACAAAATTTTGGTACTCCCTTCTCTAGAAAAAAAAGAACACTAGGAGAATAGAGGAGTGCTGAAAAGGCTTTGAAGAAGTGGCACAACTCTTCTCTCACTTTCCCTTTCTCTCTCTCTCTGTTCCCAAAGTGACCTTGGTAACACGTCCCTCCTCAGCTTTTTCAAAGGAGCTCCCTTCCAGTTTGAGAGCTGCTACTACACTAAGGGTAAAACTAACAGTCTAGCTGACACATTCCTTGCATGATTGATTGACAGCTCAACTTACAGTTGTCCAGCTCTTCCTATGACCTTCACCTGTACTTGAGGAGTTCCTCGGAGGATGTTGGAAGTTGCAGAGGTCACTATCATCGCACCAAAGTCTCCTGTGGGATTTGGGCATTGGGAAGCCCCAGCTGAGGAAGGGATCAACACCAATACATCTGTTTGTTTGTGAAACACCACCTCACCATTTCATAGCAATGTACCCATATTTCAGAGCATTCCTTCATAAATATCACTTTTTCAGTGCCCCAATTAATCACTGCATGAGGGAGGTGGGAAACAGAGTCTCCCCATAGCTGTGTGAATTACATCCCATCCCTTACCCAAACAGAGTTAGGAGAGTTTTACCCAGCCATGGCACCATCAGGTTTTTATTTGCTAAGAAAAAGTTTGCCTGGCCCACTCTGGACCTTTTAACTACTAAATTTCAAGAAGATGAAAGAATCTAAACTCAATTTCTCCATGCAGTGAAGAAAAAGTTCTAAAACATTTTCCAAATGACAGCAATGCACAATGTGCCATTAATCACAGATGACAAGTTCTCCTGAGCAGCCCCTGATTGATCCTGATGTTGTCAAACTTTCTTTTTCTTTTGTCATCTCTCTGATTGGCATCTCTCTTTAATGCTTTTGTGACCTTTCTGCTGTATTGATCTACACAAATCACACAGAAGTGACTAGTTTCAAGGGGGGGGGGGGGGGGGGGGCAAAGTTGATAAGAACAGGTCAAATGGTTACCAGGACCTCTGCAGACCACAATTTTAATGATTGATTAGTAGGAGTGTAAAGGAAGAGCCAAGGACATCAAAATTAGGAAATGATAACGTCTCAATCAAGAGGTTCTTATAGTCTCTTTTTATGGCTCCTATTGTAGTCCCTTATCTTCTTGGGTTGATTAGTAATGTGAATAGACTTTGTGTTGCACATGTAGATCATTTTTAACAACAGGTTTATTGCAAGATCTGGTGGTTGCATGTAATGAGTGTGGTGGTGCCAGTTCTGCAGAAGCAGGTCTTGTCATCAGAAACTGCCCTTCCTTCAGTATAGCCTTCATGCATTGGGTGGCCTAAAGAGGCTGGGGTTCCCCATGGCAGGGAAGCTGAATGCTCTGTAATTCTGGGGTGAGGGCTGTGCATGGCTGCACACCTTCTGGGTATCTCACAATACGCTGCAGCAGAATTGCTAGATGGGGAATTGTCTCCAGCACAAAACTTCCTAAGACCCAGACATGCACAAACACATAGTAAATAAGCAAAATCTTCAGACAAACTGATAATGTCCCCCCAAATGCATGGTCTGGAATGTGGGAGTGCATAGCGGAGTGAGCCTGGAAGAAGGCTGTCTGGAGCTGTACACACAAAATCCCCAAGAAAAAGGAAATACACCACAGAGTCAACCCCACAGAGCTGTCAAAGCACAGAAACTCTTGCTTTATTTTGTTTTCCTCTTTTTCTCCTCCTGCTCAGAAGGATATGTTAAGCAGGGAGAACAGGCTAGTTGAGAAATAATTTGCAGGATGGATATGTGAACACTCAACTTTTAATCGTTCATTTCCTTCAAAACGCTGTGCACGTAATATGAACACATATGTGTTGAGTGTATCCCTTTCCTGAAGAGCAAAGTACTTTACAAGTATATTTTATTAACAACGGTTGGGACTATTAGTTTCTGTGATAAACCTGTTGTGGATTTTGAACATTTTGAATTCTGTTGCAGAGCCATCAATGTTCGTTTATAATGAGTATAAATACGGGTTCAGTGCAAGGATATACTCACAGCACTGAGAAAAGAAATTAGAGTCCTTCAAAATGGGAAGAACATATTTTTTTCAATCCATCCTTAGCCCTGCTTAGTGTCTCACACTGATCAATACTTTTCAGAAGTGTGGTAATGCTCCATATTTAGATATCAACCAATTTAGCTATGCTGTATTTTGTATTGCGATAGCTGGTTCTTAAATTATCTTATTTTCTTCCCACTGCACAATCTCAATAAATAAACCAATATTATTTCATGGGAAGCCCTGAAAATTCTGAGGGGAAGAAAAAATCAAGACTACTGAAAAGAAACATTTTGTTCATGTAATATCTTCCACCCCAGCTGTGTTTCTTCCTGTCAGATGAAAATATCGAGTTTAATTTCTGTCACTGAAGTCCACTCAAAACATAATAAAATAAATTTTATCCTCTGATTCTTTACCTCACTAAGAATGTCATTGAAGTCATCACAGTTTTGCAAAATGGTTCCATTTACTCAGAAAAGGTTTTCAACAGGAAGTATGCTCATGCTGTTTAGAACTGGTCTCAAGATTTGGTTTTTGGGAGGTATATTTGTGTCAATAGTAATCCTAGGGTGGTAAAGCTACATCTTAGCAATCTCATGGTGATGGCAGAAGAACTCATCCTTCCTTTTTGTTCCTACAATGGTATTTTAAGCTGATATTGCTTTTACTTCCTTTCTTACACAGATATGAGACCTGCTATTATCTCTCTTACACTACTGGGAACATGTGGTAGAATCACTACTCCACATATTGTGTGTAGACACAGACTACCAATTTATTGGACCTTTTGGGTTTGGGTTTTTCTGGATGCTCAGTGGAGCAATACAATATGAGATGACATTTTCAACACAACCCAGTGTCCTAGGGCAGAACAAGACCAGAGTCAGAGGAGTGCAGTGGGTTACTTAAGATTTATAGGCTGAGTTTTAAAGAGTAATAAAGAGGAATGTTATAATATGTGGCACTCTGAAGCCTGGAAGCAAAACTACTCTGATGTCTGTACTACTAATCCTAATTATGTTCTACTATTAAGTAATGCAATTATAAGCCACATCATAGATAAAAGTGGTTTGGTTGTTTTTCTTTCCTATTTCCATTCATCTAATCTTCTGATTTACCAGTTCTATTGGCAACAAAAGTATTTCTCTTATTTTAGACCTTGAGTAACACCTGGCACAAAGAAAATTCAAGGCATGACCTTTTGGGGCAGCAGCAGGAGAAGTGACAGGCATCTTCAATGATCTGCAAGATCAGGTACACATCTGATCATCTCAGGTGTAATGCAATGTTAACTTGGCTGGATTGCTTCCAGTTCTGGTGTAACAAAGGGATCCACTCATTCAAGTATATGCATTTCACTGCCATTTTAGGGCAATGACAGCTCTTAAATACTCTTGTGCCTAATTGCTCTGAGGAGCCTGTTTTGGTACTAATCATTTGAATGTACCATGCAAGACTCCTTCAATTGCAGCTTTTGTTTTCCTTTTCAAGTGATGTGGTAACACCTCTATGTTGCAGCTATTTACTCATGAAAAATGCACTACAATACCTGCAGTGTTGAAATAGGATTATCAGCTTTTTTTTTTCCTTAATCTGTAAGTATTTTTTTATATGCACGAGCTGAAATTAATAGCAAATTTAATGTTTTGTGAGATACAGAATAAACAAAATTTTCATTGCCTTTTTTTCCTCTTTGTTGACCTGTGCAGGACACTCATCATTTCAGCCACTTGTTATCAGATCCCTTTTTTTTTTTTTTTTTAATTTTGATGAGAATTAATTTAGATTCAAACCAAAGAAACAAATTGCTAGATGAACATTATTATTTGTATTAAGGTAAATAAGACTTTGAAACATACTAAGCTGTGACAACATATTAAAATGAAACCATACTATCACAGAAAGCTTCCAGCTTAGGATTTTAGGGTTTAGGAATGAAAAAATGGGTACGTAGCCTAGAAATGAATAAGATAGTAATCACTGAACCTGAAGTGGGCTGCTTCTACTTTAGCTCTGAAAGAGGGTTTGTGTGCCTGCAAACTGGCTCACTTTTCATGACTATATCAATTACTCCAACTAAAATATTATTTCTTCCTGTCTATCATAGAATCATAGAACCATAGAATCATAGAATCATTTGGGTTGGAAAAGACCTTTAAGGTCATCGAGTCCAACCATAAACCTAATTAATACTGCCAAGTCCACCATATGAACTTTGTTGTAGTGGCAATCGAAGTATAGAAGTTATATTCACTTAGCATTGGATGGTGGGTCTGAAAGGTTTTTTTTTTATTATACAAACACATTGACTCTTCCTTCTCCTTCCTCTATACCCTTATCCTTGTAACTATACATGATATGAATGTACATTACCTTGTTAAATATGGCATTATCTTTTTTTCTATATTGAAAAGGAAGCAAATGGAGATTTGTTTGATACTGAAATCAATGTATCAGACCCAGAGGAAGTTGGTAAGTTTCTTGAGCCTAGTAATTCAGATAGTAGACTGTCTTATCCCTTGAAGACTATTCTGAGATTTTGGCATGATTTCTTATTCAGTTATATTTTGGCAGTTTTTAGTATCTAAATGGAAAGCTATTTAATGTATATTTTGGAACAAAAAGTGTGTGAAGGGATTAAAATAACTTGCCATGGGATAAGTATCTTAATTTTCTTACAGGACATGGCATGAAAGTTTATATGGCATACAGAGTAACAACAAAGGTAACTAATGCAACAAATATTTTCAGATAATTTTGTGTCATAGCTGAGTAGATGGATCATTAATTCATAACAAATTTTTATTTTTCTTTAAGACATCACTTTCCATGTTCCACAAAAATGAATTCTCTGTTAAAAGAAGATTCAATGATTTTCTTGTCTTGCATAGCAAATTAGCAACAAAGTACATGCATATTGATTACATTGGTTACAACTCCAGAAAAAGGTATTGTAGGTAAGTGTAGTTCCTGTGAGGTACAATTTAAGCATGTCATTTAAGTACTGTAATACAAATTAAGTATTTTAATATCTGTTGGGCTTTTAAAATAAATACTTTTCTGCACAAATATTACTTACTGTTCATCAGGTGGTCCAAACTATTAAATATTCTTCCTGTTCTGTATTTTAAAGAAGTTCAGGTTAAATTGGAAAGATATGTATTGGACTCTTCCTAACTCAGCCCAGCATTGATAATAAGAAGGATGTTTGTCTAATACATGGCCTTCTGGTTCTTATCTATCATTCTTTCTTCACTGTTGCCCTTCAAGAGCTGATTAGTCTATCAAAACAAAGATGTTAAATGAAAGTTTATTTTTAACTTACGCTGTTATCAGTTGCCTGCAATATACAGAGCTTCATACGTACTCGACCTCTCTAATACTTCAGTCTGTTTCTTTTGGTCATGGTGAACGCTAAAACCTCTAGTTAATTCCTCAAAGTTCTAATTCAGAAAACACTTTTGAGTGACGCTAGTTTTTGTGAATGCCTTGAAGGATCAGATCCTTTCTCCATGAAGCAAGAAGCATGCCTGATGCATTAGAAGCAACTTCAGTTTTATGAGCTCTAAGTAGTAGAGGTTCTTTCAAAATAATTAAACATTTAAAACACTAAAACCTGTTGAAGTCTTTTGGCTTACCCATATAAATAAGTGATTGGACTCTAGAAGACTTTGGTATGTAGGGAATGGCAGGACTTTTGTTTTTTCAGTAGTTTAGTCTGTAAAGCTCATGAAAGCCGCAGCTTTTCATGTAAGTAGGAGTAGGCAGGCTGAATAGATGTAGGCAGCAGAAAGCTTGGGAAAATCATGCTTTTAATTCTGTGGAAAAGCACTGCATTTTTCAGTCTGTAAGACTGAAAATTTGATCTGAATTTTCAGTAGTTCTTGAAAGTAATGTATGATTCTGTAATAACCAGTTTTCCTGTTATAAAAATAAATTCAATTACCAATGCTAACAGGACTTCTAAAGATGGAATGCGACTTCTAGTCATGTCCTTTGGATGACACAACATTTAAGGCATTAATGACAGTGTACAGTTACATGGAAATGTAGTACTTGCACCACAGTCACATTCATCTGTAAGACAAAGCTTGGACTGGATTTGAGGTACCACTTGAACAAAATGAGCATAAATATTGATACACCTGAAAGTGTGTGAAATGGTGGGACTTACTGCAGTGTAAGCAAGCACTGGCTGTCACTTCAGATCCTTGGATAGAGACTTTGTTAAGCTACAGATAAGTTGGGAAAACTCACAGACTGCAGGACTTTTTCCAAAGAGCACGAAACTCCTGCTTTAAAATTGAACTTCAGTGCACAGGTGGTATTTAGTTCTATCCAAAAATATTTAGTTCATACATTTCTAATTCTGGAGAAAAGAAGGGATTCTAGCCTGATGTAGAATGAGGCATCTTAAAGCAGAGAGCTGGCCAAACAACCAAAAGTAAAATGACATATTTACATCCGACATGTTTATTTTTAAAGTCTTAATATGAAATATCATACATTCAGTGTTATGCAGTGTGTATTGTACAAAAGTCCTTAGTCTGTTCATTCTGTTACACTGTTGGTAACACCTGTAGTTTTAAGTTCCAACTTTACCTGGATAATGAGTGGGAGGGGCTGACATTTCAGACCTTAGCTACAAATTCACGTGGTCAATTACTGATTGTGGAACAACAAGATACAACTGAGTCAGTGGTGAGCTAGAGTTGGACATCCATCCAAACTGCCTCACTACTTACCTATGTGTGTTGGAAAACCACGTTTTCTGTTTTTAAGAAAATAATTTATTAAGTCATGCATCCTTTCCTGTGAAGGATTAGAGTGCTTGGTCTACAGAAACTGCATTTACACTTGCATTTAAATAGGTTTATAATAGCAGAGAAAGAAACCTGGCATGTTATCTAGAAATGTCAATATCACAAGTTAGGAATTCTTGATATTGGTCATTTGATTAAATATTCAGGTTCTTTTCCTATGAATTTCTGTTGCTATCAAATGTGAAGGATCTTTTTGCATTAAACTGCAGCATTTCATGCTTTCTGCAGTGAAATATTAATGAACAGTAATACTCTAATGCAAAACATGAAGCATGTGAATTCTCTCACTTTTGTTTGAGTACTTTACTTAAGTACCTTATACTTAAAGACATTCAATTTTACAGGTAAGTTTGTGGATTTATAGTTATGCTACACTGTGTAGTATACCTTTGAAAAAATGCCAATATCAGATTTATTTTCATCATGTTACAGAGAAAGGAAAAACTAAGGCTTCACTGAGAGGTTAAGGGTCCCTCCTTGTTCCTGAAAGGATGTTGTTTGTCCCCTGTGTGGGTTATTGTCTGAAACTTCTAAAGCCAGAATGGAGATCAGGTGAGGAACAACTTTGGGAACCGTTGACTTGGCAGGTCACAGAGTACACATTCAGAATCTCAGAGATTTTAGATGGAGAAGCACAGAACTAACAGAGCAGGAATACACTAAAGGTAAAAATAAGATGTTTGGACTGTATCATAACATACCTCTCCTGTGTTTTAGGAAACAAGAGTAATTATGAATGATCAGTGTTTCATGATGGTTTTGATAGTATTCAGGTTCCTAAGCTCTCTGAGTTTGGGTCTTTAGCATGAAAAATATTGACCTCAGTCTGACAGTTTTAGAGTTCTTCTGTTGCTGAGGTGGAATGTATTTCCCATGCCACGATACATTAATAACTGTGGCTCCCCTATCATAGCTTTTTGGCCACTCTTGACTTGGGCAGAGGAAGTGATATAAAGCTGCATGCATTTTATTCTGCTAATTTTATTCTCCATTCAGTTTGTAGCTGTTCATATGCTTCAGAACTTTCAGAGCTGGTTAGTTTGCCTTAGCTGACTAAAAAACTCTTAGTTTTAGAACTTAAAAAAATAATAGAATTAAAATATTCGTAATAAGCTTACCAATTAATAGGCTTATAACCTGAGATTTATTTTCCTATTCTGCTTTATCTGGGTAACTGTTTTCTTCTTCTGAACATGAGTGATCAGTAAGACTCTGATCTTCATTTAGATTGTCTTCATAAATACAAATTAAACTAATTTTGTGTAACTTTTAGTCACAATTAATATATTAATATATACAGGAAATTGCATATTTCACAGAGCTGCTTCCACAAAACCATGCAGCACACAGTGTTGATGATTTTTTCTGTTCCTGTGTAGTGTTTTTCATTGTAATTTGACTTAAATACATAAACTTAGGTGAGCTGTATCTTCTAATCACATCAGTTATGTTAATGATTTATTTATGATAAAATAAAATCCATATGATGCCATTTTTTTCAAAGGCATGACCAAGGTTAAAGTAGGCAAGGAAGATTCTTCATCTACTGAATTTGTAGACAAAAAAAGAGCAGCTCTAGAAAGGTAATGTATATATCTAACTGAAACTTGTTTAGCTTCAGAATGATTTGTAATATACTACATGGGCTGTGTAACTGGGGTCCGGGCCATCTGTACTTAGGTGGATTCTGGAGGCTGTATGCAGCTGCCGAATCTTTGTGTAGAAATGGAATAATTCCCATTAATACTGGGAAATGTAGCCTTATTCATAGAGAGGATTATAGCTAACTCTTTTCAAACTGATTGGTGCTTAAAATGGAGATTGCAGAGGTCCAGTAAGTAAAACTTACTTTATCAGCTTACTTAGGGTTTAAGGAATTAAGGCACTTCAGCAGTATATCTGTCCCATAGAAAATCAACTGTTGGGCAGGGAGATGGGCGAAAGAGACTTTCAGTCACTTGGAAATAAAATGGCCTTCTGATGACTTGAAGTACATTAATGTGACTAGATGAATTTTGGCGTAAGGTATATTGGATCTCTGTCACCCAGCACTGGAATACAACTAATATTGTTCAAGTATCTTTGCTGTGGAAGGGTGCTGTCACAGATATACTGCATCATTTTCCCCTGTTGACATGGCTAGTAAAGCCTTTAGAAAGTAACTAGTAGAATGTAGGCAAGTATAGAGCCTTAATTTTTATATTTATTTTTTTATAATATGCCCATTGCTGTGATGCAATTGCATCATATGAGAAGAACAGACCATATAGCAGTTTCAGTTAAACTAGAAAATTAACAAAAGTCAAAGGTTGTAGATTGTATGTTGAAAGACCTATCTAACAGATAATGTATCAAGCTCTTGAACTTCTGGATTTCCAGAGACAATCTTAAACAAAAAAAAATATCCATTCAGAATCCTGTTGCTAATATCTTTCCATTTTCTAAGACAGAAGACCTTCTTCCTAACAGAAGAACATCTGAAATGATACTGAACCTCAAAATACTGATATGTTGTTCTGTCTTAGTTATCTGTTACTGAAAATTGGCACATAGCTTAACATTTGCCACTTAAAATTGCACTCAGAAGTTACTGAAATTATTTTTCATTTGGAGCAGAACTGTGAAACACATTCTGGTTACACAAGTTTATTGAGTGGTGCTGTGAGATATGAAGACTTGGAGTAACAGCTGGGATTAGAGTAATTGGGTTTAGATAACTGAACAGATACTTCCACACAACTTTAGGTCTGTGTCTTTAACAGAGATTACTAGTTTCCCTCTTGGTTGCTTACTTGAACAACAGAAGTAGGATTAGAAAAAGTTTCATTCACAAGCTTGTGTGTGTGCTGCTTTTTAATTTATTTGTTAAAGGAGTCACACTAGTGTACCACTTCTAGTGCATGTTGAGCACTCTTCCCACACTGGGGAATGGAGTCTTCCATCAGAAAGATTTCTCCTTTTGGATTGTCAGAGCTATGTGATGATATACATTTTGTCAGAAAAGCTTTGTCTGAACCTTTGCAAGGCTTATATTACATAGTCTTGTGCCTCTCAAGATACTGGCTTGTGTAAACATAGAAATAAAGCTGAGGTTAAAACAAGCTGAATTTGAAATTAGGTACAAGAGGCACATATACACACTTGTACATATCCCATACAGTTTGTGTTCAGCAAACTGATAGCTAAAAGAGAGGTCTCTCCATGTTTGAATGGCTTCAAATGTGGAAGATGTCTTAGCCAAATACAATTGAGTTCTTCAATATATGAAGAAGTATGTAATTCTATGGTTTGTATTACATATGATTGACTGAGTGGTTTAATCGTCAATCTCCCTCTTAAAATTGGATGATTTTTGCCCATTATGGGGCAGAAGTTTGGAATTGCTGTGTTTTCCCAAACTCAAAATCAGATCAATTCTGCTTTAGTGAAATATCCAGACTGGGGTAGCAAGCAAAAAGCTATGAACTGTCATCACCAGACCTGTACTCAGAATGGCACCAGTAGTAAAAAATTGAAAGCAGATGGTATTTTCCCCTTTCTTCTCTTTGCAAAAGAGACGGGAAGAAAGAAACTAAGGTAGAGATTGTTTCCAGCCCACTGGTGAAGGGAAAGTTCCCAGGGAAGCCCTAGATGGTGAGGGCAATTTGTTTATTTTGTACTAAGTAATCATTAGATAAAGAAGGTGAAATAAGAAACTGGGAGCTGGAAATACTACCACCAGTATAGTCAATAATTTCTGCTCTAGCTGGGTTTTTAAGTAAGTTTTTTCTGGGTTTTTTTTTTAGTAGGTCAAAGAACAAAGAATTTCAAATGTTTTTAAGTAAGGAAGATGCAGAGGATGGTGAAATGCTGTCAGACATTAATTAGGGTATCTATAAATCTTTGTCACTCATGGTCTTGAAGAGCAGCTAAACAAGGATCCATCAGGTTTGGCTCACCTGATGGAGAAGAGCAATGGTTTGTAGGAAGGACCTTGGTCTCTTTCAGGTCTGTGTATAGCTATGCCACAGCACACATTTGGACAATGAAATGAGCTTTCCATTTTACCTTCTTGGGGAATCCTGCTAGGTGGAATGTTTCTAGATATCCATGTGGTAGAACTTCTGCCATGACTTTATGAACCAATGCATAAAATACTGTGGTGTTTATTAAGCAAGTCCATTCATGCCCATATATATGTATACACATATAGTTAAATTAGACTGTGCTTTAAAACAGCGTTGCTTTAAAAGTTGTATATTTAAACTACCTATGGCAAATAATAGTATTTATAGCAAGATGTGAAAGTGTTGCTGAGGATAGTGTGGCAGGAGGCACAGGTGCACCCACTAATGCATCTTGTGAGTCAAGATAAACCTTGCATTGGGCAATATGTAGTGGGGTTTGGAGGGAGAGGAGCTGCCAAGGTTGTACACCCTCTGTTGCCATCTAAATTCTTAACTCTTTGGGGCCAGGTTTAATAGATGGACTCAGAATCTGCAGAAGACTACTTTAAGTACTACTAATTTTCTAGAGATATTTGAGATTCAGATCTCTCAGAGGTCCCTGAATTTGGATTCCCTCATCTTCAGAATATTGGCTAAAGTCAGGCTAAGACTTTAGACTCTTCAGCTTGCCTTCAGTATACTGTAAAAATTCAGAAGGTTCAGTAACCAGTCCTTTCTTACATCCTGTCTATGCAAATCAGTCCCCTGTGCTACATTTGGAGAAAAGAATCAGTCTTTAGACTAACACATTTTGCCCTGGCACAATTATACAGTTTTTCTCTTCTTCAAAATATATGAATTTGATTTTCCCTGATTAGATGGGAAAGTTTCTTGAAGTTATTTAAACTTGGTGCAACGATATGACACTTCCACTCCTCTCTGCCATAAAAAAAGGAATGAAGATGTTAGTTTGGGGAGCAATCACGCAATCTAAATTATTCAGATCCAGAAGTTTTAAGTTAGAACAGTTTTTCAAATTCATTTGTATCTGGATTACAACAGGCTCAAGCCATGTCTGTCTAATGAAGCTCCTGCTGAAAATCTCAGCTGGAAATTCAGAGAATCAAGTCTATCCATCATCTCAAAGTCATGATTATTTCATAAGCAGCACTCAGTGTTCAGTCAAGTCTTCAACTCATCGTTTGAGTTACCATAGTTTAACCATACAGGCATCTTTTAGAAGAGCTCATGCTGAAAATTACTTGATGAAGCTAAATTCCATTAGCAGAACAAACAGAACAAAAGTCTGTGTCCTGACACCATAATAAGGTGTACTTAAATATTCACAAAGGATACAGGTGCAGATCTCTCATCACATATTGGAGCACATCCAAAGCCTCTAGGAAGAATATTAATAACCCCTTCTGTTGCATTTCTGTTGGAGAAATAGCTCAATTAGTTTCAGTCTGCTGTCTTTCCCTTATCTATTATACATTTGAGTGGTTATACTTTGTTTCTGAAAGTGCACATGTAAAGATATGCATTAACAAGGTAACAGTACACAGGGGAGCATATAGGCACCCTATACCAAGCTTCTTGAGCTGATGAAGACCTCTATCTACTTGTATGTGTATGCACACTCTTTGGTCTTTTGCCCTTTCCCAACGTTGATTTGCACATTGAGAACTGTTAAATGAAACTGGTTGGAAAGGCCCGTGCCCTGGGTACAGCTACCCCAGTCAGCTTTATGTGGCATATGCTATGGGTGGAATGAAATAAAAACACAATACGGAGAAGGATTAAAAGGATTAAAAGAAGGAGAGACCTGAAATGGAGAGACAGGATGTTGGTGAGTAACATGAGCAATGTGGGAGATTGCAGCTCCAGCGAAGAAAATAGAGGTGGGAAGGGAGAAACGGTTAAATCTGACAGGAAACACAGAGAAAGGTCACTTATTTTTGAACTGTGCCCTGAGCAATTTTATTTATTGTAATATATCTGTGGGCCTGTAAAAGAATGGGTTTTCTGTTAGCCTTTTGACTTTTGATTTCCACTTCTACTGAGTCATGAAGGAGACTTGGATGATTAACAATATAGAATCATAATTTGTGGTATATGCACATTCCCAAACACCTTCTAGAGTTCAGTGAACAGGTCAATTAATAACACCTATCACCCCTCAAAAGTAGGTTAATCATCTATGGGGGATAATACTGTACATATTTCAAATTGTAATTACCTAACGTGATGCTCTAACAAGGTTCATTTTCTATCATGCCATCTACCATAAATGTTTCCCATGTGATATATATAACATGATTTGACTTCTGAAAAATCTTATAGACTACCATTATCTCCTAGGATACATACTGAAAAAGAGTCTAGAACACATGTAAAAATATCAAGAGTGTCATTTAAGCTGGCCAGATACATTCAGTTAATAAATGATGCCTTAAGTTAAAAAATAATCATAATAGCTGTCAGAAAAGGTTTATTAAATTCTACATTAAAATAGTGTAGAATTTCCTAGGCAGAAAAAAAAAAAAAAATCTCCCATTCAGCTTGGAAAAAAAAAAACCAGAACAACCAACCCAAAACAAAACTTCACAACTTTGTGGTTTGCAGAAATAACACTACAGAACTCCCTCTCCAAAACACAAGACTATTCAACTGAGGCTACAGAAAAAAATACCACCATCTGTTATCAGTATAGAGCATATAACACAACCAAGGAATTCTCTTTTCTATGCAGAAGGAAGGGTACCATGTACTGCAATAACAAAATCACTATGCTCACTGGAAATGAATATTCTAAATATTCTGTTTGAGGTAGCTCTGGTATGAGGTTAGGGATTTGCCTTGAGTCATCTCTCATTCCTGTTCAGAAAACAAATTGCTAGGGAGTAAAACAGTCTGAAATGCCGCTGAGACTGCTTGCATGGGGGACTGAGCCTTATTTGTGCTCTATTCTAACAATTTCTCAGTCAGAGTACTGAACTGACTATGTGAATTTATGATTTATGATTCAGTGTGGCTTGGCTTTATGTTCAGAACAGCACTGAAGCAGGAATATCACCAACACTAATGGAGTACCCTGTTACCAAGGCTCCTGAGTTAAGGACAGACCCAAGTCTCTCAATTAATAATCTAGAGCTCTTCTAGCTAGACCATCCTTTTTTCCTAGCAAGTGTACTCTTCCACTTTAAAGTGCTTTTTGAATTGCAACAGTGTGAAACTCTTCTTGTAGCACTAACATCTCAAATGTGTTTCTTCATTCCGTGACTGTTGCTAACTGTTTCTTGGAACATAAGCCAGAAACTTCTCTTTTCCCTCAAAGGAGAATACTATAACCTTTAGGCTCCCTCTGGGCCAAGAATGTTTTTCTGATGGGTGGAAAATGTCTCTGCTCAGAACAGTTAGTAGCTGCCAGGGACATCTATCTCCAAGAGCAGGCTACATATGGGCAGAAGCAGGGACTGAGTCTAGGAGTCCCCCTTCTCACTTTGAGAGTCTCTAACTCACAAGATGTTCTGTTCCCTTCTCCCCTACATACTTTGAAAGAGGAGACAGGTATCTTGTTCAATTGTTTGAAGGAAAGATCAGAGGCATCTACCTGCAGAAGAGCGCTCTGAAGTACAGCTTCCCTGTGAGCAGAAATGTCTCCTTCAAATGCAGAGAAAAGCTCCTGAGAGGAAGAATTTGAGACTTGTTACCTGCTCAATATGTAGAAACACCATTGGGAAGCTCTTGGCTACTCTTTGCTCAGCTTGCTGGCTGATTTAAATCTCCTAAAGTGTCTTAACTCTCCTTCTTCCCTGTGCATTGAGCACTGGGGCCTTACTCTATGATACAAATCTCAGTCTGCAGAAAAATAAATCAGACACTGTAATATTCGGGGGGAGGAAGACAACAAGAGGCAATGGAAAGGGAATTTGACTTTCATCCTTCCCATCTAATACTTTCTTATCTCTCAGAGCTGTGATGTAGAGAGACACTCAGGGAATCATGTACTATACCACTCTAATAGCAACCACGTATGTTCCCATAATTAATAATGAAGTTTTATCTTAAAAGCACGTATGGAATAAATTGTGCATGGAGATGGTAGGAAAATCGCATCCTTTGTGTCGCTGCTAAAGAAAGGTTGCAGGAAAGGTTAGTCTCCTTGAACCTGTACTATATCCACCAAACCCATGAAAACGTCTTAGGTAGATATTTTAAGACATCTAAAATGATTCTGGACAAGTGAAGCAAATGAGTTGAGCTTCAAGTCTCCACTGACAGTAATGGCACCCATCTCCTAGCTTACACGTGACACGTATGTTAGATACTTAAATTCAACACATAATATGGATATGAATACAAACTCAACTGACTTTCCCAAGACAACAGGAAAGGACTGTCGTGGTTTAACCCCAGCTAGCAACTAAGCACCACACAGCCACTCGCTCACTCCCCCACCAGTGGGATGGGGGAGAGAATCAGAAGGGCAAAAGGAGAAAACTTGTGGGTTGAGATAAGAACAGTTTAATAACTAAAGTAAAATAAAAAGTAGTAATAGTAATAAAAATAATAAAAAAAGCCAAGTAATAATAGTACAATAGTAATACAAAGCAAACGATACACTCTACAATTGCTCACCACCCTCCGACCGATGGCCAGCCCGTCCCCCAAGCAGCAATCGTTGCCCCCTCCCCCGGCTAACTCCCCCAGTTTATATATACTGAGCATGACGTCACATGGTATGGAATGGCCCTTGGCCAGTCTGGGTCAGCTGTCCTGGCTGTGCCCCCCCCCAGCTTCTTGTGCACCCGGCAGAGCAGGGGCAGTTGAAAAGTCCTTTACCACTGTGAGCGCCACTTAGCAACTACTTAGCACTACTTATCAAGAACCAAAGCATCAGTGTATCCTCGACATTGTTCTCATCCTAAACCCAAAACACAGCCCCATACCCGCTACCAAGAAGAAAATTAACTCTATCCCAGCTGAAACCAGGACAGGACAATAGGAGCTAAACTCTTGATTCACCAGATTATGTAGAGTATTAGAAAGGAAGGTTCTCACCTTGCCGCTAACATCTACTTATAGCAAAAATGAGTTGTGCTTGAATTAATGACTCATATGGTTTTATTGGCTGATGTCATCAAACTAGACTTAAGGAAGAAATTTTTTGCAATGAGGGTGGTAAAACACTGGAACGGGTTACCCAGAGAGGTGGTAGATGCCCCATCCCTGGAAACACTCAAGGCCAGGTTGGATGCGGTTCTGAGCAACCTGATCTAGTTGTGGATGTCCCTGCTCATTGCAGTCTTTAAAGGTCCCTTACAACCCAAACCATTCTATGATCCTATGATTCTATGATTCTATGTTAGGACTGTAATAAAGACGCCAGTTAAGATGTTAGTATTACAACAATGAAGCATGGTGGATGATACCATTAAAATTCAAGGAAGATTGTTCTGTAACAATTCAAAATGCAAAATTTAAATGGCAAAATTAATTTATTTTATTAGGCTGCTTGTGTAAATAGTTGCTTATTGTTGAAGAAGTAATACCTGATCACACAACAGTGTTATAATGGAACAACAGCACCTTTGGTGTGTATCTTGTTGGGGATTATTATCCACGAAAATATTTTTGCTCTGAGTTCTCAAAATGGAACACAATAATTCACATACTTAACTTGAGGAATATTCTTGTGCTGGATCAGGGTCTAAAACCCTTTGCACTGAATGTGAGACTAAAATGAGAAAGGGTCTGTCATCTTTATGCTAGAGAGTGCAGTGTTTCCATAATAATTGGGCTCCCACTTAGTGGCAGTATTGATAATTGGTTGCAAAGGGCTGGCATGGAAATCAACATAAGCCATGTCGAGAAGCAGGACATCTTCATTTGACAGAATCACACTTACATTGAGTATTTTGGTGTTATCTTTAGTGTAACAATCAAGTGAATTACACACCTGCACTACCAGACTGGTAATATTTTAAGCGGAGGCCAGCATTAAGTGCAGAGCAAACACCCACCCTGCAAGTGATCCTAAGAGGTAAACAGACTGGATCAAGTAGGCTGAATCCAAGCTGCTGAACAGCTTGCTTTGACATGCAGGGTCCTTCACTGTGAAAAGAAGATTCCTATTGAAATTGTTGACAGCTTTCAAGTATCTCTAGTGCCTCTCCGCCTAGGGAGGGGACTTAACCTTTGCATTGCTGTGACACCTCGAGAAGAAAGGCTCTGAAACTGGAAGGAGAGATTAGAGCAGAGAATAAGCCACTTATGTCAGTAAAAATGGCTGAGTAGAAGAGAGGGAAAAATTGTGCTCTTTGGGGGAAAACAAAACAAAACAAAAAGAACTTCAGCATATGGCTCCAAATCTGTAAGTATGCACATATTCCTATCTCTGCACTAACAAATGGTCTTATTAGCACCCAAGGATGCTGCTGGTACAAAGCACCTTTGCAGATCTGCGTCCAGTTTGTAATGTTATGGTATGGCTCAGACCAGAGCCCATGAGCCATCTGGATGAGCTAATAAAACATGTATCTTTTTTTTTTTCTTTTTATTTTTCTTTTTTTTTGTTCTTTTTTTTTTTTTCTTTACAGAGATTTAAACTGTTTCATTTATTGTTTGTAGTGTCTTTACTATTTGGCCCAGGGTAGAAAACTGAAACTTTGTGATTTCAAATATCTATTCATTTTACTTTACTTCATATTCATCTCTGTCCATTCAGTCTTCCTCCACGGAATAAACTCCCAGTGTTTCTTCTGGGATCTTTTTTCCCTCTTTGATATGAAAATCTGATATTTTTCTATTGGCAGGTGTCATAGTGTTGTCCCAAAAACTTGGGTCCATTACCCAGTGTGTGTCACCCAATTCATGCACAGAGTTGAGGTATTTTCCTTTATTATGCAAATGTGCAGATACAGTTGCTTGGTAGAAACCAGCACACCATTGTTGTAAACTAACAGTTATTTATACAATCATCTAATATACATTCATTATCACTTTGTTAAATGATTGGTTAAAATTCTTCAACTGCCACATAAATTACTACGCATGCTCACTATGATTCTCGAGACCTTTATTTCCTTAACCTTTTGGGTCAGTGGGTTTCTTGAGTGAGTGGTCCTTGAGTCGGTGGTCGTTATCTCCCCCTACCGGAATCATCTTTCCCCTAAATTCACTTAACTTTGGCAACGCTAAGCAGTCCTTTACGGACCGTTAGCGAAGCAAACTATCACTCAGTTTAGAGTTCTTTGTTATGAGACATATAGCCTGTTTCATGATGCCATAGTATTGTTAGGGTAAAATGTTAGGGTTAATCTTTTCCAACATCAAGAGGTGAAAAAATGGCTTAAATTGTGAATACAGGTGATGATAAATAATTGTGTATGTGTTTATATATATATATATATATATACACACACATGCATGTGTGTGTTGGCAATGTCCAAAGTTAGCTTTTGAACTCACAGGCAGAAGACTGGTACTTACTAGCTACACATGGTACAGGTTAGTTATAAATTCTGATAACATCTAGATTAAACAAAAGTGGCACTTCTTGAGTCCTCCAGTATATAAGGAGACGTGAGACAGATCCACCAGTTTTGGGCCTGATCATGTGATGCTTTTCTGTACACAGACTGTTTAGACTGGGAAAGCTGTGGACTGGGTGCCTGGAAAGAAGCGGTGGTGCCAAAATAAAGGAAAAAAAAAAAAAAAAAAAAAAAAAAAAGAAGAAAGAAGTGTTCCTGAAAGGAAGAAACAGCCTCAGAAAGAAGAAGTTGAAGATCCTGGTGGGATGAAAGATCCAGAAACTGGGGGAAGATTCTGGAGATCAAGGAGATGCATGGGGATTAATGCTGGGTGATGCCCAGGGACCTGGCCAGGGACACCTGAGATGTAACTGGAAGAACAGCATGGATCAGCATGGCTTTCTGCCTGACCTTGCTGGGCCAGCAGCCACCTCTCTATGAGGAAGAGCGGTTGAGACCTGGTGATCTCAACATTGTCAGAGGAGTGAGCAAGTGAGTATGTGAGATAATCCGTTCGGGTCAAACTCACATCTCACTGGTTCTTACACAGACTCTGGGATCTGGATTCCCTAGAGGCTGTCATTCACTCCATCTCGCTCATGGCAGAAGGGAGACTGTGATCCCAACTGTGATTCCTTGGTGTCACAGGAAAACAGGTCCTACCAAAGCAGTGCTTAACAGCTGTGGGTTTTATGAAAATGACACAGCTGGGGAATTAATGGGCTGGTGGGAATAATGAAAAGACCATATAACAGGAGAAACATGTGATCTGCTAAATTAATAGTCATGGAGGTCAGAGCATGTGTAATATGGGTGACCTAGTGAAGGGTCTAGAAAACAAGTCCTGTCAGGTGCAGCTGAGGGAACTGGGGTTGTTTAGCCTGGAGGAAAAGAGGCTCACGGGAGACCTTATTGCTCTCTACAACTACCTGAAAGGAAGCTGCAGCCAGTTGGGCGTTGGCCTCTTCTCCCAGCTAATAAGTGATAGGATGAGAGGAAATGTTCTCAAGCTGCACCAGGGGAGATATAGATGGGATATTAGGAAAAATGTCTTCACTGAAGGGGTTATCAAGCACTGGAACAGGCTGCCCAGGGAAGTGGCTGAGTCCTCATCCATGCAGGTATTTAAAAGATGTGTAGATGTGGCACTTAGGGATATGATTTAGTGGTGGACATGACAGTGTTAGGTTTATGGTGGGACTCAATGATCTTAAAGGTCTTTTCCAACCTAAATGATTCTGTGATTCTATGACTGATGGGGGATTCAGGGCTCCCTTTTTGCTATAATTCCATAATGTGGGGTTGTAAATGTCCAGTGAAGGGACAGAAGAGGAGCAGTGACTCTAGTCAGTCCTCCTCCACACTCCCCAGGCCTATCCCCATCCTGAATTTAAACAGCAGTTGAATACAACCTGAGCTGAATTGATGTATCCCCCCGCTAAATTTTACTAACCACAAACTGAGCATCTGATACTTGCTATAGCTGATGCTGACATAGGACAAACTGACCTTCAGAGGACTTGCCACCTTGTCTGCAGACAGTACAAGGCAACCAGCTTGAAGTGAGATGCCTGCTAAAAGGCAGCTAAAGTAGTCACTAGCCTCATAAATGGCCTCTGATAAATACAAGAAAGAAAAGGAACAATAATAACCTACAAGGTCTAAGAAGTTGGCAACTAAGCAGTGGGGTGAAAATTAGGCCAGATCCACAGCTAGCACAGCCTCTTGACTACTGGGAAGAAAAAATACTGCTGTTTCATACCTACGATTGGATTTTTTATGTGACATACACCACATTTCCACATATTTGCACAGAAATATTTATCTTTTCCTCGTAATTAGAGATTCCCTTTACTCCTCTGTTCCTTAGTGTTTAATGTGACACCATATCGATTAGGTTTCCAGAGCATACCACTTTAGACATATTTATATGGCTGTTTCAAATGATTTACAATAACTAATGTTGTAACAGGAATATCATTTTGGAAATATAATACCAGTAAATAGTAGTAAAGGTTCTGCTAATGGCCAGAACTCCTTATACCATGGGAATAAGTTGTCACTAACAACTTATCACCTGAAGGCCCTGTCTTCAAGTTGATGTAGGCTGGCTGGCATAGGACCAAATTTCAGCGCTCAGTGGAGCTCTACAGAGTTATCTGAGCTGAAAGTCTCTCTGTCCTAATTACCCTGATAATAAAGCTGGATAGAACACAAGCAAGATCCCTGCAAAATAGCAAATTGGGCTAAAGCTTTTCATGGTGCAGGAAACCAAAGTTCATGCTTTCCCTGTTTCCAGGGAATTCCCCCCCCACTGCAGAAACAGTTTGGATCAACAAGTATTGATTTATTTCTATGAAAGACTGGTCCTCCAACAGGAGAGAGGGAGGTTGAGCTTGTTTTAATCCAATGTAAAAACACATTTCCTAGAAAGCTTTGAAATTTTGCAAGAGGGCTAATACCTCTGTTAGTATTATGTTGTCCTAATTCTTGCATTAGCTAGACACAGAACAGATATTAATGATTTTAGCTTTGCAAAAGACATATCAGAAGAAAAAATATTACAGATTTGGGATTATCCAAAGTTAATGGGGGATTTTATACCAGAACCTGGAATGGCGTACGTATCCAGTGTTTTTACTGAGAAGTGAATTCTTCTTGTAGGGATATCAGCATAAGAAGGAGTAATTATGTAATTTAATTGTTAAGATTTTGTCAATGAAACCAACAGGATGACAAGAAGTAAGTGTATTGTTGCCATCACTGAAACTTAGTGGGATGAATCCCATGACTGGAGTTCAGCTATCGAAGGCTACACGCTGTTCAGAAGGGACAGGTGAGGTAGGAGGGGCAGAGGTGTTGCCCTCTACGTCAAGAAATGGATAGAGTGTGAAGAAGTGTCCCTGAAGAATAGCCATGAGCAGGCTGAAAGTTCATGGGTAAGAATTAGAGACCGAGGCAACAAAGAGAACCTTGTGGCTGGCGTCTGCTACAGGCCTCCTGATCAAGGGGAGCCTATTGATGAAGCTTTTTTTCTTCAACTACAGGAAGCTTCACACTCACAGGCTCTTGTCCTGCTAGGGGATTTCAACTTCCCAGACATCTGTTGGGAAAGTAACACGGCAGGCGGTAGGCAACCTAGGAGACTCCTGGAGTGCATGGAGGACAACTTCTTAAGCCAGGTAATAGATAGTCCTACCAGAGGGGATGCAGTACTGGACCTGGTGGTCACCAATGTAAGTTGACATTGGTAATGTCAAGATTGGAGGCAGCCTCAGCTGCAGTGATCACGCACTGGTAGAGTTCACAGTCCGGAGAGATAAGGGTTGGGTGAAGGGTATAGTCAAGACCCTGAATTTTAGGAAAGCAAACTTCCAGCTCTTTAAGGAGTTAATCAACAGGACCCCCTGGGAATAGGGCCCTCAGAGACAAGGGAGCAAAACCGAGCTGGCAGGTCTTCAAGGATGCTTTTCTTAGGGCACGAGAGCTCTCAATCCCCAGGTGCAGGAAATCGGGCAAGGAAGGGAAGAGGCCGGCATGGCTGAGCCATGACCTGTTGGTCAAACTAAAGGGCAAGAAGAGATTGCACAGACAGTGGAAGAAGGGACTGGTATCTTGGGAAGAGTACAGGGACACTGCCCGGTTGTGTAAGGATGGGATCAGGAAGGCCAAGGCTCAGCTGGAGCTGAACCTGGCAAGTGATGCAAAGAATAACACGAAGGGCTTCTACAGGTACATTAACCAGAAAAGGAAGGTTAAAGAAAGCGTACCCCCTCTGATGAGCAAAAGTGGCAAGCCGGTAACAACAGACGAGGAGAAGGCTGAGGTACCCAACAACTTCTTTGCCTCAGTCTTCACTGGCAACCTCTCTCCTCACACCTCCTCAGTCAATGGACCATTCAATCAGGGGGGCAGAGCTCCTCCCACTGTAAAGAGAAGATCAGGTTCGTGACCACTGGCGGAACCTGAAGGTACATAAGTCTATGGGTCCTGATGAGATGCATCCCAGAGTCCTGAGGGAAGTGGCTGATGTAGTTGCTAAGCCACTCTCCATGATATTCAAAACGTCATGGCAGTCTGGTGAACTCCCTGGGGACTGGAAAAAGGGAAATATTGCAGCCATTTTTGAAAAGGGTGGAAAGGAGGCCCCTGGGAACTACCGACCTGTGAGCCTCACCTCTGTGCCTGGGAAGATCATGGAACAGATCCTTCCTAGAAGCTATGCTAAGGCACATGGAGGACAGGGAGGGGATTCGAGACAGCCAGCACAGCTTCACCAAGGGCAAGTCCTGCCTGACCAACCTAGTGGGCTTCTGTGGTGGAGTGACTGCATCAGTGGACAAGGGAAGAGCTATGGATGTCATCTATCTGGACTTCTGTAAGGCCTTTGACACGGTCCCCCACAACATCCTTCTCTCTAAATTGGAAGGATATGGATTTGATGGGTGGACTGTTGGGCGGATAGCAAACTGCCTGGATGGTCCCATCCAGAGGGTAGTGCTCAATGGCTCAATGTCCAGATGGAGATCAGTGATGAGTGGTGTCCCTCAGGGATCCGTTCTGGGCCCAGTGCTTTTCAATATCTTCATCAATGACATAGACAGCGGGAACGAGTGCACCCTCAGCAAGTTTGCAGATGACACCAAGCTGAGTGGTGCAGTTGACACGCCTGAGGGACAGGATGCCATCCAGAGGGACCTGGACAGGCTGGAGAAATGGGCCTGTGTGAACCTCATGAGGTTCAACAAGGCCAAGTGCAGGGTCCTGCACTTGGGTCGGAGTAATCCCTGGTATCAATACAGGCTGGGGGATGAAGGGATTGAGTGCAGCCCTGCCAAGAAGGACTTGGGGGTACTGATAGACAAAAAGCTGGACATGAGCTGGCAACGTGCTCTCGCAGCCCAGAAAGCCAGCCGTATCCTGGGCTGCATCAAAAGAAGTGTGGCCAGCAGGGCGAGGGAGGGGATTCTGCCCCTCTACTCTGCTCTCGTGAGACCCCAGCCGGAGCACTGCGTGCAGCTCTGGGGTCCTCAGTACAAGAAGGACATGGACCTGTTGGAGAGGGTCCAGAGGAGGGCCACAAAAATGATGAGAGGGATGGAACACCTCTGCTATGAGGAAAGGTTGAAAGAGCTGGGGCTGTTCAGCTTGGAGAAGAGAAGGCTGCAGGGAGACCTTGTTGGAGCCTTTCAGTACTTAAAGGGGTTTTATAAGAAAGATGGGGACAGACTTTTTAGCAGGGCCTCTTGCAATAGGACAAGGGATAATGGTTTTAAACTAAAAGAGGGTAGATTCAGACTGGATATAAGGAAGAAATTTTTTACAATGAGGGTGGTGAAACACTGGAACGGGTTGCCCAGAGATGTGGTAGATGGCCCATCCTTGGAAACATTCAAGGCCAGGCTGGATGGGGCTTTGAGGAACCTGATCTAGTTGTGGATGTCCCTGCTAATTGCAGGGGGGTTGGACTAGATGACCTTTAAAGGTCCCTTCCATCCCAAAGCATTCTATGATTCTATGATATTGTTTCTTCCTGAATACCAGCTCATTTGTAAATATCAAGGCAATGACATTTTTTGCATAAACCTGTGATTTCTGGTTTGTAAAATTCACAAGAAAGAATGAAGTCTAAATGAATGAAGTCTACAATCTGTCAGAAAAGTGATCAAAGCTTTGCTTAATAGGCTGGTGGTTTTATTGATAAATGAAAGACGTTCCAAACAACCCTTTAGTGCTAATAGAACCAGTTGTTTTGTCTCCAGCTCTATGTGTAGATCTATTTGCAGCGTTTCAGTACATTCAGTAACAGTTGTATAAAGGGCATTTTTTTTTTCCAAATTGATGATAGCCTCTGTGTTATGTGGGGCTTTTGGTTACCTGAAAGATTTTTGCACGAGACAAAAACGTCTCAATACAGCAGTCTGAAATGGTTGCAGGATTTCAAAGCAGTGGTTCAAGAGGTAGACCTTTTACTTCACAAATGGAGCATGCAAATGCTATGGACAGATATGACAAAATCTCAAGTTCTGCAGGAGAATTATGTCAAGAGTAAAATCTTCAAGTCCATGTAAAGCAATAGTGTTCAGGGAAACCTGAGCTTTCAAAAAAATCTTCCTCTTTTTATCATAAACTCTTTTATCCAGAACTGATTAACCTAGTTGGTTATAGACATTGAGAACTAGGAAGTATGACTTGAAATTCCAAATGCATTTTTTGCTGTCAATGGGTTAGAGGATTGGATGCATTTAGTAGCCTTTAGCTAGGTGAAGAGGACCAAAAAGTTACCCGAGTGTGTTAAATACATTTAAAGAGTAATGCACTCCTTGAAAAGGTCTGAAATTTGGAAGTGCCAGTTTCTCATGATAATGTAAATACTGAAGAAAATTTTGAGATTTGTAATATATTCAGGGTAGTTAAATAAACCATGCTACTCTTCAGCATTTGTGAAATCCCTAATCCCTATTTTAAAATCAGATTTTAGATCAGATCCCCAGAAGGAAGAAAAGCTTTGTCTTCTGTTTCTGATTTCAATTTAAAAAAATCTATTTCAGTAAGATACATAGTATAGCCAGAAGAAATACAAAGTTTTAGAGGGAAACACAGACTCATAGATATAAGTGCAGGCAAAATAAATGCAAATTATTCAAAGGTAAACCTTCAAAAATTAAAATAAAATTCAAGCAGTGTGAAATATCAAATATAGTGTGGAAGCAAATATATCAAAGCATTGCCTTGTTTTTAGACAGAGCTTCATTTATTTGTAAAGCAAATCCATTGTAGAAAAGTACCAAAAAACTAGAGTGTGTGCACACGGACACATGCATGCATATTGAAAAATGAAGATTTCAGAAGCAATGTGCATGAAGCACTTGACATGATCAGTAGCACTCCTGCAAGACGTTACACCATATCTGTTCTTCAACACAGCTACATCCCGTGACCAGAACACTCCCTTAACCACTAGTGAATATCTTATGACTTTTAAGTTGAGCATTTGCACACAAATCATAATGAGACAAAGTTAATTTGATTTTGTAGAGTTTATTCACAGACAAAAACCATGATGATATTAAACACACATGCAGAAAGCAGTATATATGAAATATAACTCATATGCAAGCATATGATGTGATGAACATTCAGGTAGAAAAAAATTATAATCAAATAGATATGAAGATACATAGAGAGAAATGTAAGCTAAAACCAAAGCTAAAGGTAATATAGATGAAACAAGTCAAGAAGTCAAATTCTTATCAAGGAGAACAGTATCAGGAAAAAAGCTGGGAAAGAAAAAAAGAATAAGTTTCTGGCATTGAAAGATTAAATGTATTTGTAAAACTAGATCTATGATCCACAGTTGGCATAGATTTGTTTGCATATGGTGAACAAATTATGTACTGGTTCTGGAGTACTATTCCTATTACTCAGCAATAGTACTGTGTTAGAGAATACAGCTGAATATGTAGTCTTAGGTATAAAATCTCTATTTGCTACCAACCGTGGTAATGATAGATAATGGACAACAATTTGATTGCTCTGAGTTTAAATGTTTTGCAAGATGGTATGATATTAAACCTTGAAAAATGTTTTAAAACATGTTAAATGGATGCTTTAAAAGGCTTAGGATTCAAGTTCTGATCCCTCTTTGACACCATTAAATTACAAGGTAGCATCCTGGAAACACCTGTGAGATAAAATATTGTTTAAGAGAAAGCTTGGGCTTTGGCTTCTCTGTTATAAGATCATTTATGTATAAAATAGGGGAGTTGAATATTCTTGTAAAAGTCAGATAGAGGATAACATGAATGAAAACCTTGCTTGACTGGAGATATGCTTTGATGAAGGCAGTAGAAAACAAAGTGTATAAAAGAAACAAGAGCAAACCTTCACTGATTTCTAAGACAAGGAAAGGAAAGGAGTTTCCAAAACATGACACAGAAGAGATGGAGAAACCAGGGGATCAGACAGTGTTAAGGGAAAAGACGATGAAGAGGACTGCAGTAGCTGAATTCATGAGATGTTTCTCTAGGAAAGGAATGCTATCAGCTCAGAGAATGACTGAGAAATACTGATGCATGCTTACATTACTAATACCTATTTCTTCATTGGAGAATGGCAATAACAGAGGAAAGGGGGTCTTGAAGAGGATTATGTTACAATATACCAGCCCCTGGAATACATGGGTCTATACCAAGGTTAGCTGATAAAGTTGTTATTAGGAACTTGAAAACATACCTATATGAAAGAAACACACTCAGACACAGGGATCCTTTCATCTCCCACACAGGCTTTTTGCTGTCACTCTCCAATACAAAGAGTACATGCACCTTTAATATCATCTTGATGGAAAATTCCTATGTACTTTTAACAAATTATAAGTTCTATTGGACTGTTCATTTTATATATAAAATTACAGTGAATGTTTGTGTATTTCCCCATCCACATCCACAAATTTTAACCCCACACATGTAGAGGTTATATATATTTCAGACACTGTTGCTTTGGGATATTAGGAAATGGAATGAAGTTGACTAAACCCAGCAAATATTAATAAATATTAGTAAACAAAATAAAAATGTTTTTCACTGAAAATGGAAATTTAATGTTGAATTCAACTAAGTCAAGTTACACTTCTAACTGAGCTCCAAAAAAAATAATTGGTTTAGGAATTACTTGGAGAGATTTTGGAGTGAGGTGAACTGGATTAATTATTTTTAAGAAAAATTAAAAATTAAGAAAAAAATTGAGAAGAAAGTTAACCATTTAAAATTTGGTTGAACACTTTTGTTAAGGAAAGGAAGTATTGCCTGCTGTTTATAAAATTTTATTAACAGATACCTCATGCTATGTACAGAAACAGATTTTTCCTCTTTCCTACATTGCAGTGTCTGTTAATCTACAAGAGGCAATTCTTAATCCTCTTGAAAAGTTTTCAAATAATGGATGGAAAGAAAAGTAGCAGAGTGTTTCCCAGTCCAAATGTTGTTCATAAATTCTCCAAAATAATCTTATAACTTCCAGAATGAATGTATCTCCATTTAGATAATTTAATCAATGCACACACACCCACTCCGCAATTTAAAAAAAAAAAAAAAAAAGAAAAAGAAAAAAAAAGGGGAGAGGTTCATCCAAAACCTACTGAAATCTTTGGAATCTTCTTACTAATCTCAACATGTTTTGTACCTATTGAACATGTTTTGTACCTATTGAACCCCTAAAGGTTCAATACAAATTCTCAGACCCATAGGTACAGTTTGCCTATAAAAAGAAATGAAACATTATTAGAACAGTTCAGCTCAGTAACAAAGGACATCAGAGCACAATATCAAATCAATAGCATAGTGGAAGTTAATAATTTGCTTTAATTATTTTCCTATGCAAGAGCAGAGAGAACTGCTAAGAATGGCTTTTGCCAAGCAATGCACAGTTAATTTGCATCCTACACCATTAAGTGCTTGCAGATGCAAACAGAAATATTACCTAATTCTTATAGAGCACTTTTCATCAAGATATCTCAAAAGTCCTTTAAAAATGATATAACATCATCCATTCCACTGCTAGAAATAGAGGCATAAAGAAGTGAAGTGACTCACAACACACAGAAGTCCTGGAAGAAAATCAAGATTTCCTTTTCATCCTGTAGGCTGCATCGCTTCTTCAAGCCAATGTGTGCCATTTCTGAAGAAATCAGAAGGAAAAAGTGATGGGAAGCAAGTATAAGGAATGACTACAATAAATAAACTGAGCACATGCTGTAGCTGTTTGCAAAGCAGCCGTTAAAAGGCTATTTCCAAATGTAAAGCTCCAGTTCCCAGAGAGGCGCACTGGAAAAACCTCACATTGCAGCAAAATGCAAGATTTCCTATGGAAAGCAAATCTTTTCTGGAGAGTGTTAGTGGGAGAGAAGAGTGTCCAGAACATGTGTTCAGTCTATATCAGGACATTACACTAAAGGTTATACTTGAAAGGGTCTTAGCCAGACATTTTAATGTCCACTTTAACCCCTGGGCTTAGTCAGAGGAGAATACAGGCACATCTGAGAATTCAAAGATTTAATTAATGTCCCTGATTTAGGAGTCTCCTAGACCCCATCAAACAAAAGCATCAGATACAGGGATGTAGGTGCAAGTCAGCTTGAATATGTCTTTGTGTCTTTATTGATCTTCCCTGAAAAGATTGATGTACAGATACTGATCTCATCTTCAGAAACACAGAGACTGATGCCAATCCCGAGGAACTCAACTAAAGTAGTGTTACCTGGTGCTTCATAGTTGCCAGGCTCAGGTTCAAGTTGCATATGAAAATGTGCATACAAGTGATCTAATTATGCATGCAAATACCTCGTTAGTTCTCCAGCTGATTATTTGCCTGCGTAATTCCTGCAGTAAAGAAGAACATATTATACCCAAGCATTTTTATACATGCAGCTCTAAAAGGCTGAACGTCATCAAGCAAAAATTTTCTTCTCCAAGGACGATAAAACTGAAGAACAACAGAAGCAGCAGCTGTATGATCATCCAGTGGGGGCCAGGGCCACCCACTCTGACAGGTCAGAGACCTTGCAATTAAGGCAAAATCTGCTCAGAGGGCAGGGAAAGTTTCTTCTTGATTCTCAGTAGTTAAAACTTTGTGCACAATAAGGAGCACGAGAGCTTCGACCCTTCCAGAACTCTGAATATTTTATCTAAATACATGCCAGACCCTTTGTAATCCTCTGAAATCTTGGTTTTAATAATAGACTAGGGAATTATTGCCACCAATTTCAGAGCACTGTATGGAAATACTCTTTCTTTAATATATTTTAGATTCTAAGTCCACCTTCAGTGGATATCCCCTTAATCTCATGTTAAAGAGGAAAGGAGAGTGGATATGCAGGCAAAGACCTGAATTATCTCTATTTACATTTTTGCAGAATGTTCAGGAATGTAGCCTTGACCCTAATTCAGGTTTCTACATTTTAATTATCAGTTCATACCCCTGATTCATGCCCCAAGGATATCTTTTCAATTTAGAAAACAAGTGGATGGAGATATATGTAGGTTGCAGAGACCCAGTTTCAGCTCAGTTTTGTACAGATTGTTTCAGAAAACATTGCAAAGATCAAATTCTTTTAATTATTTCTCAGATTGATTTCTGCTGAAGTTCAGAAATGGGGGCTACTCTGTATTCATTGTCTTTAAAAATGGGGAAATAATAAACAATAAAATAACAAACAATAAAATGCTGCTTTGTCACAGTTGTTGCATTGTTTATCACATCTGTTTTTTTCACCTTGCACACAGCAGGTATCAATAATTCATGTCCGAGAGAAAGCACTTCTGTAAAATTTTACGTACCTCATTCCATTAGCAATAGATCACTTTTAAGCATCTTTAGAGTCTCCCTTCCTATTTCATGATCTTGATAGTTAACTTCATTTCAATAAAAAAAGATTTATTTTTAAAAAAGCAACACATCTTAGGCAACGCAAATGGTAGAGCTCATAAAGGAGAATGTAATTCAAGTGTAAATACCTTGCCAGCATTTGCAAATAGGTGTCATGTATAAACCAAAAGCCAAAGCCAACATTTTCAACAGCTTTGCAGCATTCTAGGAGCCTAATTCCCATTTTGTAGAATTAGATACTTGATGCTATGCAAAGCTCATATTTCAGCCCCTGGTCACCTGGAGAAAAGTTCAAAACCTAGAATTAGACCTGTGTAGCTTAAGTATGCACAGATTTACTGGAAGGAGAGGTATAATATCCAAACCGTAAATTAACATGATCAGCGTCATGCAACCTGATCCTAACCACACAGAGCATTTACATCATGGCCATGAGTTGCCTATACGGTGCCTGACAGATTTAGGTCCTTCAATACAGTGACTGCACCCAAGGAGAGTGGAGCAGCCTCCAGTTGATGCCAGTGCTGGGCCAGGAGCAGGTCACAGATGCCTGTCTCAGGCTTACAGGTTGCTATCTCCCTCTGCTCTGGGTTCAGAGCTCAGACTTATTCTTCAAGGATGGGTGCTTATGTCTCTTCCAAAGACCTGAATGAGGATAGGGCTTTGCTTTTAAAAGAGGACTTCTAGAGAAGGTGGTGCAAACAGCTCTCCTGCATATTAATGTCAAAGATCCCCAGGAGAAAAACAAATAACAGTTTTGCATCTGTGAGCTGAGGAGAGCCAGACTGTCAGCTCCTTTACCCTGGGAGACTGAACTAAAAGGCTACACCGCTGGCTAAAGAGGGAGCAACCACCAACCCCTTGCTGAAACTGCACAACAAGGAAAGACACAAGAAACTGTTGAGATAGAGAGATGAGGAACTCAAGCATGAGTGAGTGTGTTGAGGCAAATTTGCTCTATTTGTCTATCTTACCCATCCACCTCATTTTCTAATGTGTTCTTGGAAGTGAGAATGTGTGGAAAAGAAAATCTAGCAAGACAGAGGAATTGCACCGCCAAAAGGTGCCCAGTGTTTAGGAGGAGATGGTTGTCTGCCTGGTATTGAAAGCAGGGTAGGTGTCTCTATTACAGAATGCATCTTGCCGGTGGACCAGAAAGTACTATTGGGATCTCTCTCTTAGGAAAGAGTGGGGAGTATCATCTGTGCAAATATGCAGACACCATAAGAAATGCTAATATGCTGAAGAGCTGTGGGAAACAAATCCGGTCTATTTAGAGCAAGTGTGTATTTGTAGCAGATGATGACATTATTTCAAATTCATCATGTTCAGAAGTTTTAAGACGTTTTTTAACCATTCTTTTCCAGCTTTGCTGAAGCTTTAGCAGAATTGCTAATAGTACTCCTGATACTTTTATTTGTAATCTAAAAAAAATGGTAGCAAGTATAATACTCCACAGCGGCACTGTTTTCTACTGGGGGTGATAGCTCAAATGTAGTATGTTGATGACTGTAAAAGTGATGCATTGCCTTAGGGAACAGAATGGTCTGTATTGATAGTAGAGATTTGGACATAGGAGATTTGAACACATATTTTGTTTTTATTTTGGTAGTGCATAGACGCAACAACTATGATCAAATTCCTCAGTGTCCCTGGCACTGTACATTTGCAGTGTAAACAATATGTATTCCAAATGATTCAGAGACCATATTTTTAAAAGCCAGATGTTAAAAACAATATTATCTGGTTGTAATATGGGGAACTGAGGCACAGTGAGTTAATTGTTCACCCACAAGCTGAAAGACTATGTTTAGCAGAGATGGAAACAGGATAGTTTTCCGATGTCTAGGCCTAATACCTTTAAGATTATCCTCCTCCATTTTCCCTATAGCTTCACTTTTAAGCATATTGTTAAAAATAAATGCTTGGGTTTTATTTTGTTTTAGGTATTCTTTGACATAAGCAGTACTCAAATTCATTTTGTCTAAGCCCATCTACAACACAGTGGTTTGTGTTTGCCTTTCCTTTTAATCAAGTTGTTTGTATGCTCCAGGAGAATGCTAGACTTCTCAGAAATTAATTGGTGCACGTCTTTAAATGAATTTTCGCCTTTTGTTTTACCTTTATTTTGTTTTGAATGTGTTGAGTCTTTTCTGGCAGACTTGCTGCCTTTTGGATTGTTCTTTTCTTCCTGTGGAAACTTCATGTAGTTTGTTTTGGTTTCTTTCTTTTCTTGCTTGTAATAAAAAGATGTCTGAATAGCTCAGTGAGACTTTTCCAGGTCTATTTATGTCAGATATGAAATTAAAATTACATCCCACCAAAATAATTGTGTTAACTAGTCACTGCTTCAGCTCAATGCAGTAATAAACCTAGATATATCCCTATTTTAGACGATGCCTTCCTGGTAGCTATTAGAAGTTGCATATAAGAGGAAAAAGTGACATTACAATCCCTTCTGTCTAAATATGCATTATAAACAGAGTCTGTCATTTCCCTTGTGCACGCAGGACTGATGATGAGCCGATTTTCAGATTTGTTAAAGGGGAATAAGCTAAAGAGTCTATAACCTATCACTTGGACTGTCCAGTATTATATACAGATCAAGAGAGAAATGTCCAATCTTCTGTGCCAAAGACAAACAGAAAACAGGTGTAAATTCACTTTTGTCCATGGTAGGAAAAACATTTCACAAAAAACATTTGAGCATCTTTTGCTTGACCATAGCTAGATGAATATGGAGAAAGTGGCAAAGTCAATTTTATCTATTCTGGCCAGACTGTTAGAGCTTGTCCCAGCAGACTGGGACCAAAATATCTGACTATTAGTGCAATACATGTATATGTGTTGAAGGCAAAAGATATGTGGATGCTTCACAAAAAATATGCCTTTTATTTTGGAAAGAATGTACCATATCTCTGAGTTTGGAAGAATTAATATCCGGGCAGAGTTTGTACATGTACTTTTTAGACAATCTTATTATCTGTGGCTTAAAGCCGATAAGACAATAGCCAGTCTTGAAGGCCCACATACAATTTTAATCTACAAGAGGAAGATAAACAGGCTTAAATAGGCAATATTTTCCCTAACTTTAAAGAGTTCAACATTTCTGCCTCTTTGACACTCAGGACTTGCTTTAAATTTCAAGCCCCTGTTCTTATTCTGGCTCATGGTCTAGGAACAGCCTGTCCTCCATATTCATAACCATGGCATGATTTCCACTTTAGTGTGATACCATTTTATTAGGCCGTGTGAGCTGTGATGTGTGTTTCAGTAGTGTGGAAATTTCAAAGACTACTATAGTGAAGAACAATAGATGCTAGAAGGTGTAGATCATTACATATTCCCCCGTGGTCAAAGTGAGACTTGAGAAGTTTTGGTGAGAGCAAGAGAAAAAAATTAGCTGGCCACATTTCTGCTGGATTTCTGGTTTGAGGAAAGTACTTGTATTCCTCTGTGAAGTACTAGTGTGGAGTACTGCCATATACAAGCCCTTTCAAACATCCAACAGGAGAGTTTCCTGTGAAAGAAAAAGTCGCTCCAGATTAACTCATACATGCAGCTGCTTTCTTTCCCTGTGGAAAATAAAATATAGTGGTTTGATGTGGTTCAAAGGATCTGAAGAATTTCTCTTGAAGATACTCCTTTATGAAAAGTTTCTTCCTTTTTCAAATAAAACAGTTTTCATGACAGCAGAGGCACCTCCATCCCTTGCACCAGCCCTCTTCTGGGATTATAGCATTTAAAAAAGGAAAAAAAAAAACTGGGGAAAGAGTGACTTATCCTGTAACCCTGCGTGATTCAAGTCTCATGACAGAATAATTCCTTCACAGCTGTAATGGGTTTTGCTTTTTCAGTACTTTACCTCAAAATTCTTGCCTGCATGAAAAACTTTGCAAAACAGAGCATATGCTTCTTCAGGACTTTCAGACAACTGAAAATCCCCCCTCTCTCGTCAGAAAGTACATGCAAGCAATCCAAACACCTTTTCTACAAATATGTGGCATGACAGCATTTCCCCAGCTGCAGAGTGAACAGTCACAATGTCCTGTAGTTTAAGGAGCTCAGTCAAACAAGGAAAAGGAAATGGAAAAGGAAACAGAAAAGGAAAAGCAAAAAAGGAAGAGAAAGAGAAGAAAGAGAAAGAGAAAGAGAAAGAGAAAGAGAAAGAGAAAAAGAAAAAGAGAAAGAGAAGAGAAAGAGAAGACAAAGACCAAAAGAAGATAAAAAGAAGGAAAAACATCTTACATAGTCGCTTTAATTGAAACTGGGACTTACCATAAACCTATTTCCAAAACACCCTCTCCTCAGAAGTTCCCAGACCCTTGTATATCACCAGAAGTAGAAGTGTCTAGCTAACCTCTGCCACCAAGGCCGAGATAAAGTTTCAGACTACCTGTCTTCGAGGTCTAAAAACAACCCACACTCTGTTATATCTGAAGGATTTACTCTGCGGGCAAAACATTTCACTTAGCTCATTTTCTTCTCTGGATTATACTTAGCAATTGTTCTTCAAGTCTTTATTCCACCTCTTCTCTATACACCCCCAAGCTGGTTTCTGGAGATACCAGTGTGCTCTGTCTGACGTTGGTGTATGGTTCCTGCTCCTTACCAGCAGTCCCAGCCCAAGACCAAGCTCCCCTTTCTGCTGAGGTGGGCTTCTTATGCCAAGAGAAGCTCAGATGATTTTTTTCTAATAGTTTTGTCAGGCACAGCTATTTAATCTAATTAAGAATGAAAAACATTTCACACTGTCTCCAGGGAAAAGAGTTTTCCATGAGGACAACAATAACCTAGAGAAAGAAACCAGAACAGAACTTCAAAAGTTCCCTTTAATTTACTTTTTCACTTGATTTCTTTTTTTTTGCTTTGACATGATTTCTTGGTAGGTAAACAGCAGTTCCAGTGTCATTCATAGTGTCACAACATGGCATACCGATAGCCGTAGTGCGCAAACTGATGTGCCACAGCATACTGTCAGATAATATAAGCAGGAAAGGCTTGTATTAACATACTTGATGTTGACTGAAAACCTCACTTTTCTAGATCAAAAAATCTCTTGTTTGTGTAGGAAGTAAGCTCTGGCACTTTGAACAAGGAAATGAATATGCAGTTTGTGTAGTAACTAAGGAAATAGCTGGGTTTTGTATTAAAGGAAAATAAAAGTATACTTGATTGATGGAGACGCACAGAAGAGGCCTTGGCAGATCCAGGTTGAGCATCTTTGGCGGACTCCTGAACTCTGTATTATACAATTATTCCTCCTACAGCTCAAGGGAAGGATTTGAAGCTGTTCCACTGTTCAGAAAATAAATGAGAGTACAGTTCTCCACTGCAGTGGTTTACACACTCTGCAGGTGGGGGAAATATGCTTTTCTTATTTTGGAATTTTTAATGCATTGTACATTCAATATTCACATGATAAAATGAAATAAGTATTCTTTAAGTAGGCACTGGCCCCTGGAGCCTCCCTGGGTGAGACCTCTCCAAGGCGTCTAGGACCCTCTGATTTTGGTGCTTTTCTCTGTGCAGCAGAGAGCAAGAGAGGTAGTTTGCCCACTATAACCATGCGTTTAAGAAATTTTGGTGTAAAGTGGTGGAAGCATGTCTGAATCCCAGTAGCAGAGGTGGAATGTGAATGCTGTAATCCTTGTCTACAATGCACCTAAAGAGTACTCCCAGCTCTCCCTCAAAGAAAAGTGACCATAATTGCAGTGTCCAGGGCTCTGATCCTGTCAGTTAACACTGATTTGAGAATGCTACTGGATCCTGTTGTTTGATGTGTAGGGGAAGGGAAGGTCTAACACCTAGATTTCCCTTTAAAAACCTGCTGAGTAATTCCCTTGGGGTCAACATGGGCTGTAAGGATCAAAAGGGCAAGGAGCTGGTCAGGTATAGAAGTTGTAAGCCATCTGTGAGAGGGCTTTTTGAATTGTTATTGTATTTATATGTCATCTAAATTCTTTGCAGGGTACCTACTTTTCTTCTTGGCTCATCTTGCAGAAACTTGAGTATTTTGAGTCCAAACCAGAAACCAACCAAAATGTGATTTTTTTCCAAGGAGTAGAAATTCTGTAACACCCCTGCTCATCAAAAAAAGCAAGATGTCCTCCTCCCATCCAACATACAGTTATGGGTTTACAGGGTCTTATTTTTCTGGAAAAGTAAGAAAACAGCAACAATAACTCTATGTGCCTTTTTCCAGCTGCCATTCCCTGTAATGCCAGATACTTCTTAATAATTCAGGATTTAGCCTCCCCAGTACATCAGGCCTGGAAGGACCACGTGGGGCTGATTAGTCTGAACAGAGTCTCAAGGAGCTGATACTGTGGTGTCATCACAAACTACCAAATAGCTATTTATTACTATTACTCTACAGAGTGCACAGTCTCTTTGCACAGAGTAAGGCTGCTGACCTCTGTACCCCTTGAGGGTAGGTGCAAAGGCAGTGCTGAGACCCCCATCGTCTGCAGAATAAGCTGCAAATATCTCTTGGAAAACTCAGTGAATTTGTTCAGGAGGTGACTTGTCTTTTAAATTAAGGACTGTCAAATGAGATAGAGACTGTGGTTAAAATTAAGGACTGTCAAATGAGATGCATACTGTGGTTAATTCCCTACCATCTCAGTTGTCTTTGTCAGGTATGTGTGACAGGGTGGGGTGGTCTGCAGTGAAGTGGAGGGTGCAGTGAACCATGCAAGAGAAGAAGGTTATATGGTATGAGTACATCCTGGGAGCTTGTAAGCAATGCGGCTCCTTCAAACATGGGGCCTCAGTTGGTATTGCAGCCCCAGCCTTATAGGTGAGTAGTTCTGCAGCCACCCCATGGCAGGAGCTACCCTCTGAAGGTGGAAGCTTGCAAAGGGTCACTTGTGTGAGGGCCCTGCTGTGTGGATAGGATTTGGCTGTTCTGGGAAAGGTCGCAGCTGACACTTTGTCATTGGGGTTGGGTTTTCATCTGACATTTTATATAGCAGTCCCTCTGTACTGTCTGTTCCTGCTGATATACTGAGGCCCCTATCTCTTTTTTCCCTGTTGTGCTTTTTAAGGTCTTCAAGGGAACAATTCCCCAGCCTGCTAAAATAAACAAGTATGTCTCCTGGATTGTAAAAATGCTGAATAAATTACTGAAACTGTCTGGGAATCTTAAATGACTTTTAAAATACATTGTTAGATCTGTTCAGGAGAAAGTAAGGGAAAGCAAATCTTTACTTGCAGTTACCCAGTGAGAAAACGCCTTCCCACACAAATCCTCCTATCTCTGCTTCCCTCCCTTTCCCTCTGTCTCTTGAATGGTGACACATTGTAGGAACTAACAACCTGAACAGCCGTAAACTATGGCAGTAACTTCCACCCACACACCTCATTAGGCCTTTAACACATTTTCCTTTGCCTTTCCCCAGCACTACTAAGTGGTACAACAGTGAAGTTGCCCTTTCACATTATAATTGGAAGCGGTCAGTAGTTTTTATGCTCTGCAATTTGGTAATTATAAGGTCTGTCACTTACTGGACACTGGTCTGTCTGGTCATTTCAGGTTTTGGGTCTGTCCAGTAATTGTTAATCATCAAGGAGTCCTCAACAGCCCATATCCCTCCTCTGTCTACAGAATCCCTTCAGTTCTGCAGCCTTATTTTTTCTTTCACTTTTTTTAGGTGCGAATGGAGAAACTATAATTTGCTCAGTGGAAACATCGATATTACATCCTGTCATAAGCTCAGAAGACTTGGTTCTATATTTTATCCCAGGTTTATGTCACTGAAACCCTGCAATTGCCTGCTTGGCATTATCTGGAATTTGCCTCTATGGTGTGTCCAAGCTATCTGACATGTTGCTGCTTGCATAGGAGTTTTGGGGAATATTTACGAAAGTGTAAGTGAGAATTAGCAACTTGATTCCGTTGAGTTTTATCAACATTTGAGTGCTGACCTGTTCTTCCAATGTCCTGCATTTTCCTAACTGCTTATTATCTCCAGCCATTTTAGGCTGTGTTCTTATTTCACTTTAAGCACCTTTTCCTAAAGAATGGTCTCACAGGCTAAGCAAAGACTTTTTGGTCAAATTTCCAAGTTTTTCATGCCATTTTAATTTGCTCTATGAAGTAGGGTACCTCACTAACCTATTCCTCAGAAAGTACAACACTTTCTTAGTTTATTGGTGAGATGAGGTTCATCTGGTAGTGATTTTGGATGACAAATACAAAGAAAATTAGATATACAACACTAGGAACCTAAGGAGTTAAAGGAGTTAAGGAGTTAAACACTTAAGGAGTTAAACAAGTGTAATTGAAGCTGACTGTAGCACGTATTTCATCAATATTGGACTTAGGAAAATGTAAGTTAAACAATGAGAAAAGATTGAAAGGGTTAAAATCTGTGAACTCCCACAAGGGCAAGTTGTGTGATAATGCTAATGTTTGTTCTTTGGGCTAGGACTACAGCTGTAGTAATAGGTACCAGTTATCGCATAAATAACAATAATAAGAGTAATAAGAATACATATATATATATATTTCTTTTCAAGAGATGATAATGTAGAATTTTTAAAAACACAGGCTTGTTTTTGTATTTTCCAGGAAAAGTCAAAACACAGAAGGATCAAGGCATAAGGGATAACATATCAGTATGGAGTGTAGGAGAGTACAGTTCCCTTATGTATCTGCCTAGCATCCTACCCTGATAACATGGTGAGCTAGATTAATTTGATGAACTTCTGCTCCTGCAGATGGATGGAACAACTTAAGGGTGGTTTAAAATTAGTTATTACAGCGATGAAACCTAAGTCTTCCTTCTAAATCTAGCCCTAGTTTTCTTTATACAACAGTTCCCTGTCTCTAGTATAGGGCAAACACTATCAAGGTTTTCTCCAAGACATTTTGAAGGCAAAGATACAGGTGCTGCCTGAAAGTGACTTTGTTCTGTGAGTATGAGAGTGCCCAGCTGATTTCAGCTCTGTTCAGGAAAGCAGAACGTATGTTCTGATAAGCAAGTAGAAAACCATCAAAGGTACCTTTTGCATTGTCCATTTCTCCTCCTAATCCGACCATACCACTAGAATATGGATTCTGATCGTTGCTCAAGTCAGATGCAATGCTGTTGGGTTTTGCCATGCTGTTTGCTTCAAGGGTTTCTGTGTTTCAGAGCTGAAAACCCATCAGTTCCACTTTGACTATCAAGCCTAAGAGATCCCAACACTTCCATTCTCTTTCCTCCTGCTTCCTTTAGCTTCTTCTTTAGAAACTGAAGATCAGATATTAAAATAATAAGAAAGTGTCTGACTTTCTTAAAATCTTCTTTTAATTATACAGATGCAAAAGCCAAAATCTTGTTTTGTTTTCTGCAAGGCAGAGTAATTGATAGCCATCTGCAGGTTTATGCAATTTGTAAAACTGGGGTTGAGCTCTCATGTTGCTCAAGAATAATTGAACTAGGTGGAGCTTCTTCAGTTGTAAACATGTATAGAAACTCTAAAATCTCCTAGTACTTGCAATGCTTTTACTTTGTAGCAGTAAAACAAAACTCCAGTGTTTGCAAACTATTATAACAACCTATACAGAACTTCAGGAAGGAACAAGGGATGCAGGAGGGCAGGTACTTGAGGAGGTGTCAACAAATTAGACTATATGCAAATGACCCGACTGATAAGCTGTAGTTTCAGCCTCTGTGTTAATTGGCATTGGCAAAGCACAGCCCCAGTGCAATTAACTTTTCTGCAGTGGAAATCTTTAAACCTTGTAAGTGCTGTGCCATGTAACTCCTAAAGGTATTCAGTTATTGCAACAAAATTGTATAGCTAACAATGCCAAGTGAAATACAGAGGTCTGAAAGTGACAACAGGGAAATCAAGTACTGATATGTTGAGTTATACAGGTTACCACAATCTGCAATTTACAGAGTACGAATATCTACTGACTTCAGTGAGATTTAGTTGTCTTCTCACACTCTTCAATGGATTTTGAATCAAAACTTAAATGAAGGAAAGGGGACAAATTGGGTACAAATAAAAAATGAGTCAGAACTCTTTCCTTCTAATGCAAAAGTAGGATATCTTTGATAAAGGTGGAAGGGAACAAAACTGGAAAAAAGGAAAAGAAAAACTATTTATTATGTTCATCATTGACTTGTGAAACTGACAAGTGCATCAGGTTATCCAGGACAAAACCTTCTAGATATGCAGGTAGATAAATAAGGACAATCAGAGGGTAAACAGAGCCTATGAAGGGAATGACGGACAGAAGAAAGCCAGTGACAGAATATATTAGTTATTTGTAATTATATTGTGTGGATTTTCTTAATTATCTGATCCTGACCAATGTCAGAGGAGACAATGAAGAGGAAAAGGCCACAGTTTAGTTAGGTACAAATGCAATTATTTAAAAAAGTATCATAGGAACAGACTTTTTTAGAAAAAAATGGAAGTGTGAAGAACTGGGACTATGACTCCTAAGATTATGCAGAAGATGTTTCAGTTTCTCTCTTTGGAAGCAGATCTCATGTCCAGGTGTCTGTGGCTCTGATCTGACCCTGATGTTCTAGGATGACCCACTGAGAGTTACTGCATGTGTGCAAATTGATTACAACAATTGCATGCAAATATTAATGCAAATCGAATAAAAAAATCACAAAGTGGGTTGCAACTTCCTCATCTGTCTGTTTAATAACATTAGCAGAAACAGGAATTAAGATCTTTATTATTATTCTGCATATTACCATAGCCTTTATCAGTTCTGGTGACAGTCCATGAGCTCACTATTGTAGATATAGTATGAATATAGACTTAAAAGTCTATCCTTCCCTCCAGAAACTCAGGATTGCTCTTTTTCGATGGAAGGCCAGTGAGAAAGGGAACATGGACCACCCCAAAATTTTATTTGTGCACATCGTCCCTGAACATGGAGTTACCTCAGAGCTGTGAAGCAAGGAGCTGGTCTTTCAAAAAGCCCTGTAGCCATTAGGAGGTTTTGCAAGGTCATATCCAAACCCCACAAAAGTTAGTGGAAAGAGGGACAGGCTCAGAAAGCACTTTCCTAACAGGAAAGTTATCAAAGTGGGTTTCACTGTGTGCCATAGGCTCAGAAAGGTGTTGATGGAGCCTCTACAAAGGCCAGCAGGTAGACATACTGACAAGGAAAGATATCTTCTTAGCTGGGAGACTAAGACATCCCTGCTAAGCTCAGCAGAAACCTCCTTGATGTGGGAGTAGTTGGCAGGAGAAAGAAACCTTTATAGGTACAGGGTAAAGAAAATAATAACAAACTGACCTTCCAGGTACACAGGATCCAGCAGCTACTATTCTAGCAATTGATGTCCTACACCTGCATGTGTACCTACACTAAAAAGATATAAAAAGTAACTTGTTACTTACCCAAAATGAGCTTCTCTGCAAGAGCTTTCCTGCATGAGATCTCCCAGACAGACTGGACCCTCGATGGAGACACCTGGCTGACTCCAGACTCCATGATGCAGGTCATCTTTGAAGTGAGACTTCTGTTGTTGATTAGCCCAACTTCTGGGAGTGGTTTGGTGCATGTTGTACCAGTAACACTTCACATAATATATTTATAGGCACACACACATGTAAAGGTTCATAAATATATATTTGCTTCACTAGTTGGAATTCTGTAATAACTTGTAATATACTTATATTTGTTTTACTTGCTTTGTAATATATGTACTTGCTTTCCTAGTGGTAATTTTGTAGTGATTGATAGTATAACAGTTGGCTGATAGTGTGTGGAAGATAACCTCCTGATGCAGCTAGTAAGCAAGCCAACCAGGGGAGGTGCCCTACTGGACCTGCTGTTTATGAGCAGAAAAGGCCTTGTGGGTGATGTGGTGGTCGGAGGCTGTCTTGGGCTCAGTGACCATGAAATGATAGAGCTTTCAATTCTTGGAGAGGTAAGGAAGGGGGTCAGCAAAACCGCTACCCTGAACTTTAGAAGAGCAGACTTTGCATTGTTTAGGAGTCTGGTTGAGAGAGTCCCTTGGGAGGCAGTCCTGAAGGGCAAAGGAGTCCAGGAAGGCTGGATGTTATTCAAGGAGGAAATCTCAAAGGCGCAGGAGCAGGCCGTCCCCATGTGCCGTAAGTCGAGCAGGCGGGGGAGAGGACTGGCCTGGCTAAACAGGGAGCTTTGGCTGGGACTCAGGAAAAAAAGGAGAGCTTACCGCCTTTGGAAGAAGGGGCAGGTGACTCAGGAGGACTACAAGGATGTTGTGAGGTTATGCAGGGAGAAGATTAGAAAGGCGAAAGCCTAGCTGGAACTTAAACTGGGCACCACCATTAAAGACAACAAAAAACGTTTTTACAAATATATCAGCGACAAAAGGAGGGCCAGGGAGAATCTCCCTTCTTTGTTGGATGCGGAGAGAAACATTGCCACGAAGGATGAGAAGCAGGCTGAGGTACTTAATGCCTTCTTTGCCTCAGTCTTTAATAGTCAGACTGGTCATCCTCGGGGTTTTCAGGCCCCTGAGCTGGGAGATGGAGATAGGATGCAGAGCGAAGTCCCAGTTGTTGAAGAGGTGGCAGTCACCGACCTGCTCCTCCACCTGGATGTGCACAAGTCCATGGGGCCAGACGGGATCCACCCGAGGATACTGAGGGAGCTGGTGGAGGAGCTTGCCAAGCCACTCTCCATCATCTGTCAGCAGTCCTGGTCAACTGGGGAGGTCCCAGGTGACTGGAAGTTAGCAAACGTGACACCCCTCTACAAGAAGGGTCGGAAGGAGGATCCAGGGAACTACAGGCCTGTCAGCCTGACCTCGGTGCTGGGAAAGGTCATGGAACACATCATCTTGAGTGCCATTATGTGGCACATGCAGGACAACCAGGGGATCAGGCTCAGCCAGCATGGGTTTATGAAAGGGAGGTCCTGTTTCACTAACCTGGTCTCCTCTTATGACAAGGTGACCCGCTTGGTGGATGAGGGGAAGGCTGTGGATGTTGTCTACTTTGATTTTTTGACACTGTTTCCCACAGCATTCTCCTGGAGAAGCTGGCTGCTCATGGCTTGGATAAGTGCACTCTCTGCTGGGTAAAAAACTGTCTGGATGGCTGGGCCCAGAGAGTGGTGGTGAATGGAGTCAAATCCAGTTGGTGGCCGGTCATGAGTGGTGTTCCCCAGGGCTCAGGACCCCCCCAATAGGGGTCGGTCCTGCTCAATATCTTTATTGATGATCTGGATGAGGGGATTGAGTGCACCCTCAGTCAGTTTGCAGACAACACCAAGTTGGGTGGAAGTGTCGATCTGCTGGAGGGTAGGAAGGCCCTGCAGAGGGACCTGGACAGGCTGGATCGTTGGGCCGGGGCCAGCTGTACAAGATTCAACAAGGCTCAGTGCCGGGTCCTGCACTTGGGTCACAACCACCCCATGCAACGCTACAGGCTTGGGGAGGAGTGGCTGGAGAACTGCCCAGCGGAAAAAGACCTGGGGGTGTTGGTTGACAGCCACCTGAACATGAGCCAGTATTGGCCAGCATTGGCCAGCATTGGCCAAGAAGGCCAACGGCATCCTGGCTTGTATCAGGAATAGTGTGGCCAGCAGGACCAGGGAGGCGATAGTGCCCCTGTACTCAGCACTGGTGAGGCTGCACCTCGAGTTCTCTGTTCAGTTTTGGGCCCCTCACTACAAGAAGGTCATCGAGGTGCTGGAGCGTGGCCAGAGAAGGGCAACAAAGTTGGTGAAGGGTCTGGAGCACAAGCCTTATGAGGAGCAGCTGAGGGAGCTGGGGTGGTTTAGCCTGGAGAAGAGGAGGCTGAGGGGAGCCCTCATCGCTCTCTACAACTACCTGAAAGGAGGTTGTAGCAAGGTGGGGGTCGGTCTCTTCTCCCTAGTAACAAGCGATAGGATGAGAGGAAACGGCCTCAAGCTGCACCAGGGGAGGTTTAGGTTGGATATTAAGAGAAACTTCTTCACCGAAAGGGCTGTCAGGCATTGGAACAGGCTTCTCACAGACGTCGTTGAGTCTCCATCCCTGGAGGTATTTAAAAGACGGGTAGACGTGGTGCTTGAGGCCATGGTTTAGTGGTGGACTTGGCAGTACTAGGTTAATGGTTGGACTCGATGATCTTGAAGGTCTTTTCCAACCTTAATGATTCTATGATTCTATGATTCTATAATATACACGTACACAGACACAGACACACACACATTTTTATAGATATATATATATATATGTATATTTGGTTTTACTAATAGTAGTTTTGTAGTAATTTGTTATAAAGAGATTCCCAGAAATCCAGTTTCTGTGTCCTTGTGTATTTATTGCAGAATCCCGAGAACCCCACGGTCATGATCTTTAAGCACCTATCGGTTGGGTAACCCTCATAGGCCGTGACCATGACTTCTACAGATGTTACCAACAAAGCTGATACATACAGTGCCACTATCATACAGCATTTTGCACCTGTAGATCTCAGAGATATTTACTGAGGATATCATTACTATCATTCACATGTTTCAGACAGGGAAGCTATAATGTATGGTAATGAAGAAACTTGTCCCTGCTGACTCTGTCACAGAGATGATAGCAGAGCTCAGAGATGATAGCAGAGATCAGATCTTTGGAGTCTTAGACTGGGGCTTGAAGATCACCAGTGCTCTAACTCCAAACCAAAAATAAACTGTCAAGGAAATAGGAGATTCAGGTGGTAGTGAATTGTGTACAATAAGCAAAGAAGTTAATTTGAAATAACCACTGACAAACTTTCAGCTATCTTCTAAAACTAACCTTTGAAAAGTTAAAGCTGTTCTCATGACCTTTTTAAGATGCTTAGAATAAAAGAAACTGTTTATTGCAGCTTCTGGAAACTTCTTGCTAGCTTCTTCTTGGATCCTGACTTTGTTATTGCTGTTATCCCTTAACTTGGCATTTTCCTTTTGACAACAAACATTTTTGATGGAGGCCCTCAGAGACATTTCATTCAGTCCTATTTCTTCTTTCCTTATTGCTCTCTACAACTACCTGAAAGGAGGTTGTAGAGAGGTGGGGGTCGGTCTCTTCTCCCTGGTAACAAGTGATAGGATGGGAGAAAATGGCCTGAAGTTGCACCAAGGCAGGTTTAGGTTGGATATTAGGAAAAACTTCTTCACCAAAAGGGTAGTCAGGCACTGGAAGAGGCTGCCCAGGGGAATGGTTGAGTCCCCATCCCTGGAGGTATTTAAAAGACGGGTAGACGTGGTGCTTGAGGACATGGTTTAGTGGTGGACTTGGCCATATTAGGTTAATGGTTGAACTCGATGACCTTGAAGGTCTCTTCCAACCTAGACAATTCTATGATTCTATGATTCTCTGGGGCACATGGTACAATCTGGGTTGGTCCCAGGGTGAGATCTGGATTGGCTCTATTGTAGGTATGCAAGGTGTGACTGATCCCTGAAACTCAAGCACAGGAAGAGAAAGAGGAGATCTCAAAGAATCATCAACTGCCTAAATGTCCCATCATTGTTAAATCTTAAATAAAGATAAAATTGTGGTGTTGCATAGCAGTTATGAGTCCAAACCTGTGTCCATACATTGAAGTTCTATAGAAAGTTTTGACCCAGATGGGAAAGAGCTCTAAACACATCAGGCAGTTGAGGCTATTAATGTCCTTGAACTGAAACAGAGGAAACATTACAAACTAGACAGGTAGACTGAAATCCAGTCTCCTGCTCCTTCATTCAGTTTCCTTTCTGCTTTTTCAGTCATACCGGCTTGATTTCAATACACCTGGAGGGAAGACCATTGAACCAGCAAATTTTACTTCAGTTCCAGCTCATCTGTGACTGAAACTGTTTTGATTTAGCTCCAATTCACACCAGTCAGAAACTTCTAGCCTTGAACTAGTTAGTTAGAAAGTATTCCCCTTGAAAAATACATTTAAAAATGAAAAGTCCATATGACGAAGGCATCACTAGAGGCCACAAACCCTACCAGGAAGGGGCTTCAGGCTACTTTTTCCTGGTCCTCTGTCACAGTCCAGCCAATGTTTGTGTTCCCAGTAGTGCCAGCTGTACCACTGCTTGCTTAATTTAAGGAATTTAAGAGAAACTGAGCTGTTGAGCTCAGATCCTGTTGTACCAGAGCAGAAGTAAAGAGAGCGGAGATGGAGTTTAATGACCAAAGGGGGTCACAGGCTTTCAGCCATCTGTAGCACTGAAAATGTATTTAGCAGAGAAGCAGAAGGACATGAGTACTTCTATATAATGAGGTACATGAGGCTGGCTGAGAAGGAAGTTACAACACACAGCCCTGTGGGCTATAGGGGAGTAACAGCAATAACACTGAGCCTTCCAACATGGCAGAATCACAGATTTTTTTCAAGAGCACTGCCTGGTGGTAGTGGCAGGGGGGATTCAATTTGACTTTGAGCTTATTATGTTCTAGCTTAGGTTTAACAAATAATTTGAATAATTACTTTGATTAAGTTCTGATATGGGGAAAAAATAAGGATTCTAATTTGCTTTCACTTCTGGTTTTGAGTTCAGCTTATTTGCCATCTTGTAGTCCCACTTGGGCATTTTACTGTATGAGGACAAGATGAGACACCTCAGGTTTGTTTTGGAGGTGAGACCCTGTTTCTGGCTGGCCACTGAGCAGCACCGGAGGTGTTAGGGTCTGGTAGCACTTTGAGACAAGTGCCTGAGCACAGCCTAAGCCACTGTGAGCTCTACTGAGGGGTGTTTTAGTGTCTGGTAGCCATAAGCATAGAGTAAGGAAAATGGGACAGGAGCTTACCTGCACCTAATATCTCCTAGACTGAGCCCTCCTTGGGTTTCTGGGACAGCATTAACAGGTATTGTTCTGTGCCAGATTATACAGCAAAATAATTGAGAAAACTAGGCATGGAAACTAAGACACTCAACACCAAGCCCATTCAGTAGGATTTCTGACAGTTTGTTGTGGGTCTATCCCCACATTGCTGCTTGATGCAAGCTGGTTAAGGATGAAAGGCCTCACCAAGGCTGAGTCCCATGCCATCACTTTATCCATCTGCTCCAGGCCAAGTGTCTTAACCGTGTGGCATCTCAGCCTCTATTTCTGTTCAATGTCTTCCTGCATTCTTCCACTTTTCATTTCCAACTTCCACAGCACTGTTTACTGAACTGCCGATGCCAAATAGGATTAAACCTGATAAAGAGAAGCAGATGCATTACATCTGGCAGAAAACAAAAGATCAGCGTTTGGCACAAGGGTTTACTGTTTGTGACAAGGCTTTGGAATGTAATTAATTTTGCAAAGCCATGCCAATGAATGCCATTCAAACTCACCAGATGTGCCAGGGAGGGAGATGCCAACTCTTTTTCCAAGAGGATGGCTTGATGCCTGCTGACTCTCATTTGTGCAGCTCCATGGGTGTCAAATAAAATAATGTCTCTTTGGATAGCAACAAAGAACAGGCTATTCTCTGCAGAGCTACTGCATATGCAATGACAAAAGGGGCTTTTCTCTTGGTGATGGTGTAGTTTTTCTGGGTGAATGTGTTTTCATTTATTCATTTATTTATGTAGAGTCTTTGTCTACAATCAAATTCTGCACAAAACCAGCATTGGTCTGAAGTTACAAGCAGTCAAACACACAGGCACATACAGACTGAAGAACCTGTACATCTACACAAATAATTGCTCATGCAGAATGAGAAACATGAGATGAAATGCAATTTCCCCATAATATGGGTTTATATCCAGTTTTTTGTTCACTGGGAAAACTTCTCCAGATGCACATCTTGCTTCTGGCAAGGGGGAAACTGTGATTTTTTTTCTTCCTTTCCCCAGTAAACTTCACTACAGCACAGACGGAATATTACAGGACACAATATGCAATAACAGGCAGCTGTTAGTGTTTCATTTTACTGGGATTTAAAGTTTCTGTAAAGCTGACAGCAGAGGTGACAGGCTTTTAATGGGGCAGATAGTTTATTCCTGACAACTGTTGGCTGCTGTTAACACAAAGCCCATCTCCTGCACTTGGCTCTGGGTGTCTGTGGGAGAAAGCTGGGGGAACCAGGTCAAGATGAAGCTGGGTGGGAGAAAGAGGCACATACACCAAAAAAGCTAAAGAGTCCAAGAAACTCAGTCCTCCGTAACATGAAGAAGTTATTTCCAAATAAACTCTATTTTAGCACATTAGCATAATTTTTATAGCACAGCTGATGCTTCTGGCCTGCCAGTCTTCTGCCTCCTGCACACATCTCCTGCTTTATGCTCCTGCACAGCAACTGTGAGCTTCTGCCAAAGGGATGTTTGACATAAGTGGAGCTAAGTAGGTAGCAGGGATGGCAAAGCAGCTCTCCCCTTGCTTCCCTTCCCAGCCCCTACACATCTCCTGATGTATACCACAACTATAAGACCAGCTTTGATGAACATCTGCAGGTGGCATCGCATGTAGATCTATGGGCTTCTTCCTGTCCTTCAGCTTTCTGAATCTAGGAGATAACAAAGATGTCCTCTCCTACTGGTAAGAGTTGAAGTAAGTTTAGAGGATGTTTAGGACAGGGAAATACCTTCAGGGCAGCTAACATTGAGGGTGAGAAGAGATAAGACAGTCACAGGGCTGGAAAAAACCCCAGACTATGGTGACATGTCCAGGGCTGAGTAAGTTAATCCATAGCCATGAGATCCCACATAACTCCCTTGCATTCCAGCCCTATCCCAAACTTGCATTTGCAGTAGCAGGTACAGGCCTCCACCTCATTCTTCCCCACTAGGTTTGAACCTCACCAATTGTTAAGGCACTAAGTAGGTAAACACAAGCTACAGTTTAGGCCACATTAATATTATATAGAGAATTATTCCTGCTCTAGAGAACACACTGGCCATAATTCAGGAGAGAGAAGGGACAGGAATTCAAGCTATCTTCCATCATCAAATGTATGCAAAATGAGATAAGGATTTTTGTACCTTCCAGATAAGACATGGGAGGCCAGCTCTTCAATGCCTTTTTGTTTGCACATGATGGCATTTTGGTAATTAAAGATGTTTTCTTTCCTTAGGCGCTTTTTCATTCAGCAGAACTGAATGTACCAGTGCGACTCTTCTCCCAGTCTCCCATTGGCCCTGTACAGGCTCTTTCCAGTCCCTGCAAACCCTGCTTCAGCCTCCAGCCAAAACTTGGCAGCTCTGTATTCTACAAGATGTGTTTCCCCCAGAATAATATTCAGAGAGGCTTTATCAATTTTAATTAAAATGCTGCCATCTCTCTTCGTGGTTGCTGTTTGGACTACATGTAAGCCGCAAAATGTAACTCACCCTTTGCAACATGGAAGTGTGAAGTGAAATCTGATGCCCTGTGATGATAGTGCTAATCAAATAAATTATGTCTGATCATTTCTTTAATGTTTTTGAGTCTATTTCTTTGATCTCGTTATTGTTTATTTGGGATCTCTCCTCTGAAAATATTAGCATGAGTTGATTTTGCTGAAAGAGAGAGTCCCATGGAAATTAGTAGCACAATCAGACCTATTTAACAAAAGTAAGCATGATACTCAAACATACAAACAATGGTATTTTCCCCTGCAACTTTCAAATGGCATAAATCTTCAGCCATGGTACTGTCATCATTCTGGGGCCTTTGACTTCAAATAAAGAGTGGACCAACAGGAGAAAATCAAGAAGAGAGCTATAGGAGTGGCCTGAGGTAGAAACCATGACTTATTAGAAAAGATTGATGCACATGAAGATGTTAGTTCAGAGAGGAAATGAGAAGAAAGAATTGTGAGAACCTTTAAACATGAAAAAAGCAGTTGGAAAGAAGACAGGAATAAGCCATTTTCCGTGTCCACTGAGGACAGGAGAGTTAGTCTGGTCTTAAATTGTAGGAAAGGAGATATAGCTTGGAGACCAGGAAAATGTTTCCAGCTGTTAGGGCAATGAACACCAGGGAGACTGTGGGCCTCCATTGCTGAAGGTTGTTACAAACTGATTAGACAAATAGCTGCTATGAATGGTTTAGAAATAATTGGACCTAACTAAATAATCTTTTGAGATTTCTTCCAGCCCATAGCTTTCCCCTGGATTCACCTTCCTTCCCAAACTGATCAGAAGAATGTCATAGGAATAAAGACTGCTCATGTGAACGTACTTGATGTCATGGAAATATTTATTTGTTACACAAGGACATAATCATTAGGCCAGACCAAAACTCATTTTAGCCCAGTATCCTGCATCTGACAGTGATCAGTAACAGATGTTTTGGGAGAGAATATAAGAAACAAAACAAGTGCTGAGTGGTTGCTTGACTGATACATCTTCCCAGCTCCCAGCAGTCTGCAGCTTAGGGATTTTTGGAGGCAGGGAAAGCACCCAGAGTTTGAAACTAGTGTCTTGGCACCATGTGTTACAAATCATCTGATATGTTTGGCACAAAATAATGCAATAATGACAATTAAAATAACAGAATTAATAAAACATCTTTTCCCATGAGATTATTTAAAGGTATCCCTGATTTTGTCTCCCAGGAAAGCAATTAAGGTTTTAAATACATTCCCACACTCTGGCACTCTTCAGGAGCCAGCTGGGACCCAGAAAATTGGCAACAGAGGAGTGAAAATGTTGAGGAGAGCTGGGAAAGTGGTACTCAATATTTAGGAATTCAAAATTGTGACTTTGTAAGTCTATTTCTTCCACACAATTCTGGATTTTGATAAACTGTTCTGGAAGACATAGGTCAGACCCTTTAACCTGTCAATTTAAAGCGTTTAATGCTGGGTTTGAAATAAGCTTCATCTCTTCATCTCAAGAAGTCTTCTTGATGACAGAGGCAACAGTCACTATGTGTGAAACGCTGGAGAAGAAAAGAGAGACTTGACTCATAGACATTTAATTTCAATTTGTTTTGTGTCTGTATCCTGGTTGTCCTCCAGCTATCACACCAGGCAGGTGAAGACTTCCCATAGTTTCTACATCCTATCTGTGAGCTGTGCAAAGATGTTCTGAACTCTCTAAGTTATCTCAAAAGGCATTATAGAACTAATCTGTGGGCAGCTGAATTAAGCCCAGAGTGAATGTCTGTTCCGTGCTGATGAGTAATGATCTTCTTGTCCCTGTGGTCATGGGGATGTCTGTTAGTCCAAGGAAGTTCTGAACACAGTTATTTCCATTCATGCTAATTTGTTGTAAAGAACATCTCCTGTATACCTTCTATACACAAGGGACCGAACTTAGAGACACTGAACTCGTTTCCAGTTTAGGAAAATTTAACTGGTGACTTTAATGACACTACTTGATGGTTTAATGTTGCTGTCCCTTAGGTAAAAACAGGTCAAAGTAGAAACCCCATAATGTAGATACTTTCCTTACCTTTAACTGTTTGTAGTGTAGGGACTTAATAATGCTATTTGGGCTCTCAGTGCCTGAACTCTCAGTTGCATCAAATGTTGGTTGAGGTAAGAGGCACACAGAGGTGATGTGAACCTGGATCAAAAAACATACTTGTGGCAGAACTGAGGATTCAAGCAAAGTCTTTTTCTTCTTAGTCCCTTTAGGCCATGGGCCGTACTGCCTCTCTGCAGGTAACAGTTTTTCCATTAAAGACCGATTGAAAGTAATCACGAAAGCAATTTTCATGTGAAGTATTTCTTTGTTGCAAGAATAGAAAGGAAAAGGAAAAAAACAAAAACAGTACTCCAAAAAATCTTCACCTTCCAGCTAATCTTTACAGTGCCATTTTAGCATTTTATAGTGTATAAACAACACCTTGATGTTATTGCTCTGCCAGAAGGCTGATTACGACAGAAGGCAATAATAGGCCACACATGTGCCAAAGTCCAACTGCTACTTCAGGCTTGGTTTTTATAGAAGGACACATTTTCACATTCTTCTTTATTGACTCCCCCTGTACCCCTCCCTCTATGTGCTGTTAAAGAAATGCCAACATAAAACTGGCTAAAAATAAAGCCAGTTGGGGCATATTTTGTATGTTATTGTAGGATAAATAAAACTGTCTAAAAAAAGTATGCTATTAACCATGAATCATGGGGGAAGCATGGCTCTTACTTGACTAGTGTTGGAAGGTATAAAACATTCTTTAAAAGCAACAACTCTAACCCTATTTTAGGAACTATATATATATAGGATTTTATTTTCAGGTACTTCCTGAAAAATAATAAATGCAATATAAAAGAAAATTGATGTTAGAACCTGGGCCTACAGGTTTGGAAAAAATAATCCCAAGCTTTTATAGACTGTTTTCTGAGTCTCCATCTGTCTCCTTTTGTCAGTCCTGTCCTTTGCTTTCTTTCTTCTCATTAATGATAAGACCCTGCTACTGGAACTTGAGCCATCCATCCAGACTCATACAAGCAAGTAAGAAGTGACAATTCACATAGACAGAATTGCAGAACAGGAGTAAGAGAGAAACATAGGTACAGAAATTCAAATATGAAGGGCCATTACATCTGACACCCCTACCTCCACTTTTTATTAACCTCAAAAGCACCCCGTGGTTGGTTTTGTTGCAGTAAGCATTAATCAGACCATAGTAGCAGAGACTGAGATGGCTCTGTGAAGACGGAGTCAGACTGAGGATTTTTGCTAAGATGCAATGCTGTGTAAATGCAGCTGTCTTGCTTTCCAAGCTTGCTCAGATTCAGGAAGCGCTTAGTTGCTTTACAAGGGTGAGGTTCTAAATCATGGGAGCATGAGTATGTTAGTGTTCGCACTGGGGGAATAATCCAGAAGGAACCGTAGAGACTCATGAGGCAGTCTTCAACAAGAGATTTAGGAAACTAAATTTAGATTATTTAAATTTGTTTGTCATCTAAGTAGATGCTTGAGCATTCAGAGTTGATGGAGATCTAGCCAATAGAGCTTAAGAATGATTCAGATGGCACTGGACACTAATGCTTAGGCATCAGTCTTGTCCCTAGCGGCTGGTCAATAGTCCAGTGGGCTTCACAGATCTCCAGGCATCATCTTAGTTGCTCATGCAGGAAGGCATCTTGTACTATTTCAGAAGCTCTAGGATGTCTTGCATGACCTCCATATGGCATTCCAGGAATGAATGGGTGTATGAATGAAATCTGAAATATCTACTAATTCCTTTCATTTATCTAGGATACAATAAGACATCTCAAATAGCACTTGAAACCTATATTTAATCAATTGAATCACTTGTGACTTATGGGAATGACACAGAGCTTAGATATAGCTATCTTTACAAGTAGACACCAAAACTTAGCTTTCTGATTCTATACCTGACTCCCACTTTGTATGCATGAGTGTAGCCAGCGATGGCAAGATGGCACTAATCCAGACAATAAATCCGGTTGAACCAAGATAAGTCTGCATGGAAGCAGAAGTCAGAAATTGCAATATCAATGAAAGAACATAAACAATTATCAGGACAACAAGTTCCAGCCATAGGCCATGATGGCAAGAGGTCAAGGTGGAGCTTTAAAGAAATACTTGTTAGCTGCCTTCCAACACAATGTTTGTGCCCTTTCCAACTCAGGGTGTTAGGACCTGAGCCCTACTTGAGCCTAAGCTCCATCACACATCTTTACCTCTCCAGACCAAGACCATGATACCAACATAAGCAGCCACCAAAGGGGACTGCCTTAAAATAAGTGGTTCTTACAGCAGTTGAGAACTTTCAGAAGAAAAGCTCCTAAAAACTGACACAAGCAGAAGCTTGTTTCATCTGATTTTAAGAATAATTATAATTGTTCTCTCATTAAGTAAAATTTTAATCCAGGATTTTACTCTTGTAGAAAAATACAGAGAAATAAATAGTTCCTCCAAATAAGGTGCTTTATTCCAACTCTGCCAGCATAATTCTTTAACCATCTTTGATTTGAGTATTTAGAAAGTTGTCTTTTTATGTGCCTTTTCATGAGTACTTTTTTGTTCAAAAGGTTATTGCTGTTGAAAAGTATTGCTTAAATTTTCTTGACAGGCATCCCAAAATACATGTATGTGATCAGAGAGATGAAGAGCTAGTGAAAATACTGTGCTTCTAAAACACTCATAATTACACTAAAAGACAGTAATCATATTCTTAAAGGAAAATTTGCAGATATTAGATGCACTATAGTAACCAGAGTATCTAAATAAACATTGACTATGTCTTCATTAATTCTTAAGGTCTTCAGAGAAGGGGAATAACCCTCCTTTGAGCAAACCCCCACTGTTTTTATTTGTTTGTTTGGTTTGTTTGTTTGTTTGTTTGTTTTTGTTAAGTTCATCTTTTTCCTGAAAAATTTCCTTTTGGATGTAAAATTCTTGATTCTTTGTTGACTTACATAGTGAAGTACACAGAGAAAACAAGTACAAGTGATGAGGAAATAGAAGTCTTCATGCATACTGGAGGCGGATATTTTTCTTATTGCTGATTTGTACCATTTCACTGAGTGTAATATGCAATTCAAGGGGTTTTGTCTGGGTTTTGTTGTTGTTGTTGTTGTTGTTGTTGTTGTTGTTGTTGTTTTTTTAATAGAAACTCACCTCCAGGAAGGTAATTTTAAAATAAACTTAGCAAAACAATAGAGACTTATGTTATTGGCTATGAAATGCAAAAATAAGATCTGCATCAGCCCTAAAACCAACCAGCAATGAAGTAAAAATCCAAGTTTTAAATCTTGTGATTTTTGAAAACCGGTGGCTGTTAATAATTTCAGATGTTGTGGAGTGGCAAAAAAGATTCTCAGATGAGAGCAACATTTTTTAGTGTCTATGGGGTCAATCCAGGCTGGCTGCTGCGGATGCTTCACTTAGATGCTATTGGTGTCATACTCTACCTTGGTAGGGTACTCCTTACCTAAATTTGATTGTCTGAGTATTAGAAATGCAAGTCTGAGCCAGTCACTCCAGGCTTTGTTTGAAGTGAATAGAGAGAAATTGGCATACCCAGTGGGTGACTCATGCTTCATCTTATAAGATGCAATGAATTGCTTTCTGAACATGCCTACTTTCCTCCACTGAACGTAAATGGACCTGAGGGATCTACTCACTGACTCTAAACACTTAACTTGTAACAGCCTAAGTAAAAGCAGACAAATCTTGCCTATTGTGTCTGAGTTCAAAAGGGTGATGAACAGTACAGGCTGCTTCCTCCTTAGCCCTGCCAAAACATTGCTGTATATACACCTGATAGACAGAAGGAGTCTCACCACCTGGGTTGACTGTAGTAGGATTTTACTGCCCTTGCTTCTCAGCCTTATCTTTCGAAGTCTATATGGCTCTGGTGAAATTTTTATAAGGAATCTGATTTTGCTGAAGTTCTCAACTATCCCCTCTGGGAAGTGGCAGGAAAATGTTTTGTTTCTATTAATTTTCATACATTTTTATATGTATGTTCTATATGTCTGTATTGAAATCACAATGGCTGAGGAGGATTAAAATGTTTATAAATAAACATTTGAAATGAATCTACTTGAAGTATGCAGTAGCATGGACAGATCCTGTCTCTCTTCTTTTCCAGGCAGCAACTCCTGCAACACATCACTGCAGTGCATTAGTGTAACCTCATAACACAATATGGGAATTACAGTCTAGTTCAGCTGCCAAGTCCACTGTGCAGTGAGGTAGGAAAAGGTTAGAAAAATGACACCCATCGTCAGGCACTGCACTAAGACATCACCCAGATCCACTCACGTCACACAGAGGCAGAAGGTATTAGCTTGGCATTTCCACAGCTTTTTGATACTTTTTGCTGCAAGGATGTCATCATTTGGAGTTTCAGCCATGATATAGGGTAAAAACAGTCTTTCAGTGTCCTGTGAAATAGTTGTTCTAACTTTGTACCAGCGGTATTAGTGAGACAACTCTGGAATATGTCATTCAATATGGAGCATGAGGAAAGCAGTATTAATTTATAACAAGTTAAAAATCACCTGCACTCTCTGCTATCTATTGATGTATTGCTGTCCTTTGCAAAATTTGTGACAGTGCAGTATTTTATTCAGGCCCTATGATGCTGCACAAACTTGATGAATAATAACCTTGATGAAAGAATAACTTGATGAAAGAAACTTCTGTCCATGCAGATAAAGATGAAGGTGAAATAAGAGTCCTTCACAGTGTCCAACAAAATTGTCATAAAAGGTAAGTCCAAGGTGGGAACAACAAACAGATTTTTCTAAATTCTGTTTATGAGGCAGCACCATCTCCCTGTACATGGTTGCCATACATCTGTGACCACACAAGGCTTCTTCTGAAGCTTCAGGCAGCCCTAGCCACCACGAAGAGCATCACACAGGCACTCCCAGATAAACGGACTTTGTGATAATGCCTATTATAAGCAAGACTCTGTTTAAATGTGGAGTAGAACTAGAGAAAATAGTCATCTAAAAGCAGTAAAGAAAACTGAATATTTACAATCTATTACTTTTTTTACACAGGAAAACTACCTATTTTTCTTTATGTTCCAGCTAATTCTGGGATTATCAGATAATTGACAAAATTCACAGTTGAGGAAGAAGGGGAACAAATATGTCAATAACAGCATGTGAAAGCTTAATTATGAGTATGCATTCTTTTCTTTTTCTCTCTCTTTTTTTTTTTTTTTTTTTAAGTGAGATTAATCGCCTTCAGTGTTAGCCATTTAAATGTCAGGTACCCTGTATTAGCTCATCTGTTCTTCTCCATCATCAGTGTAGAGAGACAAAGGTACATATAAACCTCTCAGACCCTTATAATATGAGGAGTTCATCCCTGGATGGGTCTGTTTCTCTCCCTTGACCACAGATGATAACCGACAAGTAAATATCTTAGGCTAGAGTCCTAACATTTAAATGATTAGCACTACAGCAGGTGAATTTATTCCAAAACACTTAGGCTCAGCTAAACAATTTTGAGATTTTGATTAACTCCAGTACTAATACACTTGATAATGATTATTTCCCTGTTCTCTGGTTGTGTTACTCACCATGACTGTTGTACTAGTATATGTTGTTATGGAGCAAGTAAATGAAATTTATGCACAGATTAGTGCTGGAAGACCCTTAAAATAGTCATCTGCTTTAGGCTGGGTGCCAAAGGTTTTTGGGCATTTCTTCATCATGAAGTTGACGCATACCTGTGTTGATAATAGTAGACTGAAACTCTTAGGAACAACAAACCACTTTTGCTGAGACTTTTTGTGGAAACTAGAAAAAAACTAGAAGTAAACCTTATTTCCTGATATTTTAGTATTTCAGCAACTAGTCCTGATTTCACAGACGGGGTAAATAGGAAAAAAAAGTTCTTTAGAACTAAGGATTTTAGATCCATGATCAAAAGAAAGCCTCATCCTTATCACATCTGAACTACTTTTCTCATCCTTGTGTGGATGGACACCAAGAGATGGTTCAGAACATCACTACCTATAACAGTTTCATAATAGGTTGGTGACAAGCCTACCACAGTGATTAAAAATATACACTACTTCATAGGACATTTTCCCAGGTTCATTCCAAGGAAAACATCCATCCAACTGTTTCTGGAGTAACCTGGGCACACTGTTTATCTCAATTATTTCAGGATACTGTCATTTGGCACACAATCGAACATTTTCTAGGAGCTTTACTGCAACATGTAGACTATTAGAGTTGGCTGTAATCAGTTGAGTGGTTTAAGAGATCACAACTAATTTAGTAAAGAGCAGTTCTGTAAAACTATGGAATGTGGCTTTTTCTTTGTTTTTTTTTGATTCCGGAGTCACGATCATTACTTTTCAAGTGTCATGCAGCTCCATTCATCAGCCAAATGAAATTTGGCCTGAAAAGTTTCATTGATTCCAGCAACTGCTTCATGCTTTGGGGAGATTTTAACTAGTGAACAAATAAAAACAGTAATCAAAGTAAATTTTCCCAGAATTTATCACATAATGATAGCTTATGAATACATCAGCCAACTCATCTGTGGTAGAGATTCATCTTGTGTAGTTTTAGATGTTTACACTGTGTCTGTCTGCTATCGATACGGTTATTTTGTGCTTCCATTATAGCCAATACAGATCAAGAAACTTTGACATATGCAAGAGATTCATTTTAAGATTGCATGTAGCTATGGAAGAACCTTATCAGAGTCCTCTGCCATCTACCAAGAAGGGCTATAAAAAAGACCAAGCCGGATGCTTCTTAGAAGCGCTCAGTGAAAGAACAAGAGACAGCAGACTCCAGTTGCAACAAGGGAGATTTCAACTGAGTCGTAAAAAAATGCCTCCCAACAGCGGTGGTTCACCACTGGGACAGGAGCCCAGAGAGGCTGTGATATCTCCTCAAACTTAGGAGTCCACAAAAAGCTTGACTGGACAAGTGAGCAGATCTTTCTTTGAATTTAGCCTGGTTTTAGGCAGAATTGGACTAAGTGATTTGCGTAGGTCTCTTCAAAACTAAATTTCTCTGTGTTTCCATGAATTGTATCCCTGATATGATGACTTCACCCCATTGAGTCCCCTGTGATGACTAGCTAGAAACAGACCCAGTAGGCTGTAAGTAATTATCTTTTATCAGATTAATCTCAACCTTCATGACTATGGCACCAGCAGATTAGCTTCACATCCTGAAAAGGAGACCTTCTTTCTTTTATCGTCTGAAGTCATGGTCTTTCAAACTCTATTACCATTACTGTTATGAAAATACAGAAGATCAAGTTCAATCTTTTTGACTTCTACAGTCATTTGCGTCTATATCCACAAGAAACTCAGGTCGGAGTCTTATTTCTTAGGTGGTAGTATAGACCGAATAGTGCAAACTAACATTTTTAAAGTAGCACAAAAGCATCAGGAACTGAGCTCCCAGAGAAAGTAAGGACATTTTAAATTTCCAGCCATGGTAAAACTAACTGTATATCAAGAAAAATTATGTCAAAGTTTTGGCGAAAATGCATATCTGTGCAGGTACCAGATCCCTCAGAAATGTACTTCAGAGAATAATCTGCATTGGCAGGTGCAGGGAGTGGATGAGTTAATGAATACCTAGTATCTGTTATTCTCTGAAAGAAGAAACTATACGCACAACTTTGGAAGCCTACAAAGAATTTTCTGTGTAGTAATGTTGTGGTTTGATATTGCTGACCATTCACCCAAAATGATGAATCATGTGGAGCAAGGCTAAATCAACTTTCATTTTTTCATCCTTCAGTGCTCATTCCTTTTCATTGAACAGCCATTCTCAGGGCAACCTCCTTTACTTTGCCTGTAGGGGAGGTTTACAGTAGCAATGAGGACCATCTCTAAAAAATAATGAATGTAGCTGGATTGCCCATCTATTGAAAACCTCTATAAACTAAATAACTAATAATGAATGCCCACAGGAGCTAATACTTTTTCACTTATAACTATTTGGATGAGGAATAAACCAAGGAACACTTTATTATGGAAAGAGGGAATAAAATGCCAAGTTGGGGGTAAAAAAAACTTAGCATGAATGAAAACCTCTCAACTGTCATACACATATACACTGCAGTATCTTTTTCATAGAAGGGTAATGAGGAGGATTGTAGCAGCTTCTATGTGAGAGACTAAATAGAACAAGACTCCTCTTCTTTGAAGGGAGATAATTCAAGGGGTTTAAATAAATCCTGAACAGTATTGATTGTTCACTACTGAAGCAAAATACCCAATGAGTTTCTACTGTTTATCATAGAATCACAAAATCATAGAATGCTTTGGGATGGAAGGGACCTTTAAAGGTCATCTAGTCCATCCCCCCTGCAATGGGCAGGGACATCCACAGCTAGATCAGGTTGCTCAGAGCCCCATCCAGCCTGGCCTTGAATGTTTCCCAGGATGGGGCATCTACCACCTCTCTGGGCAACCCGTTCCAGTGTTTCACCACCCTCATTGTGAAAATTTTTTTCCTTATAGTTAGTCTAAATCTACCCTCTTTTTGTTTAAAACCATTACCCCTTGTCCTGTCGCAGCAGGCCTTGCTAAAAAGGCTATACCCATCTTTCTTGTAGGCCCCCTTTAAGTGCTGAAAGGCTGCAATAAGGTCTCCCCGCAGCCTTCTCTTCTCCAGGCTGAACAACCCCAGTTCTCTCAGCCTTTCCTTGTAAGAGAGGTGCTCCATCCCTCGGATCATTTTTGTGGCCCTCCTCTGGACCCACTCCAGCAGGTCCATGTCCTTCCTGTGCTGAGGACATTCAGTACCCTCTTCCTATTAATTTTCTTTATGCATTCATTACTGACTTCTGTTGGCAACTGGGTTCTTACTACGTAGCATTTTAAACTAGTTGAACTAGGATCTTGTCTTGTTCACTTTTTGTATATTTTCTATTGTAGAACTACTTTTATAAAATCAGTTCTAGAAAGGCATTGGCAGGATACTGAACACTTCACCAAACTGCTTATGAAGAGGAAAGACACCATTTTCATAATTTCTTTGGTAAATTGCATTGCTGATTTGACACATAGAACTTTGGTGAATTCCTGATGGCTTAGAGGATTTCAAAGCAAAAAATGTTAAACATGTAAAATCTCTCTGCCACTGTATTGCTCTTCTTCCACAGAGGACAACAGAGATCCATTCATTGAGGATCTGTCTATGCTGCTTCTGGTTTGCCATCATGAAACCTTTTGTAAGGGGTTGTCCAGTCATAAATGTAGGCCCCCAAGCCAATATGAAACTGTGATGTGCTTTCCTTAGAAATTGGATGTCAGCCATACTTTAATTGCCTTAAATGAAAAAAAGTCTAGAGGAAAGGCAGTAATGAGAGATTCTCTTTGGCTAGAAATGTTGAAATATGTGAATACCGGAGGCCTTTCTAGAAACAGATTCTGAGGGTCTTTCGCAATTATTACTCATTTCATTCACTTTTAGAGAAAATTTTTATTTTAACCTTATTCAAAGCCCATTATAGTAAATATAAAAAATCCAATGACTCCTGTAAGCTTTGGATCAAGCCCAGAATAAAAGGGTTATTAATTTAGATCTCCAATTTTCATGAAAAGTTATTTTATAGCTTTTTATATATCCAAATTAAAACACTGAATATTATGGTTGTTGTGTATCTTGGTGACTGTTTACTCCAGGTAGCTCTCAAATTTCTTTAATAATTTGTGTTATTGCCCTCTAGAATTATGAAGAGAAATCTTTCATCTAATTACTAGACTATACATGCAAATGCTGTCAGATTTAATTAGTATTTTTCCCCCTTGAAACGATGAACAAAACTCAAGAAGTTTTAGATAGATCATGTTCTACAGATATTACATTAGCAATCCAATGCCTTTCCACAAAAGGTATTATAGTTGCATCTCCCCAGAGGATTAACAAACATGGGCTTGGCACGTAGTGAGTCTATCGGTGCATACAGTTAAAAAGGCCACATCTAAATGGCACAATGGATATTACTGAAATCTGTATTAGCATCCACCTGAATTAGTAGTCTATATAGTATCACACAGAACTATACTAAAATATGAGTTTAGCCAGTAAAGAAACATAGATGTACTAGTATCCTCAATAGAATTGTTCAGGAACAGAATTGATGTCAATAGATTATGTGAGTCTATACTTTATGTGTGTATATTGGTTTGTTTACGGTGTGTGTGTACACATATATATGTGTGTAGGGTCATAGGCACACATGTCAGGTTATATACTTGTAAGCCTTAATCTGGATTTTCCATCCCTTACCATAATTTAAATTTTCACTATTGGTTACATGTAGGAGGTGCACAGTATATACTATACAATGGTCGTTGCAAATGCTCTGTTGGTGTATCTAACAGATCTAAACAGGAATGAGGCCAACTATCTTCCCATAGGGTACCAGAGACAGAGCACACAACAGGAAATACAATGTGCTTGATAGAAGTAAGGTGCTCTGCTTCTAGACTGCACATGCATGACACAAATCAGTCTTCCCTGACTAAAGAATGGGGCCTGACAGAAGAATGAACATTTGGTTCATGTCCTTTTGGGATCATATGAACTTTTTTTCTTGATTCATCCTTATTGGCCCTTAACACACCTATTAGTGGAGAGTAGTTCATGAATGGTAAATTTATTCCCAGCCTTAATGTTTATTCTCTTTTGACATGATACTGTATAGGTATTGCCTTTCTCAAGACAGAAGTGAAGTTTAGGTGTCTCTGAAGGAGAACTCAGCACACCTACTAGTGATAGAAGGAACCAAGTAGCCTAGTTAAAGTTATATTCCTAACTTTTGTACATTTTATATTTGGTAAGATTACTTCCATCCAAGCACTATGCTTCAGAAGTAGATTTGCTTTAAAGATGTATGCAAGCACACAGCCCACCAGCTTCTTATGGAGACAGGCCCTTAGAGATACACTCAATAGTGCATTGTGTTGTATGCCAATGTAATCCATGTCATGATCCATTCTGTTTATGACAGTTTCCTCAACAACATATATTCTAGACATCTTATACTTTTGTTGAACTGGAATCAGAGACTTCCACTGGGTTTGCAACCATTTATGAAATTTGGCCCAAAGATTCAAGTCAGTGGCATAGTTATATGTCAAATAGAAGGAAGATCTCTTGACCTTTTAGAATTTTCATATAAAAGGCAAAGGCTGGAAGATAACTAATAAAAAGTTCTTTTGGGAAGCCAGGAAGCACAAAACTCTGATTTCTCTGCTGGTGCTTGAAAAACACACAAAAAACTTTAACAACATTATTCTGAGTCAATGTAAACCACGTCCTACACAAAGTCTTTTATGCGTTATATATCCTACCTTGCTGAGAAAAGGTATAGTGATTTAGGCTGCAGTTTAAGCAGTTCTTTTAAAAGAGCCTCTGTAAATTCTGGAGAAGAAATTCGCTGTATGGTTAACAATATCATTTAACCCTTTGATCTTTCCTTTTCCTTCCATCTGCTGGAGTGTCAAATACAAGGTCTGACTCAGGTAAGACACTTGACACTTCTATTTCTTTGAGCAGCTAAGAAGGCTCAAAGAATCCAGACTCAGAAAAAACAAAGAACTGTAGAAAGATAGCTAGAGCTTAAATGAATCTCAGTAGAACTGTAAAGAGTAGTCAGCTCCTCAGTGCATCCCTCATATTTGATAAGTAGGTTCATTACAGGACCATGATAACACATCTTTTTTCCAATATTGCCTAAAAGTCTAATAATCTGCTCAAAGACAGTCTTGAACAGTTGCCATACGGTTTGCAAAGTTGACCTCAGTGTTAATGGCAGGATGGTTAGATGTTGAAAACACCAACCATACAATTATTAATTACTCATAGGAATGAATTACATATTGGAAAGTCAAATATAGTGGGAGACGTTGCTTAGTGAATCTCTGGAAGAACATAAAAGTTTGCATAGGAAAGGTGCGCAGGCTAGACTGGGAGTTGATTGAGCTTTTCAGATTGGTACGTTTTGCAGAGCATCAAGGGAAAATTTCAGGGTCTAATTAACTTGACTTTGGCTTTTTGGTGATCTACACTAGGATGAGATGAATCATACCATATGTATATTTATTTCTGTTTTGACAAGAGGTGATTAGCTCAGCTATAAACAGTTAGTTACACCATACAAGTCCAAAGTTAGGTGAAGTGGATATGTCTCCTAGTGATTTAAGGCAATATCACTTGCTGTCTCAGCAATGACAACCTTTACAATTTCTTTCCTATTTCCCTCCTAAACACGAAGCTATTTTCTTTTGAGCAGTATCTAGGGGGCAAACAGTTCTGGAAAAACATGTGGAAAGGATTCAATATTTCATACTTTTTCTTTGCAAGTACTCACTCTGAAGGAGCTGCCAGGTGATAATAGTGAGGCAGCTGGGATACAGGGGCAAGTTACTACTACATCTGTTAAACTATTACTTCAGGCACCTGTGCCAGAGAGGCTAGCTAGCTCACTGCATGTATTGATCCCAAATCAATTCTATTGATTTAAAGAAAGTTTTTAACCTAGTTGCAGAGTCAGACTCTGCATTTAATCCCAAGGGCTGGAGGAGCTGAAAACCTGACCTTTGAAGGTGAGTGGGGTACGAGTGAATCTGCACAGGGGCCTCAGTTCATTGTCTGTCCACAGGCTAGTAGCAGCTATTATTACAGTATGTTTTTGATCTGAGCTGTGCATGTTGGGAAAAATCAACCCATCTCCCCTGGCAAGCAGAGGTACATGTTGGTAAGTTTAAAAGGTGAGTAAGCTCACCAAGTTAATGTTTCAGGCAAGGTAATAAAAAACAGCAGGTGAAATTTCTAATGTCCCAAGGAGAAGAGGGTAAACTTCAGCTACCTGAGTATAACCCCAGTTTCAGTATGTTCTTTTTAAAAAAGAAGAATGTCTATTAACATTAGCCTTTTGCATAGGCAGGCATACGCTTCACATAAGCCCCATATCTGTGGGGGGGTCATGGTGCCCAGTTAGAGGAACCATCCTAGAGATCATATTTATCACATTCACCTGTGGGAAGTATGGGGAGTCACCGTTCCCTGTCCTTCATCTAGAGGTTTGTCACGCCTTTGCCACCAGGTCCTGATCATGCAGTGAGGAGGTACTATCTCCATATGACCCACCCTTGAAGTTTCATGCATTGCCTGTATCACACGGTTACCAAATTTTAAATCTCCAGGCCACACACTTGCAATATTGATCTTAGTTTTCCACAGCTCAGCTAGATATACAATAAGAAGAATAATTTTGTAGAGCTGGGCTGAATGGAGGCAAAAGGATATTGAAATGAAAGCAAGGAATTATCCAGCCTGATTTAGAGTTGACCCCCTCAGGCTATTGCTCGCTAACTCTGCACTGCAAAGGAACAAAACAATTCCCTTGTTCATCCTGGAAACTAGTTTTATATTCTCATAACAAACTACTTTTCCAACAATCCAAACACTCTCCTACTGGGAAACATTATCACCTCAAACAAATTTTGTTCCATGCCTGTGAGTCAAGCCTTCAAAGCTTTTCATAGGTGACCCTGTAATGGGCTGAAAAAAAGCTGACAGAGTAAGCAAGAAAGTACTCAACTTCCAGATGAACAATACACAAAAGGCTTATAAAAGAGGCAGTAACTAAAGACAAAACTAGCAAACACAAAACAACTCACTCCGGCCAGGGTTATTTTCAGGCGTTGCCTACATTACACAAATCAATTGACTGTAATGTCCTTCAACTGTTGGTAAGTAAGTGCTCTCAAGTCCAAACAGATTTGTTACAGTCAGCTTTTCAGTGGCTATCACTTGTAGTTCTCCAGAATTTGTGTGTCTGGGAGAGTTCACTCCACTGCTGGGGTAGATAGTACACATTCCACTGCTTTACCATCTGTGGTGGCAGAGCTAACCCATCTCTCATGTATTCTCTTTGCCTGGCTTGAAGCCATCTAACCACAGCCATGGTATCATGTCTTTTACAGAACCTACCTTAGGAATTATTTTCTTTTTTTCAATAAGCAGTTTCTGGTACAGAAGTGGCATTTTTTCCTTGTCAGAAACTCTCTAGTTCTTTCCAGCTGTCCCTTTCTTCCTCTCCAAGGGATGAGGAGCTTTGCCAACTCCTTGACTATATGACACCTCAGCTGTGCTAAGGAATATTAACATTTTTTTCCCCAATGATTGAGAATCAAAGGCTGAAGAGGGGAAAGGTCTGGAGACAAAGCCACAAACTTCTGAAAACTTAAGGAAGCTATAATGAAAAAGGTATAATATCAGAGTGAGACCATCTGTCCTCAATCCTTCCCTGAAAATCCATGGCTGCTTGAAATCACACCACTAGTTCAACAGGCAGGCAGCTTGTGATTGATAACTGAAATGCAAGATTGAGAAGTTTGCATGTAACAAGTCCATTTACACTGACGCTTTTTTTTTTTTTTTTAACCTTACTTAAGCTGCCTCTCTGCATCCAATCTGGAACTTTGCAGAGTCAGCTCTTTAAGAACTTTTGCTGGTTCTGACATTTGTCCAAGGTACAGGTAGAGACTTGCATCTCTCCTTCACTTTCATGGTTTTACAGAGGTTAGAAAATGGACCAGAATGCAATGGTACACTGTACTGATTCTTCAGCCTTGCTTACTTAGATTTCCATAGGTGGGCTGTAACATAAATAAGACTTAAAAGGGCTTTTGAATTGTCATCTGGAAATGTTCTAAAAGAAAACAAAAAATTGACATTTTCGTTATTTAAGTCCCTTAAATGAAGATCTGATTTTGGTTTCATAATAACTGACTGGGGCACATAGTCATTGCCATGCGTATTGTAGAATGGCTGGAAATAATTGAAAAATATTTTGTTCCAGGCTATTTTGCTAACAGTGCTCAAGTGGAACTTTTGCTGATGTTGACATCGTTAAACTCAGACGTGGCTCCAGAGTACTCCCATGTGCGTTGGATGGAAGATATTGTCCAAATATATAAACCTTCCTTTAAGTGCCATGACTGAATCTTTGTAGTACTTCCCATGCAGTTTCTGCAGTGAATACAGGCCTCAGAGCAATGCAACTGTTACTTTTTCCGTGAATGAAAAGTGGGAGCTGCACCTTTGCTTATTTTCACCACTGTCCTCAACATCATTTGAAAAGCCTCTTTAAGCCTTGGCAGACATTTACAATTGTAGCTTGAGTTTTCTCAAGAAAGGGGAACAACATGACAGCTCAACATGAGCTCAAGCCATCTTTCATACAATCTCAATAGACTAGCCTTGAGCAAGACCAAACATAAAATGGGGCAGTTTTCCTGTAGTTATTCCTCATTTTAGCTTCTCTTGGCAGCCAGGAAGGTGAACAGAAAGTTGTAGCTCATGGGGTTCAGTGGAGCCTGTGCTGCAACCATACGCAATAGCTAGTGTGTTGTAAATTCATACGCTAATCTAACTTCCCCATGTAGACAAGCTGTGAAAGCAAAACCTACTAAGAAAGTATACGTGCATATGGCCACATTGAACTGAGGCCAAACTGGCTGCTTAGCTCTTCAGAAAGCAGAGCACTTACAAAACGTTAAGGCAGGGTATATCAAAAACATTATACGCACACAGACAGTTCCCTAGTTAACACTATGGATACATGGGCCTGACAGCAAGAGACACTAAGGAATAGAACAGTGATTAAATCTAAATCCTACTTGTTTTTTTTTTTTTTTTTTTATTTGGAGCTTCATAGCGGTGAAAGAGGAACAGGCCAGTTTTGATTTTGATCCAGAGTAAGTTTCTGTGATGTTAAAACAGTACTTCTGCGCCCAAGTAATACAGTTATAAGACAGACTCAATCAACCAAAAGTAATTTTATTTGTGCTATGTTTCAGCCTTTCTGATGTTGCTCCAATAATATGAGTACTCCACAGAGATGCTGCAGGCCCTTTGTATGAGTAATTAATTCACTGTACCCCTAAGACAGGACAGCTGTCATATCTGAAATGCTGTGGTCTTCCCATGTACCTTGATTTCAGGCTTCCTGTATAAGAGAAAACTTATACGTCACATATGTTCATGGTCAACTAGAGTTCAGGTCCTTCTTTGGGAAAAAAAAAAATTATGATGTTTCCCCAATATGGGTTTCTAAGAGTGCTTGAACCTACACATTTCAGCATCAAGCAGTTTTCTAAAATCTGGAGGAACCAAATGACTTCCACATCAGTTATTCTTATTGGGAAGGGATGTGTTTCAACTGTACTAAAATCACAGTGATATTTATGGAAAAAAAAAAACCCATATCTTCCAGATACACAGTTTCCATCTGTTGCTTTTGTTCAGCAGTTAGTCTTAGGTATCCTCACTAAAAGGGACAGCAATTTCATTCACATACAATATATGCCATTCCCCAGTTACAGTGACTCAAGGGAAATTTTTCAGGAATGCAGGAGGGAAAAAAGTAAGCAACATTTACCACAAGATCACAGGTTGCTGTACTTTTCTGGTTTCCCCTCTAATGATGACTACGGGTCAGAGTTCTCTGCTATTCAGACAGAAAATCAGGCACTGGCACAGGATCAGTCTTGTTTCCCTTATTTTAAGAAATCTGTCCTTGACTTTGCTGTGTAAAATGCAATGTAATAACTTGGTTCAGAGCAGTTACTGTAGGAGAACACAAAGACAACCAAAGCTAAAAGAATATCTCTTCAGAAATAGTATCACCTTCTGCTCCTCCAGTTTTTTTCTTTACCACTTGTCACTGCCACTGAAGAATTTCAGCTGAAGAAATTCATAAATCATCACTGCCACTAAAATCAGAAGGCCAGATAGCACAAAGCAGCATTTTGTTGTTGTTGTTGTTCAGGGGAACCAAACCTACCTACACAGTCTGTGAACCCGTCCCAGAGTCTGAGTCAGTAAAACAGTATTTATTTTAACCCACAGGGTCACGCATGTCTTCTAGCATCCTTGCAAGATAGCTGTTAAACAGCAACAGTTCATTCAGTCTGTCAAAGCATACACTCACACTTCAAATCCTGATCACTGAAACACCTTTCGTGTATTACTGCAAACTACTCATATGTCCCGGTTTACTTAAACCCTAAATTTATATTTATTTACTCTAACACAGTTAGAAGTCACTCATCTCCATGGACTTTGGATCAGAAGAGTATTGGTCTATGCATTTTGCTTATACAAATGCAGTCTCCAAAAGCCTTGTGAGAGGTGTAAGTGAAGGTGCTGTGATGACAGGTGTATGAAGAAAAGCTCAGACGTGGTATGAGGATCTTATACCTCCAGCAGCACAGGCAAAAGGCAGAGAGAGGAGTTACTTCCAAGGCAATAACATGTGGCAGTGAGCAAACCCAATCAAACTTGATATTGCTGCACATGGATATAAAAAATTTATAAGACCAACTTTTCCCCTTGAAACTGGAAAGAAGTAAACCACAAGTTGTTCTGTTTTCTTTGTTATTCTGGAAAGCGTTAGCAGCAGACAAGAGTGAGTGGAGGAAATGAGCAGCTCCCCTGATTGCCAAAATGTAGGCTCACTGTTGGTGTTGATAGAGCTTTTCTAGAGATTTAAAAGCTAACAGGTGAAATCCTGGCTCAGCTGAAATTACAGTGTGTTTTGTTACCAACTAGAGAGACAGAATTTTTCCCACTCTTCATATAGCTGACCACTATTTTTCCTTGATGCACTGGAAACATCCTTCCAAAGGTGACTAGTAATGGACCAAACATCCTGGAAACCAGCCTGATCTCAGCCCAGCAATGCTGAGTTACACATGTGAGGATTAAACAGTGTAAGACAGAGAGTGAGAGTTACTACTCAGTTCATTCTTCATGTAATGTGGTCAGCTAATAAGTGCCGTAATTTCGATTATTAAAGGCTTTTTCTTCATCTAGTATTAAATGTAAAAGCTTTGAGACTGTTCTCACACACCCAATTAAAATGAAATTGTCTCTAAAATGAGCTGATGAGTTCAACTGAGATGTCATTTGTCTATATCGCAGCTCTTCAATTTCATCGCAACAGCCATCCTTATTAACAGCTCCTGTATCTAACCACAGAGTGATTCGTGCCACTTTCACAAAGGTTAGCAGAGGAAGGAGTTGAAGGAGAAAGGGAATGAAGTAGTTTTGAGCCACTAGGGTTGCTCCTTCGAACAGCGTCGGTCCTGAGAGAAAATATTGCCATCGACAAAATCCTCCAGCCTCTAATTCAACATAAATAAATACTAGCCTATAACTCCAGTGGAGACGGATAATTTTGATTGCTGATGGTTTTTATCCTCAGACTTGCTCTTTTCCAGCTCTAATTAGGCAGTGTAAATGAGCGCCTATCTAAAGACAGACAAGGTGCAGGTGGGGACCCCACGTCCCACAGTGTTTGAGACGTTCAGCTCTTAATATGCAACTGCCATTGCTCGGACAAATGAAAGCTAACATTAAAATCACGAGGACAGAATCATTTCACTTCCCATACAATTTCTACGAAGCTTTCATCCCATGAAACATTTTAATATTTCAACTGTTTATTCAATTCAAGATGAAAACACATCTGAAAACACTGCGATTCTGATCCTCCTTCACTCACTATATTTGTGAGCCAAATACACCTCACAGACATTTCTCATAAAGTTGGAGGAATTTATATTGACTCTGGTAGACTTTATCCAGATTTCAACTGACCTAAATGAAAGCAAGTTTTCGACCAATGGCTGGGAGTCTGACACGTCTATCAGCAATTAAATATGCTTACCTTGTGAAAAGACACAGATCACTATCAGCGGTGACTGACACTATTTACTTTTGACATGAAAGATCTCTCACCAGGGATGCCCAAAGCCAGCAAAACAAATCCTGTATTTGCTTTCCAAACCTTAATGCCGAAACAATCCTCTTTCTTCACTATCTGGGCAGTGACAGGTCCTTGGCAGCTCCTGTGACCTCTCACTTCACCCCCCGAGATGTAACATGAACCCCTCCAGTGAGCCCAGTATTAAATGTTTCTCAGAGCTCACAAATTGCCTCGTCTTTCCCAAGGTTTGTCATGTCCTTTACCCCAACCTCTTCCATAGCAAACTGTGTTCGTTTCGGCTGGGGTAGAGTTAATTTTCTTCATAGTAGCTAGCATGGGGCTATGTTGTAGATTTGTGCTGGAAACAGTATTGATAATACAGGGAGGTTTTAGTTACTGCTGAGCAGTGCTTATACAGACTTGAGGTCTTTTCTGCTTCTCACCCCACCCCACCAGTGAGCAGGCTGGGGGTGCACAAAAAGTTGGGAGGAGACACAGCCGGGACAGATGACCCCAACTGACCAAAGGGATATTCCATACCATATGATGTCATGCTCAGCAATAAAGATGGGGGGCAGATGGGCTGGGGGGCTGCTGGTCGGGGACTGGCTAGGCATCTACCGGTTGGTGGTGAGCAATTGTTTTCATTTGCATCACTTGTTTTTATTGGGTTTTATTTCTCTCTCTTTTTCATTTTCGTTTTCATTACAATTTTTCATTATTATTATATCATATCATATCATATCACATAATATAGTATAGTATTGTATTGTATTGTATTGTATTATATTATATATTATTGTTCCAATTATTAAACTGTGCTCATCTCAACCCATGAGTTTTCTCACTTTTACCCTTACAATTCTCTTCCCCCAGTGCCACTGCAGGGGGAGTGAGTGAGTGGCTGTGTGGTGCTTAGTTGCTGGATAGGGTTAAACCACAACACAAACAAAGCAAGGCCAGCCCTCAGCAGCCTTGCTCCTGCATTTCTTCCTGTTCTCCCTCATTCTGGCAATGAGGTGCCTCCCTGCCCCCCTGCACCAGTAGCTATTGTATTGCAGCTGGATTGAGCTACTTTTTCAGTCCCTGGAGTAAAAAGTCAAATGAAATGCTTTACATATTTTCCAGGTCATAGATTTTACATTTCAGGACTACAAGACATCCCTTCACTGGGTCATGGCCTTTTTGTGCAAAGCTGTGGAAGAATCTCTTTGGGTCACTGGCAACTGCAAGATTCAGAAATTCTGGTTGACATGAAGAACTTAGAATGAGGTTTAATGCCTTGAAGAAACAACTGATATAAAATGAAAATATTCAGTTTTCTCATAGCAGAGCAATGTTTAAATTGTTTAAATTTCTAATGACTGAATGGAACATGTGCTCCTACCTGTGTCAGGACACACCAAAAGTAGGGCCGTGTGATGAGGGACAATTTGAGAGCAGAAGGTAACCTACTTCAGGTAGTGCCCTCACTGACAGGGGAGTCCCATGGGGTCCCATCATGGCAAGCAGAACTGGGGACCAGTGACAGGGTCTCTCAACAGCCCTGGACAGTGTGAGTGAATGAACCATGTCAAGGGTTCAGCAAAGGAGCTGGGGAGAAGGAGCAAAGGAGAAGGGGCTGGACCCAGGGCTGGAGGTAAGACACATTGTATGTCTGAGGGGTCCATACATGAGACAAGCTAAATACAGTGCATGTCTCAGGTCTACCAAGGAAGAAGGGTTGAAGGCTTGGGGTAAGCAGGACTCCTCTGGGAGCCTGGTCAGGACAATCAAAGCCTATTAGTGCCCTCAGGTTCCTTCCAACTTGTAGCAAAAGGTGGTCGTAAAACTACAGGATTGATTTTCCTGGTATTTGGGGAGCACAGACCCACTGTTGATGTTGTGTAAGCCAAACCAAGAACTATCACATTTGTTCAGCAACCCACCATTCCTAGGTTATTACACTCAAAGGAGTTCAGCAGCACACACTAACGATGCCTATCATCAGAAAGACAGTATCTCATTTATGTATTTTTCAAACACACAAAGGGAGCTGGTAAAGAATACGGACTGAAAAAGAAAACACTTCCACAGGTCCAAAGTGCCATATTAGTTATTAGAATTCAATAAAAGCCTTACTCGAAGGGATGCTACTAGCATATTTACCAGCTTGAATAAGAAGTCATGTTTTAGTGTTTGGAAGAGACAAGAGAATAGATATGAATAACCTAAGGAACTTGGAGCACATAGGGAATTTACAGTAAGTAAAGTCTGAAGCCATAAATCTGAGGCAGCTATGGAATACTTTGCCCCCGTGATAGATGCCTCAGCTGACATAAATCAGTGTCACCCTGTTGACTTGAAATATTCAGGCAGATGCTCAGGTGAAGTAAAGAAGCACAAGTTGCACAGTAGTCAATACAGTCACTCTAATTTAGATTAGTCTGCCTACAGACTACAGTTACACTGATCAATTTATAACTAAGCGTATGGCCCATAAAGTGTAGGTGAATGAAATCTAAGTGGGACCAAAGAGATCAAAGATTTGTCTTAGAAGACGTAGACAAAATAACAAAGAAAAGCCATGTTTTCTGAAGAGCTGAGCACTCTTTTCAGCAAAGATTGTTGAACTCTATGAAATGGAAGAAATTGCAGGGTTATGTGAAGGAAATAAGCCTGGTCAACAGGCAAAAATTCACTTGCCATTGAAAGGCAGGAAAAAAAAAGTCTGGTCAAAAGCATCAAAGAAGTTACTATAACATGTATAAATAGTCTTGTTGACTTCTACAGAGAAATGTATTAATCTGTTGAAGGCACCAGCTCTCTACAGATTTGGCACTTGGTGTCACCAGTTCTCAAGTTGATTCTTGCAGCTGTGACTTGCTGTTCTAATTTGAGAGTTTCAAAATATGTTTTGAATGGTGGAGGCCCACTAAGTATCGCTGTTCTGTGCTGTACATTGATTCACTGCTTTCTGAGGAGACATAGGACAGTTCCTGTCATATCCTCTTGAAACAACTAAACATGATTTAAGGAGCAGAGGAAATTGAGCCTGTTGTAGTAAAGTACAGAATTACATTTTGGATTGTAAAATTGGCAACTAGGTTAGAAAAAGGGAAAAGAAACATTTCTGCCAGAAACCTATCTTTGTCCTTGGTCATCACTGTTCGAGCCTCACCATGCCATTCCCATAAACTCCAAAATTCACCCTTCTCCATGACTACTTCATAATGCTGATTTATGGGTTTTGCTGAGAAATTACTGCTGAGAATTTATTGCATGAAGCAACATCCTCTTCCCTGATCTGGCTCATAATACAGACACCATTGCTAACCTCACAGTGTGTTTGCAGAAATTACCCATTTTTTTGGAGAAAGTGGAATCTAGTAACAGGTGAGACTTTCCTTCTTCCTTATCTCTTACATTTAACTTCAGGAAATATTGAGCAGTTTAATTCAGTAGGGAGGAGAATAATAAACTGTACATTATCAGAGAGATTACTTCAGCAAACTATAAAGAAATCTGGACCTATAGAAAAGCTGTTTTGTATAAGTGTCTCCAGCAGGAGTTACATACCTTGTACATTCACAGCTTGTGGATTATTCTGTAGCTGATCATACAGCTACTTTTAATACCAGTTTTGTGATTTTCTGAAAGTTTTGTGGCTTTTTGTTTTTTTGTTTTTTAAGCCAGAGAGCATAATAGATCTCAAGAAGCCACTTTGTGGCTAACTAATCAGATAAAAGGAATTCTTATTTGAGATACAAGTGTGAATGAGTCTTCCATGGTGGAATTTATGAACCGCAGGATGGAAAATGCAGTAATTATATTCATGACTAAGCAATGCTTAGTATATCACCTGGCATAAAGGACACAAATGGTAAAAGTACTGCAAAATATGCTACAGACAACACTGTACTAGCAAAACAATGGAGGAGATTAATAGAGACATATTTTTCTCATTTTTCTTAATAGGAAGGATCGTAAAAAAACCCTAGTGGACACACCTGCCATCTGATAGAGCAGTTAAGATAATAAAAGAAAAGATAAGATAGTAACCAAGGGGGAAAATTGAGGGAGTGGGATCACTTAAATACAGGCTACTACAAAATTTTGTACTGTCGTTTAAATCAGCTTACATTATGATATTCTTTTAAACAAACTGAGACAGTGGTGCTACTTCCCGTGAGCAAATGCAAAAGATCCTAATTTGTGGAACAAGAAAATAGTTGATATGTTATTGCAATCGAAAACATAACAGGCAATAAACAGGATTGATAACTGTATCCATCTGTCCATCTCTGCAAAGAAATCCAGATGAGCTATCCCGCTCATCAGGAACAAAAGGCTCCTGTTTAAGCCAAGACTAGAAATTATTTAATCAAAAACACAATACAAAGCTAATATAGGGTATTTATCAACAGTTCACAGTCAAAATGGAAGGGCACAGGAAGTGGAATTCTACCCTGGTATTCCTGATATCAATGATGTGTATGGTGGCATAAAATATGACTTATAAATTATCAGATCAGAGACAGATGGGAAAGTGTTGAAGAGTTTTGGTGGAAAGAAATGTTATTCAAAATGACCTGGATATATTAGGAAAATGTTTTGAAAAAGAAATAAATTGAAATTCAGTGGAGATAAGTGCAAGGTAGTATATTTCCGGAGGCATAATTAGATATACAATTGTAAGATGGAAATAATAGGCTTGATAGAAGTTCTGTAGGACAGTATGAGGAGTTCATTAAGGACTACAAGCTGAACACAAGCCAATGATTTTGTGCAGACATGGAGAAAAAACATCATATTAAGATATGTAACAAAGAATATAAGCTGACTTCCTGCCTTTTTCAACTTTATATCGCCCTTTTCAGATGAAAACATAAAGACAGAACTGAAAAGGAATACTTTTGAATATTCCTGAAAAGGATTGCATTTCAACAGAAAATGTGTCTAATTAAAATTCTGATAAGCTAAAACACGGACTTTAAACACCAGTTTTGATAAGATAAAGCAAGCGAGTGAGAACTGGGGCATTGTACAGGTATGAACATAAACATCCACATGATCATGAGTGAAGTCAGGGAACAGATCTGAGGTGTAATCAGGGTGGCACAGTCAAGGCAAAAGAAAGGGTGTCTAAACAGTGAATGTTGCTAAGGAACTGAATTTTCATACCTGCATCAAGCTACCTACTTCACATATTCCTGTATGGGATGAGATGGCTGAGCTTGTTTTATTTGCTTTCCCCCTGCCTTCTTTTCCCTTCCTCTTTGTCTTTCTGTTTTTTTTGTATGTGTGGTTTTTTTTTTGTTTTTTTTTTTTTTTTTTTATAAGATAGCTTCACTTGAGCATTGTTGACATGTAAAAAATGTATCTTCATGTGAAGGAAGAAATCATGGGGGAGTAATATCCTGCAGAGTACTTTCTCTTATTGCCAACTTTTATGTAGTACATAGTGTTGAAATAAAAATGTAACAGCTCCCTGTCAAAGCGCACACTGGTAACCATAGCCTGTTAAAGAAGGCAAGCAGCCACCAGATAAATACCTAAGTCTTTATGGGCAAATGGTTGAAAGCAAAAGGACTGCACTTCATGGAGAGTTTTTTTAGTTGGTTGATACTTTTCCTACACATGGAAGGAGAAATCAATATTCTTGGTTGAAAACAGTTTGGAAAGTCAAGCCAGCATTTTAAAGTAGTTACATTTACCTAAATTTGTGTCTTGGCTTCCAACTAAGAACTTCAATTTTCAGTGTTCAGTGCAACACAACTGATGTTAGGGAACCAAAGAATTTATCAAATGAGTATTATGAGCAATGCTGTGTAAATTTTATGCATAATATAATTGTGCGTCTGGCTCGATAGGTAGAGGTTGTGCTTCTGGCTCATATCTTACAGCTTTTAGTATGTGTGGTAGTTATTTTCTCTACCCGCTGTCTGTGAAAAATTATACCACTTATTTAGGGGTAGAGTTTTTCAGTTACCACCATAAAAATGAAGAGTCTTTGGAAGTCAGGAGTTTGCTCAAAATATCAAAAAATATAAACCTTTTATATGGATTTTGGGATTAAAAATTGAGTGCATTTATGATATATTCTCAAGCTTCTTTCCACAAATGCAAAACCACCTTGCCTTGCTTTGCCTTTCTACCCATGCCCCTTTTCTTTCTGCAGAACCTCTCACACTATCCCATAGCTCCTGGAGCTCAGACTTATAAAATATCAGTTGCTCTGAGACTCACTCATGGCAGTTGACATGACCAGGTGTCAATATAGCATGTACAATAATTCAGAGTTTGTGACCCTTGGAAGAAGAGGCAGGCAACTCAGGAGGACTACAGGGGTGTCGTGAGGTTATGCAGGGAGAGGATTAGAAGGGCCAAAGCCCAACTAGAACTTCATCTGTCTACTGCTGTAAAAGACACTAAAAAAAGTTTCTATACATACATTAGCATCAAAAGGAGAGATAAGGAGAATGTCCATCCTTATTGGATGTGGGAGGAAACATAGTGAGAAAGGATGAGGAAAAGGCTGAGGTACTTAATGCCTTCTTTGCTTCAGTCTTTAACAGTAACACCAGTTGTTCTCTGGGTACCCAGCCCCCTAATCTGGAAGACAGGGGAGAGGAGCAGAATGAAGCCCCCATAATCCAAGAGGAAATGGCTAGCAACCTGCTACACCACTTAGACACATACAAGTCTATGGGGCCGGATGGGATCCACCCAAGCGTACTGGGGGAGATGGCAGAGGTGCTCACCAAGCCATTTTCATTCCTTTATCAGCAGCCCTGGCTAAATGGGGGGGTCCCAGTTGACTAGAAGTTAGCAAATGTGACGCCCACCTACGAGGAGGGTTGGAAGGAGGATCCAGGGAACTACAGGCCTGTCAGCCTGACCTCAGTGCCAGGGAAGGTCATGGAGCAGATCATCTTGAGTGCCATCATACGGCATGTGCGAGACAACCAGGGGATCAGGCTCAGCCAGCATGGGCTTATGAAAGGGAGGTCCTGCTTGACCAACCTGATCTCCTTTTATGACAAGGTGACCCACTTAGTGGATGAGGGGAAGGCTGTGGATGTTGTCTACTTGGACTTTAGTAAGGCCTTTGACACTGTCTCCCACAGCATTGTCCTAGAGAAGCTAGCTGCTCATGGCTTGGATAAGTGCACTCTCCGCTGGGTTAAAAACTGGCTGGACAGCTGAGCCCAGAGAGTGGTGGTGAATGGAGTCAAATCCAGTTGGTGGCCGGTCATGAGCGGTGTTCCCCAGGGCTCAGTACTGGGGCCGATCCTGTTCAACATCTTCACTGATGATCTGGATGAGGCGACTGAGTGCACCCTCAGTAAGTTTGCAGATGACACCAAGTTGGGTGGAAGTGTTGATCTGCTGGAGGGTAGGAAGGCCCTACAGAGGGACCTGGACAGGCTGGATCGTTGGGCCGGGGCCAGCTGTACAAGATTCAACAAGGCTCAGTGCCGGGTCCTGCACTTGGGTCAGAACCACCCCATGAAACGCTACAGGCTTGGGGAGGAGTGGCTGGAGAGCTGCCTGGCGGAAAAGGACCTGGAGATGTTGGTCAACAGCCAGCTGAAAGACACGCTTTAAACTGAAGGCCTTGGGGGGTGGGGTCCAAAACAGAAATTCTTATGCCATCAGATCCTACTGGGAAGTAAGTCAGGCCAACCAGAGCAGCACAAATGTTCCTTAGCTGTCTCCCAAGATGTGAACCAGAAGAGCAACCACCTCAAGTGTATGTATACAAATGCACACAGTCTGGGAAACAAACAGGAGGAACTGGAGCTCCATGCCCATTCAGAAGGTTATGAAATCATAGGAGTAACTGAGACATGGTGGGACAACTCACATGACTGGGGAATCGTGATGGACGATTATAGGCTGTTTCACAAAGACAGGCAGCGAAGAAGAGGTGGAGGAGCCACACTCTATGTTAGGGAAAACCTTGAATGTGTCAAGTCACCTATGGTGATTGTGAGTGCTCTATTGAATGCCGCTGGGTTAAAATCAGAGGGGTCGTCTCCAAGCAGGACCTTACAGTGGGCATCTGCTACTGACCTCCAAACCACGATGATAAAGCCAATGAAGCAATATCAAGCTTCAGGTCAACAGAACCTGTTTTTTATGGGTGACTTCTACTACCCAGACATTTGCTGGAAGAAAAATACAGCCACTCACATGTCATCCATCAAGTTCCTGGAATGTGTAGAGGACTGTTTCCTCTTACAAATGTTAGATGTGCCAACCAGGAAGGAGGCACTGCTGGACCTGCTATTCACAAACCAAGAAAACCTGCTTTGTAACATCTTGGTAAGTAACAACCTTGGCTGCAGTGATCACAACATTGTGGAATTCAGGATCCAGCTGAGGATGCTGAACGTTGGCACCAAGACAAGGGTTCTAGATTTTAGAAGAGCAAACTTCAGCTCATTCAGACCTCATTTGGGAGGGATTCCGTGGGAACCTTCCATGGAGGATAAAGAACTAGCGAGTGCTAGGAGTTCTTCAAGAACGCTCTCTTGGAAACACAGAGCCAGTTTATCCCCTATAAAAGAAAGGGAAAGAAGCGGAGCAAGAGGCCCCCTTGGCTCAACCATGAGCTCCTGGGTCTTTTAAAACCAAAAGAGATGCATACCAGAGATGGAGAAGTAGAAGATTATCCATTGAGAACTACAAGGGCATTGCCAGAGTGTGCAGTGATGCAGTTAGAAAAGCAAAAGCTCAGCTTGAATTCGAACTGTCCAGAGATGTCAAAAATAATAAGAAAGGGTTCTTCTTCAGGTAAGTAAATTGCAAGCGGAAACAGAAGGAAAACATAGGCCCACTGTTAAACAGTAGAGGTGAATCAGTCACCAACAATGCTGAAAAGGTGAAGGTTCTCAGTACTTTCTTCACCTCTGTCTTTACCAACACTGTTGGATCCCAGGCATTGGGAATGAAAATCCAGGATGATCCAAACATAGACCACCAACAGTGAAGAAGGAGTTAGTATGTGAATTATTACAGGAGCTTGACCCCTACAAATTGATGGGCCCTGACGCCATCCACCTGAGGGTGTTGAGAGAGCTGGCTGATGTCATTGCGGGGCCACTCTCTATAATCTTCGAGAAGTCGTGGAGATCGCAGGATGTCCCAGAGGACTGGAGGAAGGCGGATGTTACCCCTATCTACAAGAAGGGCTCAAGGGAAGATCTGGGTAATTATAAGCTCATCAGTCTTACTTCAATCCCAGGGAAAGTTATGGAATGGATCCTCCTGGGGGCCATCACGAGTCAAATGAAGCACGTGATTGGGAAAAGCCAACACGGCTTCACAAAAGGCAGATCGTGCCTGACAAATCTGGTAGCCTTCTATGATAAAGTGACCTGATCAGCTGACATGGGGCAAGCGGTCAACGTTGTCTACCTGGACTTCTCCAAGGCTTTCGAAACGCTTCCTCATGGCCTCCTCCTCGAGAAGTTGATGCATTATGGCCTAGACAAATGGTCTGTGCAGTGGGTGAGGAATTGGCTGGCGGGCCATACCCAAAGGGTGGTGGTAAATGGCTCTTTTTCAAACTGGCAACCCTTCACAAGTGGGGTCCCCCAGGGACTGATATTGGGCCCCGTGCTATTCAATATCTTCATAAGTGATCTGGATAACGGGATCAAGTGTAGCCTGATGAAGTTTGCAGATGACACCAAATTGAGTGGGGAAGTAGACACTCTGGAACGGAGAGCCACCCTGCAAGAAGATCTGGATAGGCTGGGTAATGGGTACAAGGGAGATTCTGATTGGACACGAGAGGTAAATTTTTCACAATGAGAACAGTCAATCATTGGAATAATCTCCCCAGGGAAGTGGTTGACTCTGCTACACTGGACACATTTAAGACTCAGCTGGACATGGTCCTAGGCCATCTCGTCTAGACTGTGCTCTTGCCTAGAAAGGTTGGACCAGATGATCCTTGAGGTACCTTCCAACCTGGTATTCTACGATTCTATGATTGAATATGAGCCAGCAGTGTGCTCAAGTGGCAAAGGCAGCCAATAGCATTCTGGTTTACATAAGAAATAGTGTCGCCAGCAGGACCAGAGAGGTGATCATCCCCCTGTACTCAGCACTGGTGAGGCCGCACTTCAAGTACTGTGTTCAGTTTTGGGCCCCTCACTACAAGAAGGACATTGAGGTGCTGGGGTGTGTCCAAAGAAGGGCAATGAAGTTGGTGAAGGGTCTAGAGAACAAGTTTTACGAGAAGCAGCTGAGGGAGCTGGGGTTGTTTAGCCTGGAGAAGAGGAGGCTGAGAGGAGACCTTATCGCTCTCTACAACTACCTGAAAGGAGGTTGTAGCGAGGTGGGGGTTGGTCTCTTCTGTCAAGTAACAAGCAATAGAACAAGAGGAAATGGCCTCAAGTTTCGCCAGGGGAAGTTTAGGTTGGATATTAGGAAAAATTTCTTCATCAAAAGGGTTGTCAAGCACTGGAACAGGCTGCTCAGGGAAGTGGTTGTACCCATCCCTGGAGGCATTTAAAAAACGTGTAGATGTGGCGCTTACGGACATGATTTAGTGATGAACTTGGCAGTGTTAGGTTAATGGTTAGACCCAATGATCTTAAAGGTCTTTAGCAACCTAAATGATTCTATGATTCAATGATTCTATGATTCTATGATTCTTCTGCATGAATATTATTATATAGAAATATATGGTAGGATATTATTTGCAATTTTATATTCTGAACTCTGCACAGGTATCTCAGTGCATATTTCCACTTTAGAAAATTAGAATGAAATATTTCTGTGTTCCTGAGATCCTTGACATGTAATAATCGAGTAAGTCAAGATTTAGGTTGCTATTTTCTGTTAACATGTACAGTAAGAGAAATAAAATTATCTTTGTGCATGATTCCTATGTATAAACTCCTTGTAGCTATTATTGAACCAGCAATTGGTTCTCCAATCTTCTATTAAAATATCAATAGTATTTTTCAGAGCTTAAATTGAGCAGTGATTTTATTTAAGGCTGCACCTAGACACCACTTTTCTTCGAAGAATCTCTTGTTGTTGCTAAAAATGAAAGCCATTCAAACGAGTGTGATTGAAACAGGGACAGCGAAAGGGAAAAAATCAATAGAACATTTTCCAGGGTACTATCTCTGCTTTTGAAAAGAGACCATTAATAACATGCTTACAGTAAAAGCAGCTGCTTGTTCAAAGTGCATTCAAGGGTGAGCTGAAAAGATGGCTCTCTCTACACAGCATCCCTGGAGAGAGAGAGTTTGCAAAGATTTCAAAATCCAACCTCAGACTATGGACAAAAGCCTTTCCTAGGCATTTTAAATATTCTTATCTAATATGAGACTGAAGCAGGGGCTCAAACGCCTTCTAATATTTTGCTCCTTATGAAAGGCAATGTGGATCAGTGAATGAGCTATTAGTCTGAAAACCTCTTTACAGACAAAACACTGCAGGTTGTATTCTTATCTCTGAGGACTGTAGGTGCCATGCTAATGCAAATTGTTACAACCCTCAACAGTGATGGGCAGCACTGAGGGGCATATACAGCAGTTCTTGCTGAAACAGAGGGCTTGACCCGTCCATTCAGAAAAATTATGATATCTTGAGACAAATTCAACTTAAGAGTTGGGATAGGACTGAATCTCGGATCATCACTTAACTTGCTTCTAGTATTATTTCATGTGCTGAAAGGTATGCAATGCTTTAGAATACATAAAAGGTCAACAATGCAGTTAATATATAAGAGAACTTTTTTTGCAGAGCTTAGCACTCTTGGGCATAATTTTTTAATCTCTTTCACTTGCTTTGTTTAGATAGCTGAAGCAGATCTATAGGTTTTCAGGAACAGCAGGATGAAATATAAGGCATACCTACAACAACAAGCATACCACAGATGGCCAAAGACCTGAGCTCATACTTATATATAAGTTACTAATTGTAAGTTACTTATTATGCACTTAACTGTCCTCTTAATGGAAACAATATAGTCACTTGAAGAGCCTATAACCTTCCAATATGTGAATGTTGTTATATCTGTATTATACTGCTAATTAATCTAACTCTGTCCAGCCCTCATGATCCTGGTTCCAGAATTTGGGTAGCTGTATAAGCTTTGGTATCTCTGACATCAGTGCCTAAGGGCTAGATTCATCTCATCTCATCTCATCTCACCTCATTAAGGCCCCCAACAGCCATTGCTAAATTAAGATCCTAGTTGTCCTTGTTCTCTTCCAGAGTCACTGAAGAGTGACAGGAACCTACAGAGAACAAGTTGGATCTTAAATTGGTTAAGAACAGACCAAATTCTACATTCTGTAGGGTTTCTGTAGGAACATCAGACTAAGGAGTTACAGCTCCTCCTTTCTGCCTTTGACTGCTTGTTCCTACACTCATATTGCAGGAAGAAACTGGTCTGGGTTAAAAAACCTCAGAACTACAAACAACAATGACAAGATAATAAAAAATTCTCCTTCAGAACCAGAGGGAGAAAGCTCAGTTTCCTGATCCATCTCACACGTAGACACTGTCAATATTTGTCTTGAATCAAGAGAGTAAAAAGCAATGTGGAGAGGACATGGCTGCTTCTGGCCCTGATTTGGCCCCTAAAGCTCCTGCATTTTGAAACCACAGCATAAAACTAGCACAAAATTCCAAAACATATACTATAATGGCATACATTAATCTAAAAACAGAGACCATCACTGAAATATTCAGTCAATCCTTAATGCCTTTTCTTCCTGGTCTCAGCCCTGCTGACTACAATTCCATAGATTTTGTACAGCAGTAACAATTTGGCATCCTTTATAGCAATGGATTCGTGTGGGCACTCAGGATGCCAGATCTCATTGATTATTATATCTCTGAGTTTCTATTCTAAGGAGATGCTACTCATATAATCTGCTGGGTTGATAGATGAGGAGATGGCATTATTGCAACGGGCTGTCTGCAGCCCCTTTTCATCATAGTTATAGCTATGGACTAGCAGGAGCCCCTCTGGAAATGAATGTTGGAAATCATAATGGCACTTTGCACGGTGCAATTTTATTTAGGGAAATCTTATTCAAGACATAAAATAAGGAGCTCCTGTAAAAAGAAATAAACAACTGGAAACTTTAATATGATGGTTTCAATAAGGATCTTATTGTTTTCAATAAGAATTCTGATGGCACTTTTATATTCTAGATTTTACCTTCATTTGCTTCAATTTTGTCCAAAGATTAATATGAGATGTTCATTTCAAAGACAGAGATTATCACGGTGATTAAAATCTCTTTTGTTATGTGTAAGTAGAAGAAGCAGTTATTAATACTGAGAAATATATTACCCATGTCTCCCCTCTGCTCTGATTTCTCATGAAAGCCACTCCTATCAAAAACATAGGCTTTTCTGGAACACCATTATGATTTATTTCTATTTTTTACCACTAGCTTTGAGAATCACCAGTTGTATAAGGTGTTTCTGGTGGTCATTTTGTGCAAAGGAATAGTCTCCCATTCAAACAAGCAGATAGTAAAAAAATCCCTGAAAAAATTTTGATACCTCTTAGGGATGAAGGGTTAGACGTCATAGCTGGGGACAGGGTTTCAGCCTACTCAGAATACCTACTTAACCCTCATTAGCATTTTAAAAATAATATTTATTCTCTGAACTACCATTCTCCCTACCTTAGTAAGGGAAGTGCTACTATCCTTATTTCACAACGGGAAACAGAGACATTGGATTATTTAATGGTTATTCAAGGAAGAAAGAGAGTCTATAACATTAGACTAAAATTTCCCTTTCCCAGCTGCTCATTAAATACCCCCTGCCCTATCTGATTGTCAAGTGAACCTATGCACTGAGGAATCCTGAAAATTTTGCCACCTTTTTTTAGTGAATGAACAGGATATTAATTTGATCCAAAAAAAAACCCCAAAAAACAAAACCCCAAACCTGCTGATGTCTATCAGAGTTTGCTTTTCATTCATATCAGAGATTTTTCAATTCAGCCCTTAAATTACACCCCCTAACCACTCAGATGCTGTTGTAGGTGGTAACTGCACACATCAACCATATGGACAAAATAACCATTTTGTGCATGTAATACAAGTCATCTTAAATGAGAGTACACCAGAGCTGGCAAGATTTCTATTCTGAGGCAAATTTTGGTTATTTGGATTTTGAACATGACCCGAATTGAGTTTTAGGTGTTGAAGTGTCTTGAGGGGGACTGTCCAGGACTTGAGACCTCAGTGGATTTACCTATTTATTTGACTCGACTTCATGATTAGAAACTTGGGGGTGAAGACCCTTCAGGCTCAGAGTGCATTGCCACGGGTACTTCCCCTGTGGAAGTTGGTTTTCAGGTTATGTCACCCTTCAGCAGACCTGTCACAGAGCAGGGAATACCAGAAAGCAGGATTCTTGTTTTTGTATCTCTCCACCAGGAGTTTGAACAGATTCTGGCAGAAACAATACGTGGGATACAGCAAAAGTCTGTCAACCCCCAAATCTTTCAAACAAAGCAGTTTGATGCTCAATAAATCAGTGTTTTTAACATGGGCTTTGTTTAGTTAAAAAGTGTTCATTTAGCTCCATTCATTTCCAACATTTAATCAGGAGAAGGGAAGATACTGACTGTAATCACAGACTGCAGTACTTAGCTATATTCATTACCTAAGCAACATCTCAATTGTAAAAATAATACTGTTTATTTATAACTGGAATGGTCATTCTGCAGCAAAAAAACAAATATAAGACAGGGAGCAGTCAGGATACGGAGTGGGAAGAGCAGCTGCAGGGTCAGGATGCAATGAAAGAAAGAAAATGTGGGAATATTCCTTAGGAAGAGTGTTAGTCTGGCAGAATATATGGGGAAAAAGGGAAACTGATTAATTTGGAGCATAAGAAAATGTGAGGAGATCTGGTGATGAAAATGTAGAAAGAGATTTGGAGAAGTAGAAGAAAGAAGGGGATGAGAAAAGAAAGGGAAAAGGAGGAAAAAGAGCAGAAGACAGCTCTTTTTCAGAAATCTACTCTTCTTTTGAGGCGTAGGCACATCCTAGCAGCTGTAATGAGTCTTCGCCAGTAACCACAAATGGGGATGTGTATCATCTATATCACATCTGAATGAAACTAAGCTACTTCACTGAATAAGTCTCCAGACAACTTTTCTTTAGTTTTCTTTATCTGTTGGATGAGTTTTTATTGCTCCAGTAGCTGCCTGCTGAATCAAATACATCATATTCAGCTTAACATCCCTTTATCTCACCAAGTTATTAAAGGAAGACAGAACTTCAGTACCCAGCAACCACGGTGCCTATGATAACATTCATCAAGTTAGTCTCATTTAATTATTCTAGTACTTTTTAAAGCAGGCTCCAGTTATTTCTATGCACATGTATGTGTTAAAAATTAAAACAATAACAACAGTAATCAAAATCCTCAACAATGAAAACTTCTCCATGTCAAAATTAATTAAGTTTATTTAATTACAACGTGCTTCTTTTCTAGTCTCAGTCCTCTTGTGAGGACATTGGGGCAATGTTATTACCTGCTACAGATTTGTTCTGTAGTTTTCTCAGTCTAACATGTTTGTATGTATGTATAAACTTATGTGGGAAGATTATTCAGGAGCACCCATTCAAAAAGCAGGAGGTCTTTGTCCTTTACCAAAATTCTGTGGCTCCAGTATTACAGAACAAAAAATTGCTGTCTAAATGGACTGTAAGTCTGAAGGACAGAAAAAACAAAGAGTCTAGAAAAGTCTAGATAGTTCTGCATAGCAGAAGGCAGTGGGCAACAGGTGAGACCTTTCATAACACAACTTGTCAAACAGAAAAAGTGTCCTGGAAAAATAGCAAAGCCCCACTAACCTTTAAGAAAACCCATTGTTATGTTTTGATGTATCAGGAGAACACAGTGCTCACTGCCTTAAAATGCAATAAAAGACTGGTTGTCTTTGAGTAGATGGGACGGGTCAATTAAATACCTGTTACCCTTCCAAACAGTCACATGAAAATCTGGAAAAATATTAGAGGAAATACTCTACACTGACATAGCAAAACCCACATAGTATAAATTTAACCTTTTTTGTTACCACATTGCACAGTCTTCTAATAGTATAAATAGGAAGGACTTTAACAAATCTGAGTAATTCACTATCATATTCCCTATACCTTTGGCTTAGTAGCAAGATGAATAAAAGATACTGTATAACTCAGGTAGCTTGAGCTTTTCTCTCTGTATATACCTCATTCCAGTAACCTACCTGGTTCTGCATTTCATATTGTACTTAATTTACTTTTGTCTATCAATTAATATGATGCTTGCATTAGAGTATCACCAGACACAATGTTGTGAAACACCAACTTTGCAGGCAGCTTGAAAAATGCACCTTAACTTCATTAATGTCTCATAAGAACACTTGACACTAAAATATCTTCATTACCTAGTACAGAGATTTTGTACCTAACATGTAGTGAATTTGCATGGTTAATTGCTTGGATTACTCCATTAACAGGGACTATGTGACATTTTCCTTGTATGTCCAAAACTTTCACGTTCTTCTGCCTTACGAAAAAGCTTACAATCATTTAGCTAGACATTTTGCTAGGCTTTTAGTTTTAAATCCTCCGTAGACAGATACTCATAACTCAGAAGTCGGTAACAAACATGACAATCTGTCAGCTACAGTCATCTCCGTATTTCCATGCATGGTTATTTGCTCAGCATATTTCCTGCAGGCTACTTTCAGGTATCAACCTTTCCCAGAGCCTGGTTTTGGAAACCTGGGGGACTTCATTTCCAGCTGGGGCAGGAATTGAAGAGCTAGAAGTTGTAAGTCTGAGTCATATAAACCTAAGTGGGACTTAACCTCAAATGTAGCTGTCTGAAGACAGTTGGAGCTGAGCTTTTAGACTCCTTCTATGACCAGGGGACAGATGCAGGCGAATCCAAAGGAATATATCCAAAGAGATATATTTAAATCTGAGAACAAGTCCTTTCTCTCCATTGACTATAGATGGAGCTCAGATGAACCACTTTTAGGCAATAAAAATCAGACATAAATTGTGCGCATAATAATAAACACCAATAAATTACATTGTTCTCCAGCTATATGAAGTGGATGAGCTAGGGAAGGTTAGATGGCCACTTCAGTCAAACAAATCCAGGCATAAGAAAAAAACTGTATTTACAACACACCAGAAGTCAAATATGAGGTTGGACACAGTTAGAATAGCTAACCACTGGAATAAATTATCAAGAGAAGAGCTGGATATTTTTTTTTTCTGTGAGGCACATGAGGGATATTGAATTTTGTATAGGGTGATAATTTAAGCTGTGAATTATACAGGGTCAGGCTAATGGTTGTACTAGTCTTTGCTGGACTGAGTGAGTCTGTTAATTATACTTTTTGAAGCAGGATAGCTTATGCAAATACTTATAACAATGGACTACAAATACAGCTTCAATGACTACTCTGCTGTTTCCTTCTAATATATTCCTATTAGGAAGCTGTCTGAAAAAAAAATGCTTTTTTAAATTAAATTCAATGGCAAAATTCACTGACTGGTGAAGAAAACTATTTACAAATTCATGAGAAAAATTACTTAAAAATGAATCTATAATATAATAAAAGCAAAACTGCATAAATGGTCAGAAGAACATTTTTGAAAATTTTTTTTTATGTAATCATTCAGTTCCTCATGTAACACTGAGGCTGCCTGTAAACAAATCCACTCCTAGATTGGTGTGATTCAAAAGAAAAATTTGCAACAGCTGTTGTGTGAATAGCACCGTTCTGAGATTTGAGTTCCTAAGCTGATTACAGGCGAACATCTGGAAAATTGAATTGAATCCAAATCTACTAAAAATTACTGTGTCTGTTAGTTTGTTGTGTTCACTTCAGGAAATGAGCAATTTTGTCATAATTTAAGGAATTTCATTGCATGGTTGGTGGTATATACATTGAAAGAATGAAATAATCTGTATTCCTCTGCTATGGAGAAAACAATCTTTATAAAAGGGGAAACTGTCCCACTTACATCTCCAGACATCACCGTGAGATCCTTCTTATGGAGTCTGGACAACCAAATGAAACCCCAGACCTCTGCTTACTGAAATGGGAAGCTATTTATGTACACAGATACACATTCATTTAGACCTTTAACCTCATTTAGACCTTTAACCTGTAAAACAAATTCTGCCTCTCAAGTTAAGATGAGCTGAAGCCCATCCCGTGCACATGGGAGTGACTGATACTCAAATGTGAGCACAGGTTTTTTACATCATGGGTGAAGGGTAAAACAAAACAAAACTACCTTTTGACAAAATCAAAGGACTTTGTTTTGATTTTGAGTTTTTTTATCTTTTAAATTAAGAAATGTATAAAAGTTGAAACAAGAAGTTCTTTTCAGCCATTGGAAAACATGTACAAAATGACCAGTCCAGGATTGCTTAACAGCTTTTATTTGCAATTAAAACAAAACAAAACTAATGTAAAATCATCATGTATCTATAATTCTCATCAGTGTCACCTTTTTTCTGGGGAAAAAAGAAAACAGAAAGAAAAAATCACTGATGCAGAAAATGCCACCCAGGTCTACCTACTACCATAGTTAGCAACAATCAGTTAGACTCTGGGCCAAATAATTAACTATTTATTAGCCTACCTATTCATATTTTCTTAATAATCTGATAAATTATCTCTGGACACTTCAAAATTAAATACTAGAGAAGATTTAACATGAGGGGAACCTGCCAGGGTTGTTATTATTATTTAAGAACTTTGCTTTATTTTTCACTGAAAATTTGGAAGTTTAAACTCAGGGTATTTCAATGGTAAGTAAAAAGTTGCAGTCTTGTTTTCTGTTTCTCATTTTGTGTTTGACCTCATCAAAGATTTTCAATAATCAGAAAACATGAGGGACCATAGGCGTTCAAAAAGCTTGCTCTGAAAAAATGCCTCCCCGTTTGTGGGGAAGTCCCATTTCAGTGGAGCTGCAACAGTGTAATGCCAGAAACACGAATTAAGTCAACCAAGTTTACACCAGATTATTCTTTTGTTATTAAAATAGAGTTTTTAAATAGATTCAAACAATCTTAAAATAAATTTTCAATTGATGCATAATAATAACTTCACAAGGGATCCCAGCACAGGGATATGAGCCAATGAACGTTTTACCATCTGCCCAACTAAGGACACTTGGTTGAAGGGGGTCTAGGGTAAAATTCTTCTTTAGGTGCAATAAATTATGGGGGCAGATAAGGGAACACTGCAACAGTCACTGCAGTGCAAGACCTTTCTGGACGATTTCAGGGTTATGTAAATTGTCTAAAATTTTGCACAGAAGTGCTGTAGAAAGATGCTTCCTCTGACATTTTGTTGTATTTTTGAGGTAAACATACATCCTAAATAGAGGAAAAAAAAGGCGGAATTTAAATGATAGGCAACTTCACATCAGTGTGGTCCTTCAGGCATGCAAATAAGAATTCTAAGCAGTGTGCTTAGCCTAGCACCTTGATTGGTTTCAGTGAAGTGCAAATGTGGGAATTGTTTTATGTAACAATGGTACATATTACCTCATTTAACCTTGCAGCGAGACAGAGAGAGGAAGCAAGGAAGCAAGGAAGCAAGGAAGGAAGGGAAGGAATTAAAGAAAAAAAGAGGAAGGAAGCAAGACAGTGAGGAAGGAAGGGAAAGAAAGAAAGAAAGAAAGAAAGAAAGAGGAAGGAAGGAAGGAAAGAAGGAAGCAAGAAAGGAAGGAAGGAAGGAAAGAAGGAAGCAAGAAAGGAAGGAAGGTAGGAAAGAAGGAAGGAAGGAAGGAGGAAAGGAAGAAAAGAAAGGAAGAAAGGAAGAAAGGAAGAAAGGAAGAAAGAAAGAAAGAGAAAGAAAGAAAGGAAGAAAGAAAGAAAGAAAAAAGAAAGAAAGAAAAGACGAAAGGAAGGAAGGAAGAAAAAGAAAGAAAGAAAGAAAGAAAGAAAGAAAGAAAGAAAGAAAGAAAGAAAGAAAGAGAGAAAGAGAGAAAGAGAGAAAGAAAGAAAGAAAGAGAGAAAGAGAGAAAGAAAGAAAGAAAGAAAGAGAGAGAGAAAGAAAGAAGAAGAAAGAAAGAAGGAAGGAAAGAAAGAAAGAAAGGAAGAGAAAGTCAGCTATAACAGCTTCAGCTTAGATGACAGAAATAAAATGCTGGCCCCAAGATATGCATGGAGTCATTCAAACAGCTTAATAGCACAGAGGATAAATCACTATTATTATTATGAAACAGGAGACAGAGTTCTTGGGACCTGGAACTGAGCAGCTCAGCTCCAACTGCTGTTCAACATTCAGAACTACCAACTTCATTTCCTCCTAGCACGTAATAAATAACACATCTACCCAACATAAAAGCATTTTTATAATAGCAGTAAAGGAACTGCAGAGAGTGTGATTATCATGAACTAATAACACCCCATAGAAGATATGCAGCACAGATTGGAGATGACCTGAAAATGAGACTATGGTTTACGTGGCTGTACCTGACCAGACATTGTCCTATTTTGACCATGCTATCCCAAACTGTTACCAGATTTTAATATTCTTTCCCCCTGCCACATTAATTTACACAGAGGGAGTCCATTTATCATTGTGGGTTTCCTCTTTATGTGATGGCTTCTAGCACAAGAGCTAAAATGAATGCCGTGTTTTAATTCATGGTGCTTTTAGTTCTGTTCGTGCACCAGCTCACACTGCCTGTAGTATTTTCACAGCATCACACATCTCGAGGAAACAGAAGGGAAGCTCAGCTGGTCTCTTTTTAGTGCCTCTAGCTTTGCAGAGGTGATGACTGTACCCTCGAATGGGAGAGAAAGGGTTGCCCGGGGGTTAAGATACACAGCAGACTATTAACCAAATCGGATTTGCTCCCTACATTTGCATAGACTTGTGTGACCAGTGACTTCATGCCTTGCTATGCTGTCTGTGAAGTGGATCCTGCCTCACTCGGTTCTTGCACTTGACTTTGTCTTTGCACATGATTTACAAGGGACCCTGGCACACATCTCAGTAGTGATGCTTGAATACCTGCACAGGGGGAAACTGCTCTGGATACTTACTCCACAAAATGCTTGTTCATGGAGGAATGTTTCACTAGAGACACTTGCACATGCTCTGAAACAATGAAAAATCAGCCCAACAGCCTCACATCTGGTATCATTGGGAGGGAATGAATGGGAACACAGAAACAGTCATTTAATAAAAGTCCATCCCGCAATTACAGCCTCACATAATATCCCTCAGACAAATTTTAACAGTGTGTGAAAGTCACATGAATTACGTAATCTTCTCACATCAGGAAAGAAGCTGAAAAAGTTGTGTTCCTATGGTTGAAGTGCCCTTTCATTGTACTCACCCTTGTAAATGACTTTATTTCCTCTATGATGGGTGTTTGATGACCAGAAGATAGCTGCAGTGATCCAGAGCGGTCTTCTATGACAAGCTTTTAATCTTTGGTTGAGTGTTGGTATCCCTTTTCCTGGTGAGTTCTTCTTTATAGTGCTGTGCAGCAAGAAAACATGGACAGCTCTGGTTAATCTTAGAGTTTTCAGTCTGAAAATAAGCCTTTTATGGGATTTTATCAGATTTTTGGGACAGCTTCTATAATCTTGCTATTACAGATCTAAAAACATGCTGAGCAGAAGACAGAAGCTGTCACAGAGGAAAGATTAGCCACATCTTGATAGAAAGAAGACAGATCTGTGCTCTGATCCTCCTCAGCCATCTACGGACAGCGAAGGACAGACATGTAATGGTCTGATTGTTAGTAATAATCTTGGTAGGGCCACATGAAAAAATTCTTTTTTTGTTTTACTTGGCAGTTGAATTAAAAACTGAAAAAAAGGGCTAAGTTGATCAGAAAAAAATATTTTTTTTTTCCATTTTCTCACTAAAAGAAAATAAAATACAAAATCTGGTTTGAACATTTGTTCCACTTGAATTGGGTAGTTTTATTTTTGGGGAAGAGAGGTGGCTTAAATGACCTAAAGTGTCTGCCAATCTCATTTTCCTAAAAGTTATGGTTTGTGTCATTTTGACACAATTCAAACAATGAAGGGGTAGATTGAGCAAGAGGATATTTGTGTTATACTCAACAGTTTTGCACATTGTCTCTAAGTATTTTACAGTTTTGTCTTAAGGAAAGCTTAAATATGTATCAGAAAGTTAAAGGGTTCTTAATCTTTTTTGTTGATGTTATTACACATTGTAGGGACTATTCAAATATCCATCAAACAATAGTGAATTTTCTTGGAAAGAGTGAAGAGACATCAGGCAAGGTAGAACTATGGTAAAGTGGAAACTTGGCTCAGCCTCAAAAGAAGTATGATATGATGTAAGAAATAAATAAGAGGGAAGGAGAGTAAAATTGTATAATTCAGACAGTGAGGTGTAATCCAATCCCAAACTTACTGCAGTGGGAACAGATTGTCAGTCCCTGAGGGAAGGAAGCAAAGGAAGCAACTGTATGCAAATGAGTACGACTATTTATGCAAATTATATTTACAATTGGTCATAGGATTTTTGTGGGCCCAGATGATTTCTGTGAGAAGTGAAACAGCAGGATCCAGACTAAATTAATGTACTAGTCTAGTCAGATATATTTTTTTCCCATAACATAAAGAGCTAAGATACTGGATCAGGACAAACATTTATCAGGGCATTGTTTCCAATAGTAGATACAGCAGATGCCCAGAAGAGTGTAAGAACAGCCTAGGGGTGTGAGAAAAGGGCATCGTGATCCCCTGGGACAACTTTCCACTTTCCAGTAAGTAGTGTAGGGTTGCTGAGCTGGCGACCGCAGATGGGCTGCTGAGTTTAATAGCTGCTGGATCTGTGGATTTCCACTGGATGCCTAATCTCTTCTTTGAACTCATGTATAATTTTTGACTGCTGGAAAATTCTGTAGCAGAGCTTCATAGTTCAATGTACAGCATAGGGAAAAAAAACCACAACAAAAAACAAGCAAAACAAACAAAAAATGTTTTAAATTTCCTGTCTGATCATTTCCTTGGGTGTCTTGCAGATATTGTACTGTGAAAAAGTGAATTATTTCCCCTCTCCACTTTCTTCACACCATTCCTGATTCCATAGATCTCTGTTATATCCACCGTAACCATTCCTTTTCATTTTCTCGAGGGTGTTTTATGCCTTTGATCATCTTTGTCACCTTCTTTCTACTTCTTCCAGTTCTGCTATATCTTTTCTGAGACAGAACTGAACATACTATTCAGAATGCATGAATGAAGTACAGTGATACAAAGCTTATTTGGAGCCATCACTAAGTATGTATAGTTAGGGTTATTTTTCCACATGTACATTATTTTGCATTAGTAGAAATTAAATTTTCTCAGCCATTTTATTACCCAGTCAGATGGTACTGCAAGATAATCCTGTGAGTCTTTGCAGTCAGTATTAGATTTGACTACCCTGAATAATTTTTAACACCTGCAAATGTTGTTCCCTTTTCAGATTACATGTGGATACCGTGAAAAACAGCGGTCTCAGTGTGGCGTATGGGGAAACCATCTGCTAACTTTCCCCACTGCAAAAATAAATGATGTGCTCCCACTACTTGTTTCTTTATCTCTTAACCACCCCTAAGATGAGAACTATTCGGTACCAGTCAGACCATGACAACTTGCTCCTTGCAGGAGCAACTTTTAGATCTACCAGGGAATTATTGTGTTGCTCTGTGGAGCAGTGCATTTCTTCACCTCTAGGTCCTGCCTGCGGAGAGCAGCAAGTGTCTCAAATACAGGGAGACTTGAGGTCTCCAACAGCACCTGCTGCCCGCCGCTGCCCACAGCAGCCCGTTGTGCAGGAGTGCCCATGCCTGGGGCAGCGCTGCCCTCTCGTGTCTGCTCCGCACAGCGAGCTGCCAACCCACCCGCGATGGAGACAGCAGGGTACCGGCGCTCATCTTCAGAAAAGGGGTCAGTAAAGAGGCAGGTGCAAGTATATAATATTTCTGACAGAGCAGGAGACAGTTCGCATCACCCACAATTAGGTCTGCTGGTGCACGCCATGACTTCTGTTGCCCCTGAATTAGGAGGGATGGTGGAAAGTTTAGCTGAGCTTGTCGACAGTTGTCTTTTCATCTCATTGCCATTAGTTGTATGTATATATGTGTACTAGCTAATGCATGGGAGATGAGATGACCTCCCTCACATAGCTGTAAATGACTGTTGAAATGGGACAGAAATTGCTGGCCCCTGAAAAGTTTCTGAAGGTATGATGTTTTCCAGTTGATAAATAACAGGTTGGACTTGATACTTTGACATGAAATCAATTAATTAAGGATGAATTTCAGGCTTCAGATTTTTCAAGTCTTCCAGCCAGAAGACATGTTTTCATGCATTATGGCAGTATGTAGTGATGCTTAATATGGTATTAATTTCATACCAGAGCTGCAGACTACTCTCAGTTGTCTGAGGGAGCTTTACCTGAGCTGCAGGCTGTGGGCACTTGAGTTGACTGCAAACGGATCACACACATTAGTCCCTTGGCAGGAGGGCTTGAGAGCACAGTCAGCTCAACCCTACTTGGCTTTCAGCACTGAAGTCTCCTCCTCAATCCCAGAGTAAGTTAACCCCCATAGCCGCAATCAATAGTGTCACTGATACCCAAGAAGTGTATTCCTAGATCCTGAATTTCTAAATCCATGTCTACCCACTCTATTTCTCACATTACTTTCATATTACTGTGCTTACATAAAAGATGTACCTCATGGGGCTGTTTCTTCCTTATTTTCATCTAGACAGTCATTGCTATTCAGAAAAAGAATAATTCTCTTATGCTAACAGTCACACGCTGGTGTAAGAGCAAGGAAAACAAGGCCAACATATGCTCTTGGCTGTATTTTGCTCTCCCAGAAGGAAGAATGGATTAGATCTTTACCATATGATGGATAGAGAAATGGCACTGTGTTGAGAGAAGCTACTCCTGATTTACACCAGGGAAGAGAGCAAACAGCTGCTCACAAAGCTGGCAAGGAGAAAAGCAAAATACAAAACAGTTGGAACTGACAACAGCAATGCTTTGTTTCTGGTCAGCATAATCAGATAGCGACAGCTTCAGGGCTCTGTTCTCCCCTTTTGAAGAAAACACATAACATTCACAAGCTGCAACAGATCCCAGCAAGCTAGACAGAGCAGCAGCAGATCCTCCGATTCCTCCCTTTGGTGTTTGCTGATCCATGAGTGCTGATCTTACTCTGGGTTAATTATGCCCATATCTATGCATCTACCAGAAGCTCCTCATGTTTAACATATACTCTAAATTCAGCTGTGCATCTTTTTTGTGGCCTATTCTGGTTGCCTTTGTGTAGTAGACTCTGCAGATTCCTCTTTTCTGCCTGTATTACCTCAAGGACCAGCTGAATGACATCTTCCATGCATTCTTTCAAAACATTTGCCAAGCACACATAATGTATATACCAGGCTTATGGCAGCAGGGATATACAGCCCCACAGCTAAGCCAAAATTAATCAGTAAATGTTTGTTGAAAACACTTACTAATGAAAAGTGATTTTGCCTAAAATGAGCAGAATGAACTGTAGACAGAAGATGTTCATTTTGGTTGAACATTTTCTGTGTTTAGACAAAAAAGTTCTCTTTTTGGAAACTTTGAAAAAGATCGGGGGATGTTGTGGGGTTTTTTTTAACTTTTTTTTCTTCTATTTAAAAAAATAAAAATAGTAATCTATTTCTTGATCTCTTGCAGGACAAATAGCCAAATTGAGGCTGGAGATACAGGAGACAGGACAGGATTTCTCAGTCTTGTAGAACTTCTCACATCATGTGACTGAGACTTTGTCCTCTGTGCAGTAACTGGGAGAGGAAGAAACTATTGTCTGCTCACCTCTTCTCCCCTGAAACCCTGGCAGGTGCCCATCTACTTCCCTTCTTTGAGCTATCAGGGAAGGCATTGTCATTGTCTCCTGTAGCTGGAAAATTATGTAGAAGAAGCACTCAAAAGACAGACGTCTATGCAATGCCCATAGCTGAGATTAGAACAATGTTATAGATAGGTTTATTTCAAGATGTGGTAAGGATACTGTATTAATTCATCATTTTTTGGCAGTTCTAGATGAACTCATGGTGAAAGTTTTAAAAGCAGGATCCCAGCTGTGTGTCCCTTCCTTGTTCCAGAATAATCTGGATGGGAGGTTCTCTGAGCAAGAAAACAAAATTCAGACTTGTGGTCTGTGGGTAGTGCCCACTTCTTGACATCATTAACCTTGGCTTTGGGGCACTAGCTTCAAATAAATTCATGGTAATGATGATGACCTTTAAGCCTGGGCTGTCCTGTGGAAGGCCTGGAGCAACTGCTGTGGATATGTCATCAACACAGCTTTATCAAGAGTCCTTCATAGCATGGAAATTTGTAGTGGGAGAATTTCACGCAAAAAGAGGCATGGGAGAGGTTCTAACAAATCTAAAAGAAACCATCAAATCACAGTGCACTACCAGCCATTGCATAAGGGAAAGGAAAAGAATTGCAAAAAGAGCTTTACATTTCACTGGGGACTGTCAGAAGTGGGAGCTGACTGAGACAGAGAAAGGATTTACTCAATTTCTTAATTTACTTGTTAATAATTCATTAGCTATGACAGCGGCAATTAAGCCCCAGACTAGCTTTTTCTGTCCTTTCATCTTTCAGCCTGCAAAGATGGACTTTGGCTAATCCATTCCTAGAGGTCTTCTGTCTAATTTTCATTTCTCTTTTCCCCTTTCATTCATTGCAGCTGTATTTCTACTTTCAATTACGTTCATTTCGTCACAGCTTCCTTTCCCAGCCATATACTATTATTGTTCTTCTGTTTCCCAATGTGATCCTCCTAGTGCCTTCCTGACATTATTACTCACTTTGTTGCAAGAAACCTGGTCCTTACTCCATCATGCTCTTAATTGGCTTTCAACTTTCCCATACAGCTCTGCCCCTGCCTGGTTGTAACCTTGATCTTCTCTACACCATTCTACACTCCAGGTTTTACATTCTGCATTTCCCTCTCTACACTTGTTGTCTTCCTTAATATATTGCCTTCCTGAAGTCCCTGCTCCTCAGCTTAATCAAGTGTGATTTTATTAACCCCTCTTTTGAAAGAAAGGCTCTTTTTCTGAGTCTGCATATGTAGATGGCATTCATTTCACCTCTCCTTTCAAAGTTAAAAGAGAGCATCGTATGGTAATGAGGAGATGCATTAGAAATGCAGTGTGTTTGCTGTGCTCTAAGAGATGGGTTTTGTAGACCTTATGTGATAATCAGTCCTTAGGTCTTAGCCCATAAGCAGTTAATTTAGCTCTATATGCAGTATTCTCTCAGAAGAGGATAATTAAGAATATCACTGTAACATATTAAAAGCACCGGTAAAAGAAGGGAAATCATCAAGAGTATAAAATATCTCTGAGTGTTTCTGTGAAACTCAGAAATAATACTTGGCTATCTTTCACACCATTTGCCTATTTTCCTCTGTTTTCTTTACTTATATGCAGACATGAAAGATAATTTCAACTCTACTGTGCTCGTTCTATATCTGTTTATAATCAGATATACAAGCAACTTGTGGTTCTTCTCTTGGCTGGATCACACAGGCAACGTCTCGGGTGGTATAGATCAGGCTTGCACCAGTGACACAGAGATATATTTATTTATACGAGTTGAGAGTTAGACGTGAAGCTTTTCTCTGACAGTGGGGAAAAAAATAACTCTGACTTTCTCCTACTTCAAGTGAAACTGGACAATAACAGGCTCAGGAATTGCCTGTTCTAATTTTCCAGGACAGGATTTTCCTGTCTGGGTATTTATACAGCAGCTACTGCTGTGGTATCTAAACCCCCTATTGATTTATTAAAGTGCACTCATAAAGCTCTATGTATTTTTTCCTTGCTCTGTTATTTTATGTGGTGTTATTGTGGGAAAGAGAGGTCAATGGAAGAATGTTTTGCATTTTGTTCTGAAAGTGCTGAGGTTTACAGTCACTCTGATGTGTTCCAGAAGCAACTCTCACAACGTGGACTAGTAGTCAAGAAACCTCTGTCTCCTACTTTCAAAAGTTTCCTTCTAGCCATTGTTCATGAGGAGTGGAGCTCCCCTGTGTGATCTCTCTGATAACACTGATAAATCGAACTGGGATTGTTGGAAACTGAGGAGTAAATTCTTGACTTCATGTAATAAGTCATCAGTGTGAGCTCAAATGCTGGTTTGCTTTCAGCACCTGCTTGTTCAGCAGATGACTGTTGTGCTCTTCATCAACTGGAAGGTGTTTTTTGTTTTTTTTTTTTTTAAGCTTGGCAGTCACTTTCCTATCTACAGTTTGATATAGTCACCAAAGCCAGGTGTGGGGGTGGGTTAGCAGATGTGTCACTCTTTGAAGCTGCAGCCAGAGCTCACAAGAAGTGCAATAGTACCCTGGCTGAGTCTGAGACATGCAGGCTACTTTGGGTGTCCACAGTGCACATGGGGAGCACGAGGAAGCACCTTCTCTTTAGATATGAATAACAGCAGTAATCTTCAATGGAGTGGGAATACCACTGGAAAGGAAGCATCGCCTCTACTTTTCTCAGCTCTGGCTGGAACAAATTGTTCTTCATTTAATTATGAAGACAAGAGACTGAACAGCTTGAGTATATTCCGGGAATGGTAATATTTGAATGAGATGATCCAGAGGGAAAACCTGCTCATTTGTTTCTGGCATTCTCGTTCATGTTATCTCAGAGTCTTCACTTCACAGGGAGGTTGGACAGGATGGAGCTGAAAGCAGGGCCCAAATGGAAGCGTGCACGGATGTAGTCTGGAAAGAAAGGGGCAAACAGTAGTTACGAGAAGGCATGAGGCATGGCCAAGTTGTGATGTTCCACCATCTAAGGGAAGACAGCAGAATCTCAGCTCGCCTATGCCATGTAGGGGTGCAGACAATGTAAGTATACATATCAGGTCCTTGGAAGAACAGATGTCAAGCCTTGTGCTTTGCAGCACAATTGCTAATAGCAATCACTAACAGCTACAGTGACACTTCAAAGACTTGCAGTAAGTCCCAGGCCCCACATAGCTGTGCAATAACTGATTCCCATCCGTGACTTGCCATAGGAAGGGGCAAACATTTATCAATGATACAATTTCTGTAGACATTCCTGTCTGTCCTCCAAACCTGCTGGAGTCCTGACTGACTGGTAAATTTTCTGCCATGGTGGTGAGGATGGGTTGGGATGTCTGTAGGGAAAGAACTTCATTACTGGGCAGAGCTGGTTAGTACAGCACTACAGAAGATTTCTGAACTATGTACATGGACAAGATTACACATGGACATTTTGTATGGATAGGAGCAGCAGGACTAGGTCATCCAGAATATTTGCCTGAAACTTGCATACAACAAAGCAAACCAGCAATATTAAAAATCCATAGATATTTTTGGACATTTTAAACCAAATTGAACTTAAACTGGTATCTGCAAAAAACAATATGTTGTTAATTAAAACCTTCATGAGAAAAAAATATGTCAGTGCTTATTTTTGGGGGAATTAATGTGTATTAACTGCAGCCAGCACTTGTTCATCACTGTGCCGTGCTGATACTGGAACAAACATAAATATAATCAAACCCAGGTCTCTTTCTTTCTCTTTCCTTCTTTTCCATTCTGACCAATGTTTTTTAATTCAGTCCATATGAATGAAGTTCAATCATTAATTTTATATAACCTGATCTATGCCACAGAATAAATACTACAGTAACTGTTGCCAAATTAGAACAGTCTAACTGAAATAGATATGTGCATTTAGTGAAGCCAAGGCATAATTTGCTTGAACCAACATTAGTACGGCAGCCAACATATGGGATTTTAAACCCAAAGTATATTTGTATATGGGCTTTATAATGAAAATGGATATATGTTTCTCCAAACCAGTGTATATTCAACAAAACCCAGAAGCTTCCTGAGTGTCAGCTGATACAGCAGTGGATAACATGCTATCCTTCCTCCTTTCATTTTCATGTGTAACAAACATCTTTCTAAACTTGTTTGATTTGATTGATTTTGTTTCTGGCAGAAACATCTTCAAAAGCAGAATTCTTCCCTGTGATTCTAAGTTCACTCTTCTATTTCTCAGTAGCAGTCTAATGTCATAACTTAATCTGGAAGGAAAGGCAAATTTCCAATATATACCTGTAATTATTTTGCAGTCCTCTCCATCCTTGGGATCTGTGCATTCTCAAATAAGCATGGAATTGAGCTGCCCAAAGGAATAGTTTTCAGAAAAGAGGCACTGAGGCAAATCTACTTCAGTTGGTCTAAATAGGGTAACTTGAGTATTGATCTCCATAAGCAAAAATGTTATTATCTTTGTTGAATATACTAATCCAGAAAAGTGTTTTTATCATTCACATTTTCAGCTGCTGAAAAGAAAGTTCTATTAGTGTATCCCTTGCAGGTTCTGCTACTAGATGAAAAAACTTCAGGTTGAACTGTTTTGGTGTGGTTCACCAAACCAAAAAATCTGTAGCTGATGTCAATTTGGGAGGAGGTGAGAACTGATGTCACTGACAATAAACTGTGTAATTTTATGGCTGCATAGAGAAATTTCTTCCTAGCTCCAGATGTTAGTGTTTGGCTTATGTTTCTGGTGAGAATAAATAGGCAACCCTCCCTGCATAAGTGTTGCTGAGTCTGTACAATATGATCAGCCACTTTGTGCTTGAAGAGACTTTTTGAGTTTCTGCTTCCTAGAAGTATCATATTGGACTAAAATAAACACAGAAGATTGACCACCAAAATCTTGGACTGCTTGTGTTGCAGGACCTTCTCCAAAAGTTCAGTGAAGTAAAATGTTAAGCCTCCAATGACTCCAACCAACCTTGGCTCTTCCCCCAAATTTTGATGTCTGGCTTATGTTAAGCAGAGGTGGCTTATGGATAGAAAAGACTCAAACCCAGCTGAACATACAGATATGTATTCCAGGCGCTGAGCTATAGTGCACTTTTCCCTCACTTTTGAATGTTGTGGAGATTTAACTTCTAGGGTATAAAACCTGCTGATATCTTGCATGAATCATGTTTGGCAGAAATGTTAAATAGGATATTTAACTTTATTTTTAACATCACAAATTAAAAGTTTGTTGTGGGTGATTTTGGTTCAGTTGTAAGATGAGTGGATTAGAGCTTGCTTGAAGATAACTGCTACTTTGACAGTAAATCAACCAATACATCTGTACAAACTCCATCATGAATCTCTTTATCTGTGTTCTCCAAGAATGTTCCATATATGTTATTTCACCATATGAACTTTTTCCTTCCTATTCATTGTTTTTACCTAAAATAGCTATGCACTTAGAATACTGTAGAGTTTTAATTATAATCACCAAAAGCTTAAACTGAATCCAGAACTGGAAACAACATAAATGAAGGCATGAGTATTCCTTTAGCCTTCATCTGTCCTACGTGGAAAACAGGCTAGTCTCCTGGCCACCAAAAGCATATAAGTTTGAAGTGATGTTCATCTTACATACTTTCATGTTTCTACTGTGTGTCTACATCCAAACTAATTGTCTTGGTTCTCACTGTAACCAATGGAAATTTAGTCAATATAGTAATACGGCTTAGAACTGTGTCATCACTGGACTTTCACGAATGCAGGTGATCTCATCCTATTTTAGGATGAGAGGAGTCATAATCTGTTGACCAGACTGATTAAGGGTTTGGATCAATTGCTTAAACATATGCCTGTAATGACCACTGAGACAGCACCATAGGCTGGTAGATATAAAACCTATGGGAGACCCACACTGTACAGGAGAGCCAACTGGGCATCTCAAATGGCACTAGATGTCCATGTTTGTACTAGGCACTCGTGCTGAGGAAATTTAATCAAGTCATTAACTAGCATGTTAAAAAGGATCAAAGTGAATTAATATCCTTCTGTTTTGCAATATTATTGAGAAATGAGAGCCTTAACTCTTTAAAGAAAAGGCTGGCTAGCTAGTACACTTGTTTGTAAAGATTAGGGAGAAATCCTGACCTCATGGTAGCTTAAGGTGAAATTTGTATTGACTTTAGTTCCCAGGAATTCTTTAGTTCTCAAGAAATGGCAGTTTTCTGACTGTTCTTACTAAACAGTGCTACACTGACACTATTGGGACTATGCCAGTAAGCATCATATGAGGATCTGGCCCTGAATTACTAATTTATGGCATGAGGGCAAGTAGTAATAGTACAGACCGACATTAAAGAAGGACATTTGTTTCTTATGAAATCAGTTAACAGTCACAAAACCCACTTGAAATTAATAGAAGCTAATTGAAAGTAATGGAGAATTACCTGAAAATGTAGCACAAGTAGATGAAATTAATTGAAGATAATTGATAGTGACTGGAATTAATAAAAAATGGAAACAAATTGGGCTTAATTGAAATTTATTGAAATTGAATTACACTCAATAACTCAAAAGCTATTAAATGTAATAGAATCTAATTGATATTAATTTTATGCAATGTTTAATAGTAGCATAACATTCTTAAAAGGGATTTTTATTAGATGTTTTATTTGTATAACACTATTTTCACATAATAGTAAGAATAAATTTTAACAGGAAAAAATGATGCAGAGCATAGAAACTTCAGGCTCCTTTTGGAATAGTTATGTGGATGGCATGTGATACTGATAACAAAAGCTCCTGACAGGATTTAGTAAGATAAAAAAAGTCTCATGGATTTTATATCATGGTCGAGGCTTTTATTAGAGTTTAATGAGAACACTCTACCCCTTAAGATGTTGGCTTTGATTTGATAAATAACTTCTTGACCAGCTATTGAATCCAGCATCTGTCTTCTTTATGAGCGTACTGTGAGAACCCTTATTTGTTGTTTTTAACTATGAAGCATTTTAAGTCTTATGAGCTTCCTTGCAGATTTCCTTCTGTTATATCACTAGTGTTTTTACCAACCATTTCCACCTCCCTCAACTTTTGTCAGTTGAAAGAACTAAATACTTTCTCACATAAGCCTGTTAATGGATCTATTCAGCTCAATGATTGAATATACTTTCCATGGATGTGTGTTCTTGCAGTAACTTGCAGGAAGCTGAGATAATGTGGAATACTTTTTACTGAACTGGTGCTGAGATCCATTTATTTCAAGAATGTGAAAGATGAAGAAACCAGAAAAATCAAGAAGAACATATAAAAATAGAACAAAATATATTTTAATTGATTAGTTCTCAAACAAAAAACCAAACCAAACCAAACCAAAAAAACCAGCCTACTTATGGTATATCTACAGGCTCAAGTTCTAATTAAGACCAAATGTGTGAGTGTACATGGAAGACTAATACCTTTCAGGAAAGCTGAAAAAGCAGATGCTACTTTTGAAAAACAAACTTATATCCCTGTAATGGCAAAAAAAAGAGACATGGTTTAAACTAAACACAGGGTTTAACTCTTTTTTTTTTTTTTTTTCCCTTTGCTTTTGTGTAGGGACATACTGCTCAGTGAAAACCTCAGGGAGGGTTAGATTTTGTAAAACAACTGACGGGTAAATAGTTACGAATGCTTAACACATACCTTCAAGTATCATTAGTGCCAAACAAATCTGGTTTTCCTATTCACGCATGTGCAAATCCCTACTGTTTGCATATATCTGCCAATATGCTGGAAAAATTAGGTGCAGGTAACAGAACTGAATTCCTTTAATTGATGCACCTTCCTTTGTGGGACCTACACAACTGGTGAAGTTTAAACCTAGTTTTAGGATAGAAACAAGGTGGGATTCAACTTGCAAACTAGGATACCAAAGTTTAGGAGACTGAATATAGGTTTTTATATGTGTGCTTCTGGTATCAATTCCCACTGTAGTCTTTAGAAATCTAGTCAGTGCAGTCAATGGAGCCTAGAGTCATTCAGCTGACTAAATGTAGATGTCTTCTTTAGGTCAGGTTGGTTAGATCTCTAGACTCCACTGAATATCTTGTGGCTTAATTCTGTCCTACACATAGCACCGACTGCCATTCAAAACATGTTAGGGATCCAAGTTATCCATGGCAGACATTACACAGGATCTACAGTATACCTGTGGTAAACCGGAGATCATGTGGGATGCTTTAGGACATCTCAAAGAGTACTCATTGCTTATGTTAAAGCTACTGAATCATGCCCCTGACAGTAATTGGAATTCAGACACTTAGGTCACATTTAGTCATCTAAATGACAATGCCTAAATTTATGTACTTTAACCAATAAGTTGAATCATACCACTAGTTGGACCCAGTAATTAAAATCAGAGTAGAGGGTAATTTATGCATTTTAATGTGGTTTGCACTCAGCAGTCCTTAAGTACATTTTGCTGGCATTTCTAAAAAGAATTCTGTTTTGGGGAAGATATTTGTTTAGGTTAAAGTGTAGGGATGCTTTCTGACAAGAACGACAAATTAAAAAGAAGTTGGAGAACTGAGGGAGAAAAGAAGAGGCATGAAAAAGGCACAAAGGAAAATAGGAGACAGAAGAAGGAAAAACAAAAGAAAGAACTAGCAGGAAGGAGAAAGGGTGAAAAAATACTACTCAACTGCCCTCCTGGACTTACAAAAGCAGGTTTCATGTGTTCTCACACAAATCCCTGAGAGTTTGTTGTGGCACCTGTAACTGGTCATGTATTACACTGCTGCCCTGATGCCATGCAGGAACTAGGCAAAACTGCCTCCCTGTTAAGTTTCCTGACGTGCAAATAGTTTTAGTAGCAATTGTCAGGGAAGTTCTGATGGGAAACAAAGGACATTTTGAAGCTCTGGAGAGAGCCGTGAAATGCACCTCAGGAATGAAACCCGAAACCAAAATCTATCTATCCCCATTTGTCATTGTGAGTAAGTTAATGGCCTGCTCTGCCTGATGCACAGCAGCAGACAAGCTTCTTTGATTTACTGATTATCTGGGTGATGTTTGAACACATACACTGCTAGGTAACACTATGGATTCTCCCTGCCCCCTCCAGCCTATTTACCCACTTCTCACTTCCTGCTGAGGCATGATTTCCTTTGATTAAGCACTTGAGTTTGATTGTAAAATAGAAACAGAAACATAAGACAAATAATCGTTTTGAGCCGAGAAGAAACACCAAGTGACTTTTGGGTGGGAAAGGGCACAAAAATTGATTTCCATGTCCTGTGCTTTTGACTTCAGCCAGAAGCTCGTGGGACGGTAGAGGAAGAGGACAAAAAAGTAAATCCCTGGAGAATTTAAATAGGTCTGGGTAACCTGTTCCAGTGTTGCACTGCCTTCCTACACCACACCTGTGGCTATCTTACCATCTGTTGCCTCTGGAAAGAGTATAGCAACATCATCTTTGTAACTCCAATCAAAGAGGCTGCTATTGGATCCCCTCTCACCATCCTCTGCCCCAAAATAAAAAAGCCTAGCTACTAAGCTTTTTATAGGTCATGTAACACAGGACCCGGATCATCCTGTTAACTCCGCAGTGGACCTTCTCTAGTTTTTCAACATCCTTCTTTAGCTGGGCAATCCAAAACTGTACATAATAGTTGCCCATCCAGTTGCTCATCAGATTAGTCACGAGCATAATATTTTGAGGCCTTGCATGAAAAGAGAAATCTTAAAATAGAGGAATGGAGGATAACTGAAGGGACCTCTGAGTATAAAAGATACCAGAGATCTGTCTAAATAGAGTTTGCACAAAAATAAGTCAATCAGTTAGAGACAAATAACATGTCACATTCTGATGACAGAAAAGTTTTTTCCCCTATTGCTTTCAGGGAGAAAAAAAAAATAAAAAAACACATAAAAACTGTAGCAGGTTTCTCAGATGCTCAGGATTCCATTAACAGGCCTATAAGAACATTTGGGAGGAGGGAGAAACCTTGAAATAAGAATCATGAATGTACTAAATTACCTAGAAATATTAACTGCAACAGTTTTGTGAGCAATAAAAGCATGTTACAATTTTAATGCATTTCTCAGTCCAGTCTGATTTTTTACAAACTGGCTTTGATTGGCCAAGGAGATTTCTGAGGAGATGGGTTAACTTCTGTGAATAGCTCCAGTCATTCAAAATTGCTGGTTAGATATTCTGAACTGTCACATCATATCTTAGCATGAAAGTACACTTTTGCCCTTTCTTATAAATCTTGAATTACATTATAACACAGCTCAACATTATTCAGTATCAGCTTTTTCCTCCTTCTTCTTCTTTTCATTGTATTTATTTATTTATATCCTGATAATAACATCCTTGGGGGCATTGTATAGGCAAGACATGTATCTTGGCCTCCTCCTTTCCCCAGGAGTGCAATTGCCTTGCGGTAATTATAAGATGTCGTATGTTATTATGAAGGTGCCTTATTGCTCAAACACATCAGGGATATCTGATAATGTAATTACTTCACCTTATAAAACTACTATAAATCATGCATGGGGAACATTTTTTTCCATAGCAAAGCTGTCCAAAGAATTATCACATTGCATAGAATCGGAATATCATGGTATGCTTAGCATTATGTTCCCTAAGCCCACAGTAGGCAATGGGAGTATTAAAATAAAATATTTAACATGAATGATTAAGGAAAACACATTCAGAAAGCATGTCTCCTTTCTAAAGGTCTAGGAGAACAGATTATCATCTAAGTGAGCATATTCTGCTCTTGTGCCTTCTGAGACATGAATAGCAGCTGCAGATTTGCTGTTCCTCTTTTTTTGCTTGACTTTCCTCCTTCCTCCTCCTCCCCAGCTTTCCTGAGTGCAGTATAATTGTTATAAAAGCAAATCAATAAGCACTTGAAACATTAGCCATTGTACAAAGAATTGTGCTTCTATTGGTCATCACTTTAATAACATCTAATGATTATTTCTCCGTCTTTCAGCCTCTGAGGTTTCCCGGCACTTTATTGATTAGAGCTTGTGACAGAGTTCTGATTATAATTAAAAATCATCAATGGCCAAACAGAAAGCAGTTCTACTTAGCAATAAACGGAAGGGATAATCACGAGGTTAGGTGATGTGACCATAAAATATTTCCAACAGTACCAGGTAGAGAATAATTGGAAGTCACTTGATGAGTCACAATTCAGTAGGACTTTACTGAATCTTATACAAACACTTCTGTGTCCTAAGTAAATAGGTGGTGTTATTGCTCTAAATCAAACTCTTTCACACCCAGGGTTCCCGATTACCACAGTGGACCAATTTTTGAGATTTTTTGGCCTGAAGGTGGCAATATATCCCTCCAGGATTCATTCATAAAAAATGCAAGACTAGATCTGATAGTGTGACAGACAAGTGTATAGAATAGAAAAAAGATGGAGAGGACGTCCTTTGGTGGTTCCTGGTAATGCATGTACTTCTGGAGCCATGGCCTTGAGGTCAGTCCAGCATTCACCTATTAGCTGTACCCAGTTGTGCATGTTGTAGAAAGAGGAACTAATTTCCAGAAAAAGCAGTGTGAAATGGTTGCTATGAAACTCTCCAGTGGAGCTAGGATCAAGTAAGGTAGAAGCAAGAAGAAAAATTACAAGGCTGTTGTTAGATAGGGAGGACAAGAATAAGCATCAGTCCAAGTACTTGGATTCGGAACATGAACATCTCCAGAAGGGCTCTGACCAAATTCAGCTACAAATTTAGTTGATAAACTGATATTTACACCATTAAGTAAAAGGAGGCAATCTAGTTTAATGAGAAGGACTGGTTAAAGAGTCTAGAGACTTGAACTCTTTTTCTCATACCTGCTGCTTTGTGATCTGAAAGCTTCTCTATCTACCCATTAACTTTGTCCATAATAAGTACTCACATTTGAGAAGATAAATCTTGGGTACCACAATGTATACTAGATTTTTTATACTAAACAGTTATTTTTCTTTCATATATTTCAAAGGCTGCGTTTTAAGAGCTGGAAGCTCTAAATATTCTCCACCCTTTCATCCAGAGCTCCACACAGACTGATTTATAAGATGCACTAGGAATTGCTAAATGGCTTCAGCTTTGTCATAATACTCTGAAAAGCTCATCTATATTCCTTCTGGTTGTTAAACTTGCATCAAGCTCAATTGTTAAACAAATATGAGAGAAGATGGTGGGTTTAATTTTATGGCCTGCCTACAGTACTGTATGTCCTCTTCAGTTTGGAGGATGCTCTAGGTAAGTCTGTGGAACTGGGCTGAGTGAATCCCATTTTTCTCACAATACGTACAACTGCTCTGGGAAATCATGTTGGGTGCGTTCATCTGAATCATGCTTCAAACTGGTCACCTTGACATAGCTCAACTTTGTGCTTCAGCTTAAAAACTGCACAGGATGATTTCTTAAAAGGTAGAATGATTGTCTCGTTTTGAGGAAGTAAAAAATATGGGACCTGCTATCAGTTTTCATATAGACTTTGTGAGCTTGCATGAATTATTTAGTGAGTCATTTTCAGGCACATAAAAAGGAGTCAGTGTCCTACTTAACTTTAAGTTACTTTATCCTTGCTGTTTACCATGTATTGACTGGAATCAATAGCCTTATGCTATTCAACATTCTTCTTTCCTTCTACCCTTGATGCATTCAATTCACTTGGAATGCAACAGCCATAACCCAGGTGCTATCAGCCCTCAGCCCAGCAGCAGAGCCTACCTGATCTTGTAGGAGCCTCTACATGTTGGAATTGTAAAAAGTTACTCACCATTATTATCTTCCTCATCATCATCATGGACAAATGGACAAAAAATGTCCATGCAATCCAGAGCTACACAGTAGGATACTTAGCCCTTTTCATTGTTATTTGTATATACAAAAGTGCAGTCATTATCTGCTTTGTCAGGTTCTGCATAATCAGCTGATCATGTTTTTTTTGTTTTAGACTGCTTAACACACAATTAGGTATGAAGAGCACTGCATTTCTTTGCTATTGCAGCAGTTTGGAAGTGTTTCACTAAGGAATTCCGGTCCCAGTAACTGGCATATGCATGCATACAAGCTTGAAATCTGCCTCCAGGGGCTTCCTCTTTGTCCAGGCAAGGGGTAGAAGGAGTAATGTGCAAGTGCTTCTTCTCAAATAGTTGCTGCACTCTGCTGGTCAGCCTTGACATGCCACAGAAACCTTTCATTTATTTGGAGGGCAAGGCAGTAAGGATATGTGTGTGTCATGGTTTAACCCCAGCCAGCAACTAAGCATCACACAGCTGCTTGCTCACTCCCCCCACCCCGGTGGGACAGGGAAGAGAATTGGAAGGGTGAAAGTCAGAAAACTCATGGGTTGAGATAAGAACAGTTTAATAATTGAAGTAAAATGAAATAGAATAGTAGTAGTAATAGTAGTAGTAGTAGTAGTAGTAGTAGTAGTAGTAGTAATACAATAATAATATACAAAGCAAGTGATACACTATACAATTGCTCACCACCTGCCAAACGATGCCCAGCCTGTCCCTGAACAGTGATCACTGCCCCCTGGCAAACCCCCCCAGTTTCTATACTGAGCATGACACCGTATGGTATGGCATAGCCCTTGGGCCAGTCTGGGTCAGCTGTCCTGGCTGTGCTCCCTCCCAGCTTCTTGTGCACCCGGTAGAGCATGGGAAGCTGAAAAGTCCTTGACTGGTGTAAGCACTACTTAGCAACAACTAAAACATCAGTGTGTTATCAACATTATTCTCATCCTAAATCCAAAACACAGCACTCTACCAGCTACTAGGAAGAAAAATTAACTCTATCCCAGCTGAAACCAGGACAGTGTGCAAATGCACAGGTGAGAGAGTAAGCAGCACTGGTTCTTCCCCATATATATTACTAGGAATCATTTAGTTTTCTGTAGAGTGAAAATTTACTACGAGGGTATGGGGCTGAATCTATGGATGCAGCTGAGAAGGCAGGTACTCCATGTCCCATGGCAACAGAAGGGGTGCCCCAATAAGTAATCCAAGATGAAGTCACCAAGTTCACAAACAAGCGAATGGCAGGAGAGCCACACTCAATGCATGACTGTTTGGGGTAACCGATGGGAGTCGGCAGAGCGGTCACATAGGAGAAATCTGCCTCCCTGTTTGTATAACAAAGAGATGGAGACTGTGCAAGAGGAAAAAACTGAAACAAAACCAAACATCCAATCTCTCACTTCATTTCCCAGAATAAATACAGTCAGTGAATTCAGCTAGCTTAAAATCTCCCACATTAGACACCTCCATATTTCTTTAGGTGATATTTGGATGTTCAGAAACTTGTCCTCTTAGTTGATTCCATGTCCTACCTCTTCTCTTACGTTAAAGTTCACACTAGGAAATGCCCATTTTACACACCTCATTGTCTTTCTGTTTTTCATGGCAAAGCTACATATGACTGCTGCTGAGTTTTACCGATAGCTGACACAGTACTATCAATTAATGATTGCTGTGTCTATAGGCTCCTGCTGAGTTGAACATGTTGGCTGCTATGTATGCTGTGGAGCTGCTTGCCTCCAATTAGAATGCATGTTGAGAGGACAAAGTTATATGATAGGTCAGCAGTGGTTATTCCTCAACAGACTTCAAAATGCTGAGCAGATGTAAGACTGTACCATTGAACTATCATTTGCCAATATCGTGTGGTCATACACAGTGACACAAAACATCTGTGGTCCACTGTCTACACTGCTGGCTCATCCAGAGGAGACATTTTTGCTTCTATCTGTTCTTCCTATGCTCTGAGGAGGTCAGGCATGATCTAGTCCAGTCCAAAACTGGTGAAGGTGCACTAGTCCTGAAGTACACCTGAAGTTATAAGAACAGCTAGAGAGACAGACACCAAAGAGGGCAGTTCATCACAGCTATCTTAGATGATTATCTTGGGACTACCTTTGTGTTGCTGTTTTTATTCCCAAACTTCTGCTGCCCACATGTCAGAACAGTGCTTTGGCTCTTTTTGGCTAGGAACAGTGTTGTTCATATTCCAGGCCAGAGCAGAGCATATTTTTCATGTTGGTTTTACTAAGTCTAAGATGTAGATCGATCTTTATTAGACGCAGCACAAAAGTTACAACTGTAAAGTCACGTAAGATGTACGAAATATTGCTGAATGTCAATGCTGTGTATAGCCTTTTTGACCAGACACCTCAAGACACGCTTGCAATGTGTCTTCCTGCGCTTACAGAGTCTTCACTTGAAGACAAAACAAAGGGGATCAGATCTTAGATGCTGCCTTTGGTGTAAAGCAGTGTTATTTACCCCTTCACCAGCATATCACACTTTGCATGTATGTGCTCACTGACAATGCAGAATGCCTCTGAAGGATGGTACTTCCTGCTTTATTCATAGAATCACAGAATCATGGAATCATAGAATCATAGAATGGTTTGGATTGAAAGAAACCTTTAAATGTCATCTAGTCCAACCCCTCTGTGATGAGCAGGGATATCTTCAACATTGGTTCTCACATGTCATGGTGAGGAACAGGTCAGATTGCTTACTCTTGAGTTGCTATAGTCAACAGCATGCTCCTTCCCAAATAACAGGCCCCATCACTCTGAAGGAATGAAGATTTACACCAGCAAATGCCTGTAAGAGTGACAATATTCTCCATTACAAAGTGAAGCAGTAACAGCAAGTCAAGCAGAAAAAGAGTGGAAGAGTATACAAGGAAAGGAGCTGGCATATAGTCTACATGTCTCATGTGGAACAAAGTGCTAACGCCCTGTCTAGCCTGAAGTCAGCAGGACTCTACATGAATTTGTCTACACAAAACTCTGCAGCGTCAAGGACAAGAAACAAGAGTGACAAGAATATCCTGAACTCACAGCTTATTTAAGAAGGCTGCAGTGCACCTTCTTTAGAGTCTCTTTTTCTGCCTTATTTTCTGGATGGTGGAAAGGACTGAAGATCTACAACATAATTGCATGTCACTACAAATACCAATGAGTCTGATTCTGAACTCCCATGCTTGAAAGTCTGGGCTGTTTTTTCTCACTAGCCCTGGCATATCTAAATCTTAGTGCAAATTGGTTGAAGAATATAAAATAAATCTGAAACCCCAGAATCATCCAATTGGAAACTAACAGAACTGCAACTCAAGTGAGATTTGAGAGATTCTATTTTCTAGCAAACAGACAAATGTTCAGCAGAGCTAAACATTTTCATTATTAAAGCAAGGTAGTTTAGTCTATATGCCCGTGCGTGTATGTCACTTGAAGTTAAAGGTGGGTCAAATTACCCATAAATAATCTGGCTGGTCAGTGAACCACAGGGGCTGGCATTTCCCAGATGCCACAAACGTTTTCCCATTCACTTGACTCTCATTTTATTTAAAATAAACTATTTGACATCTAAAATGACTGGTGTTATTGCAGCTGGAAAAAAAAATACACTTGGAGTGTAAAATCCTTTCGCTATTCTTGTTACTCATAACACTCTGTAAAAGGACATTTTGATTGATATAAACTATTATGACACATAGGAAGCAAAATGTATTAGAAATGAAACAAGGTGCATCGTTGCTGATTGTTCACCCGTTGATATATCGAGTGACATGTAGTCTTGATATTGCAATACAGTGTTTTACATTTAAGCCTCATATAATCCTACTGAAATCAGTCTAAAACTTTCTATTTCTGAGGCTGTTGAATCAGCCCTAATGAAATTATAAAATTTGTTTAAAATATTCTCAGAAGCAAGTCAAAGCAAGAGGTTTTCCTAAACCCCTAACAAATGGCCGCCTGAGCAGCACAGATGAAGTCAAAACTCTGCATAGCCCCTTCCCTTTGTGGTGTCTAATAATAATAATAATATATTTGTGAATAATCCATAATTAAATGAGAAGAGCATAACATTAATTATTCCACTAGATTGTTAATCAGCAGGGTATTCTATGCCCCCCTCTTCCTAGTAGCTAACCTGTCAGGGTCTAATAATTGTTGCCATGAACAGGGTTGGGTTAAGGTCCCTGAGGAATGCCAATTCTCTTGTTCCATTAGTGAGAGCACATATAGATCATTTTCAGTACTAATCTAGGGCTAAAATCAATTATGTCTCTTGTATTTAAAAATTAAATTGACTCACCATGGGAGTAGGATAAAGGGAAAAAATACATTCCTCTTATTATGTGTAATTACAATTGTAAAACATTTTCCTTCAAAATGTAATTGCTGCCTATAGAGACTGAAGCTGGAGAGCTTAAACTGTTTAGCTGACACATTCAGTTGTCTTTCAGGTTTTTCCCTTTGATAATTTAATGTGCTGAAACAATCTTAAAGACTTCTTGACTTCTAAAGGTTCTCAGAAACAGCTCAGGGTCTAACAAAAAAAAAAGAAGACTGGACAATGATTTAGTTCTGTCATCTTATTAAAAAAGATGATGAAAGTTAGTTTATTCTTAGAGATGCTTTACTCTTTTAGGAAGAAAAATTATCAACCAATGATAATCTTGAAGTTTCCATTTTCCTAAAAACTGTACAACTTGATGCCTATGTCTGGCTTTTCTTTTCATTATTAGGTTCTTATGAGACCTTCAAGAGTAGTTAATCAATGCTATGCAATATACGAACTGCCATTCAGGGACAAGGCTTTGCAGGTCACCAGAGAGTGTAATATTGGTCCCTTCCTCTGCTGGGCAGGAATACACTGAAGATCATATTGTTCTACAGGATAGTCATGTAAGATATTGCTTATATACTCAACAACTTAGGTGCCATGCAAGTCTGGGGTCAGGCTGCAATCCTACAATATGCTTTGTCGGATGTTTTTGGTTCCCTGCAGTCTTTCACGTTGACCATTAGTGCCAGGTCTGTGCATCAAGCAATTATATATGCTAAAGAATAAGTTTCATATAGCATAAGAAATTGCTGATGAGGAAATTGGGCTTCTTTATTTACATATAGAGATCTCTGAAGGAATTCTCAGTAGCAACAGTGCAAAAATAACCTGTATCACCTGTCACACTACCACATACTAAGAAACTACTTATAAAATATTTGTAAATTATCAGTGTTTTCCATAAATCAGTTGAAAAACAGGAATATGCTTTTGAGGAGACCTGTATCCTTATGTTCATTGACAATTTTCAAGCTCTCATTGTTTTTGCCAACTAGAACACCTTGAAGAATAGGAAGAATAGTTTGCAGGAACATGCACAATAAATGTCTCTGTTTTGCCTGTTGTTTCTTATTGTATTATTCACCAAGTTTAGTTATATGCATATTATGGATATGAATGCTTATCTATATAGTTACAAGCACCTTCCAGTATGATGGTTTCTGGACAGCTTATTATTCATGTGGTTTATTTGCCATGTTTAGAAGTAGCCTCTGACCTGTGGATTCTATAACAATTGATTAGTCATTTATTAAGACATCTAAGAATCCATTATTCATCCTTCATAAATTATTTATAAATCTACTTTTAATTTGATGCATGACTGCTATATTTAGAGTACATAAATAAGTCAAGAAAGGATAACTCCTGCTGTGTCCTAGCATTGATAAGGATTGTATCAATAACCAAGTACAAATCCAATGGGAATTTTAGTTTAAATGAATATTTAGTATTGAAACAATGACAAATTTCATCCCAGTGCTTGTGAGCCAATCAGACAACATATTTCAAACGTTTTTTAAATTATAGAAGTCCATCATTTCTATCACCCTGAGCAGAATGAAACACCAACCTTTGATTTGTGTGAAATTAATGCTATGTTTTCCAGGGAGTGGCAAATGCTATTTCTTCACAAATTTTCTACACAGACATGGCAAGGTATTTACATTTTTCATAGCTGTGTGAAAAGGCTGAACTGAATCACAAGCATGTTGAAAATCCATGGGTGGTTTGACTTCAGCCTGGTTTAAAAAACTGAATTTTTTGAGGCTCATGTAGGATTAATGGATGTGAGATAGAAATGGCTGTGCCGCTCAGAAGCCAACAAACTTCTTGGCATTCATCTGATTTCTGTTCTGTCCTGTCCTGTCTTATCTTATCCTATTCTAATTCATCCTGTAATGCCTGAGTCAGAAAACTACATATTTTTCTGAGTTGTTTTCTGACCATATCAGACAAAAAAATTTCAGTAATTTTTTGTTAATTTCTGTTTTATAAAAACATACCCATTTCCATGTAACTTTTTCAGAACAGAGAAAATCTAAGATCAAAGAAGCACTCTTTGCACTTGGAGTAAAAGGGGGTGAGGTGGGTACTGGTCTTTCTGAGGTCATTATGTAAACTGGTACCCAAAGGAAGAGGTTGTGAAGTACTGACCACAGCTCTTAGATAAAGTGAGTCAGACCATGAGACATCCCAAAGGTAAAGATCAAAACACTGAACTGTATTGTGTATCATGTGGCAAGCCCACAGAGGGAGCCTGGTGACTTCACAGTTTCTTAAATTCTGATCTAACTGGAATTACCTAAAAAAATGGAGAGAACTGAACATATTGCAATAATTTACCTCAACTGAGAAGTAATTGATATTATAAACAGTAGAAGTAATGACACATATTCTGTAAAAACAGAAAATGAAAACAAGTGGACATGATTGTCTGGAACATCCAGCTTTCAAGGTAGGGTGATTTTCTTTACATATGTGTATTTTTAAGTGACTGAGTTGAATAATATCCATTGCTGTGTGGGTTTTTTCAAGGTATATACAGAAATAAGCTTTTACTCCTGGACAAAAATGAAGAATGATCTTCTCTTCATTCCTTTCATCTCTGCTACACCAACACTCATGAGTGAGAGTCAGCACTGGGACTTTCACTAGCTCTGGCATCATCAAAAATTGTATGGTTTGTAATTTGAATAGTTTGTTCTTCATTACACAGTGCAAAATAAATAGAACTACTGGGCTTACAGAACACGATCTGGGATATGATTCAAGGGCAAGAAAAATCTATGTTACTGATAAAAAGAAAAAAAAGTGTGACGTTCAGATCACAGAATGACTACACAGAATTAGGGGAAAAAGTGTTTTGATGCAACAGACATCAAACCCCAGCAACACTATTTTTTACAGACCAGATGCTCAGCTTGTTGAATTATAAGAGTGTTGGTGACTTTAGCTGAAGATCTGCCCCAGTAAAAAAATGATTTCTGACTATAAAACTTTGCCTCATATGATGCTGTTCATTCCTCTGAAAAGATTTTCTTTGTCTATAAAATTGTCCATTAAGAAGTGTTTCTAGGACTGAAGTTCAGATGTTGTTGTAAACAAGTATTATTCTGAATTTTAACAACTGGAAAGTGACAGAGGTGTTGTAAAGCCCAGCAGAAATATGAAAACATCATCATTGCTTCAAAATCTACATTTTACACTAGAAGGCAGATGCTAGAAGGCACAACATAACTGCATTTTGTGCTATATTCTTTCCCTGACTGTGCCCACTAATGAGATATAACTTGTGAAAAATCAGGAGGAGCAGGGAAGAGGCCAAATATAGAAACACAGCGAAAAGTGAGATACCATCTCCCCCTTCACCCAGAGGTGACCAGTCTATTTCAAGTCTGATCTACCTGGGCTTGCAAGACAATGGGGAATATCGTTCTGCCTCCACATTCTCTGCAGATAACTATCACTCTCCATTACTGTCAATACGCAGGCGCCAAAATAGATATTGTGCAAATACAAGCTTTAGAAATGCAGGCAGACAGACAGTAAGAATATAACACTATTTGTCAGCAGTAAGCCATTTTAAAACTCATAAGGTTTAAACAATTATTTGTAATTCCTTCTTGGTATAACAGATGCATAGAATAATGAAAGGGAAAGAGTGTACCTGGGTGTTTTTCATGGATTATTTCCTTTTGCTCACCCTCACCATAGAAACAAGAAGCATCATGTCCCAGTGACATCTGACTCCCTCGCTATCTTTAAATGCTTCCCCAGATAATACATTGTTGTGTGTGCAGCATCTTCCCTGTGGTTCCCACAGCAGCTTCAAAACCACTCTGGTTTGTTGACAAAACAAATGAGCCTGAGACATTGTGATGAAGGACATGCTTCCCCAGAGTTTTCATGTAGAAAGGGCCACTGCAGTATCCATAAACATGCTGTTTACAGCAGAGGCAGAAGGAAGATAAGAAAGCTGGGCAATTTGATCGGCTGTACACAGGGACTCAGGATCTTATTTGGCTGGAAAATATCTGATTGACCTTGAACCTGAAACAACTTGTCAGGGGATCTGTTGGTTCAATTGCTCTCTGTCAGCTCCTCAGCTAGCAGTACACTGTTTCTCCCTTTCAGATTTCATCTTCAGAAAACCAGGCTGATGGGAGTATGATAGCATTGGGCCAGGACAAGGACTGCATCTTTGGACAGGAAGAGAGTGTACTTACAAGAATCTTTTGCATTTCCTTTTATGCAAAATTTAGTGACACCTACTGAATCAAAAGACATGCAAGATGTGAAGAGAAGACTAAAAAAATCTCAAAAGAAATGTTGTGGTAAAAGGTGGCCAGGCCTAATGTGAGCAGATTTAAATGAATAAGCAACTAATATAAAGATATTTGTGATTAGGGAACAATGCACAGAGCTAGATATAGGTTCAGTCAGTTAACTTTGGGATAGATTCTGAAGTGTTATTCACAATATACAATGCATTTCTGTGTGAATTATCTTGATTTTTATGAAATTATTTATGGATTAAAATACTTACCAGTAGCATCATATGGCTAATGGGTAGGTCAGGTGGTGATTTCATCCTCTTTCATCCCTCTCAAAGTAAGATCAACCTTCACATATCATTTCTGTTAAGTTTCCTTAACTCCCATTTATCTTCTTGCTGAAATTATCTCTTGCCTTACCTGCCAGGAACATCAAGAATGGATTGTTCCCTCTTCTTCCGCAGCATTCTGCTACAAATGTGTAGACTAGTATCAGCAGCAACCCTAGGTTATCTTTTCTAGACTAAACAACATGAATTCACTAAATCTCTCTGCTTAGGTCATTTTGCTAGACCTCTTCTGACCTCCCTTCTTATTTATCTTTTCTGAATTCACTATACCCAGACCATACCATTCTTGAAGTGGTATGTTCAAAACTGCTCCCAGCACAATATTGCAGTGATGTCCTAAGAGTCTGGAGATAACAGAAGACATCCTATCACTAAGCAGTATTAATAATGTTTGGTTTTGATCATTACAAACTACCTTATGACATATAGAATTGATTAATCTACCCCAGAGATAAGAAGTTATAGTATCTTGTCCAAAGACTAAGGAAGCTACACAATGCCAACTAGTTCTTTTGAAGGTATAAATTGGTTTAACTCTACTAACTTGAAATAAAAATCAAATCCATCCACTAAGCAATTGCTTCAAATCCATTTCATTTTTTAAAATGGCACAACTGCACAATAACATGCCCAATTGTACCCAGTGAGAGTAAGGAGCATATAGTGGACACAGATAACCATCCTTCAAAAGTTTGAAGATAGGAAAGGTGAAACTTACTTTCAGTCACTCCTTTTGTGTTTTTCTAGTGGTGTTCCAGAGTAGGAGAAAATATCTCAGCACAATCCCTTGCCACTTTCATGCACTGTAACAAATCTGCCTGCCTAATACCAGTCATCTGGTTTTCTCTGCAATTTATCCCAGGCGTTTTGGAAGCCAAGAAACTCTAAGACCATGAGACTCATGGTTAAGTTACTATATTTTAACTATTACCACACATCAGTTGAACCACAATCTATGTTCATACTCTTACACTGCAGCAGCTAGGAGGTAATTTGATTTAGCACGTAAGGGAAGGAGTTAATCCCAGCTGAAGAATTTTAAATTTATTGACGTTAAAGACTGCATACAAGAAGATACTGCAGCTTAGGCAACAAGTTTAAATTACAGAGTGAGGATCCCTTAAACTGAAGCAACTTTTTCAAAAGTCTGAGACAAAGGAAGATTATAGATTATATTTCCTCAAGTTATTCTTCTCCAGTGTTGCTGATGGTTCACAAGAAACACCTAAAACATAACAGCAGTCCAATTAGCAAATGAATTTTGCTGTTAAAAGACCCAGTATAATGATGGTTAGTTACAGTACCTCCCACTTATTAACAACAATACTGTGACATGCCCTTGTCTTCAACTCAGCCATTATCAAAAGGAACACTGTCATCCGCTCTTTTCTTAATATGGCAAACTGTGGAGGCAGGTCGAGCCAATGTTATCTCTGAAAGCTAGTATAGCTTTCTTGGCTAAAAAGGGTGTCTGGCACGCGATCCTTTCATGACCTATTTTCAAATAGTTATGAAAAAGGGACTATACCTTATCCGATGTTATGAAAAAGACTTTTGAGGAGAGACTCCACTTGCAGTGAAAAGGTAAAGAAACTTCTTTCTCCATCTAAAGGTAGTTCAAGACATTTCCTTTGAGATGTCTAACCAGCTATCTCCAGATATGTTGTGTTCATGTTTTCCTTTTGAAAAGTCAGTTGGTCAGGAGATGTCCAATAATGTATGATTAATGACCTACAGGATGAAGGTTGTCTGATGAATTTTCAAACTTTTAAAAATTTATAGAAAGAAGGAAAAAAAACACCATTCCTACCCTGTCCTGCTCTAGTCTGACAAAGCATGGCACCAGAAAGCAGTTGCATTTGGAGAATATTCTTTCTTTAAGAAATTTTTATGGAGAACTTTAGTTTAGCAGAATGCTAACTTATTCATGAGCTGGTGTGACTGCTATTTCAGCACTGTATGTGACTTATAAGAAATAAGCAACCTGAGCATTGCATTTCTAAAAAATACCCTTACAGCAGGGTCTTGCTATGGCAGTACTGGCAGTAAACCTGTGGAGTGGAGATGAGTGGTAGCCATGGAGCAGAGCATTGCAGGTGGAGTTACATGTGAGTTATGGGAGTGAAACCTTCTACTACAAGCCTGTGATCTTTTGAAAGTGTAGCTGCACTGCAAAGGGTACACTTTACCTGTGGAAGCCGCAGATACAGGCTTCCAGGCAAGGCATGCTGAGATTTCTGTGTGCAAATTACAGCAGAGATGGAGAAGTTATACAAAGGGATCTAGAGACTTTAGAGGTATGAGCAGGAAACAGTGAAATGAGATTCAGTCTGGAACAGCGGAAAAAACCCATCATCTAATGCCTCTGGAGATATGTGCGCAAAGAGGTAATCTGAAACAGGCATTCAGTAAGTGAAAGATGTGATATTTAGGTTGCAATAACAGTGAAGGAAACCTGTGGGGTGACAATGAGCCATTTCTCTGGTAGTAAAAGACAGGCAAAGGGAGCAACAGAGAGCATGAATGTGCTTTTGGGGAGTCCTGCAAGGAAATGTGACATCATGGGACAGGGAGGAGGCATGACTCTCACACCACTCATCCACACTGGAAGAATAATGATCCAAAGATGTTGTTACAATGGAAAGAATGAAGAGAAATGGTTGTTTTCAACAAAAATGATTGAAAAGCAAAAAGTGACTGGGTGAGAAGTGTCTGATGAGAAAATCAAGAAGCAAAAGGGGGAATAATAATTGCTTGCACAGTAGGGAAAGCTGTTGATACTGTGAAGGAAGGAGAAATATTAAGGATGGTCTAGGGTGGATAGGCAGGAGAAACAGAAGAAATTAAGCAGAGAAAAAAATTAGGCTGAATTAAGTAATTAACAGTTCTTAATAGAGAAGTCTATTAGACGAAGAAATGTTCTCCTAAGAGACATGGCTGTAAGCTCTTTAGTGCAGGCACCATGACTGCTTATATGTTTGCATTGCACCTAGCACAGTGGGGATCCTGATCCTTATTTGATCCTGTGGGTTCTACTGCAATGGAAATTACAAACAGCAATAATTATGTACTGTGGTACAGCCATAGGGGATATGCGGTGAGGCTGAATTCTCCTCTTAGTTACACTCTGCTGAGGTCAATGAGATTATTTGGATACAGGCTGGTGGTGTTGACAGGAGAATTTGGCCTGGTTCATCTGCAAAAATAGAGTATGTGTGGTTTCTGCTCCCAAATCTACCTACCTATTATTTTGTTTTAGAGCCATGCAGGCTAGACATTTTCCAGCTACAAAAGGGGGAATGTTTCATGCCCAAAGAACTCGCATTGTAGGGCAGATTGGTAGATGCACAGAACCAGGGACTGGAATGCCAGCGAGTGTCTCTTCAGAGCAACAAAATTTGCTAGAAACTGCAGAGTAGAAATCCACTCCTGATCGGTGTTCAGTGGGTGAGAGTGCAGCCTTTTCTTCCCTATCACTGGGATTTCAAAAAAGTTCCTGTTCAGTGCCTGATTCTTTCTCCAACAGAAAACAGTGAATTTTGAGAGCAGATCCTGAGATGAAAAAAATCATGTCAGTCTTGTAGAAACAAGGATACTGGAGAACATGCAGACAAGAGCCCCTGGCAATGCTGTAGCTTGGGGCAGGTGGGTTGGGGACATTTCTGTAGGTTACATGCAGGTGATAGCCTTCACTGACTATAACATGGTACTTTCCTGTCTTAAGGGGCTGGGGGGTTGCCTTGTTTTTCTCTGAGTGGACCTAATTATTATTATTATTATTATTATTATTATTATTATTATTATTATTATTATTATTTTAATGGCTGAAAGCTAAGAAGAACTGGGGCTTGTCAGAAAATTGAGCAATTGATGAGCAAGCAATTGATGACAGCAGTACAAGTCTAATAATTTCCTGTCTTGCTTTGCTGGTACTGCAGTGTACTTTAGCAAAATGAGTGAACTAAGTGATGCATTTTCAGTCAGCTTTAACCCTGACTCTTGTGCATCTGAGAAAGACCCAGCAGTGGGTTTGGCAGATAAAGTGGAAAGCAAGACAGGAACTACCATTATGAAATGCAAAAAGTCAATTTGAATGTCAACAGCGAAGGCAGGGGATATAAGATTTAAAGAGCTCCAGTTTGAGAAAATGAGGGCACCACATTGTGTATCCCTGACTAACTGCTCATGTTTTAAGCTTTAGAAGAATGTCACATTTAGATGCTTTTTCATTACATATTGATTTTTGTTATTTTAGACCACAGGACTCCCCAAGCTTGTTGCAGATGTTACATAGGTCAGAAGCAAATCCTGCCCAAAAACATGAAGTCTGTGAACATCCAAACTTAATTAATTGAATAAGTTTTCTTATTTGGATGGGACAAAACTGCACTTTGCCACTCTTTGGTGAGAAAGTCCAGCTGCAGTATAGTATTACATAATACCCTTCTCTTACAAAACTTGTTTTAATGAGAAAATTGCTGTACAAAAAGGAAAAGAGAATAGTTATCTCAGTTTTTGAGGCTGTAAAATCAGTGAGATGAAGTTACTTGCCTAGATTACAGGAGATGTGGGACACTGCTAGCACTAGGATTCACTGTGTTCAATAAATCACCAGAAAAAAAAAAAAGAAAAAAAAAAGAACAAGAAATGGGGCTAAGGTTGATCACTAAATCCTACAAAGTTCTCTGCATCTCATTTAGCTTAATTAATGTTGTGATACTGGAGAGATGCAACACACACAGTGACCTGCCCTGGCAGGAGGCAAATGCGTACAATTCATTGATTAAACAAAGTGGGTTTACTATTAATGTTGAAGCTAAATCCATCTTTATTCCTGACTGGGAGGTAATTCTCTGGCTTCTGGGTTTCCAAATCAGTTGCCACATGACCATAAATAAGTAGTTTATATGATTTTTTTGTCTCTGTTTACCTGTATGTCCCACAGGGACGCTTCCCATGAGGTGCTACCACTCGGTAACTTTCAAGCTCTAATCTCTTTGCTGACACCAGCCCTGTGTTTGCATCATTTCCTCTCACTGCCTGAGAAAAACAGACACTGTAGAGGTATGATTCATCCACATTTGAGATGTCTGTTTTAGGATGAGGTGAATCATGCTTGTTTCTTTCCATTGACTATAAAGGGAGACAAGGGTGACTAATCGAGACATAGATGTCTGTAGAGCAGACATCTAACGTTAAGTGAGATGAATCCCACTCGCACAGCCAGCTCAAGTCTGAAAAAAATGGTGACAGCCAGCTGGGTCCAGCAGAGCTTTGGCTCTGGCACAGCACTACATGAAAGCATATTGCTTCCAAGGTTATTTCAAGACCAGATAGTCACCTTCTCATGGTGCTTAGAGCTCAAGTTAATTAGCATGGAGGACACAAGCTGGCCCCATGCAGAACTGGGGTATCTCTACGTGATTCTCTTTAATTAAGTAGTTCTGGGGAGTTTGGTACAGAGGCAAGACATAGTAACTTAGGATTAATACGATCTTTGTGCTCAAGCATAGCATTGACCTTGCTGTGCATGAGCTGGCTCCATGCAGAGTTTCTCGTGGATGTCTTCTTTCCATGCTTCTAAAGCAGCTGTGATGCTCTATGCATTTCCGCAACAAAACGTCTGTGCTAGTCACGTTTGCTTCTTGAATCTGTAGAGAGCTGATGGAACTGGGTTTGTGGCAACTAGCTTAGGTCTGGAGGCATTGTTTGTAATGCCTATTTTCTCTGTTGTATATATTATGCCAGACCCTATCACTTGGACATCCTGTCTGAATAGGCTGAATGGTCCATTTTTATGACCACCTCACTGCATGTGAAGAAATACCATGGCTAATTCAGTTAGTCACCAACAGCATATTACTTTCTACATGGAACCCAAGAAAACAAAGTAGACACTTTGGGTCTGGAATAAAATTACTGAGATTGTGTCATGACTGAGCAGTACTCATATCTGATCTCTTCTTAGGGTGCACAGACTTGCTAGCTGGACTAAAGACTTGCAAAACATGCCAGAAGTGATCATAAACTTGTTTTCCCAATTCAGTAGTTACTGGGCTAGTGACTTTCCCATCTTACTTGTACATCATTTAGTGCTGAAAGTGGGCAAGTTGAACTCTCAGAGATGCCAGAGCATCACTGAATTGCCTAAGAGCAAATCATACCTCCATTTCCAGAGAACTTCATCTGGTTCCTGAAATTCTCTCTGCCATGACACCCCATCTCATCAAGCTTTTGAGGGAACTGCGAAATCCACAGATAAAATTTACAAGAAAACCCCAGAACACTACAAAATAATTCCAATTTATATAAAATACATACCCTTATCCTCAGCAACAGTAAATCCCAATTCTCAACAATCACTCTGTGGAGCTTATTTTCCTCCATACTTTCCAACAATATTACTGCTCAAACAAATAACTCTCTCAAGACTGAATACTGAATTTTGAATAGGTGATAGAACCAAAATCTCCCCCATGTACTTTGCTGTGAAAAACCTTGATCATTAATTGTACCATAAGTGTGTCAAAAATGTGCCCAAATATAGCATGAATAATGTTTCACTTTTGCTGTCATTTTTGTATGAATTGGTTGTTGAAAAGCCCAATCCTGCAAAGTTTAATTTTCTTAGGTATTTAGTTACTAAACACTTTCAGAGAGGGTTGGTCAGCCAAGGTATATCTTCTCTCCTCCCCCCTTATTTGTTGAGTTTGTGAGCAAAACAGACGGCAAATTGTGTTTTCCTTAAAAATAATATTTAAATAAAATATTTTATTCCTATAGAAAGGTCTATCTTAATGAAAAACACATTTTTCATTGAAAGCAACAACTCAAATGAAAATATACACAGAATAAATGTGTTGTTACAGAGTTAAGTCTGAGCACAGGGGAAGATGAATGATTGCTTTTGTTGTATGGGGGAAGAACTGAAAGACCAACAAGGGAGACAGAATAGTAATCAATGGAAGCGATGACTAAGCCAGTTTTATTTCTAGCAATAGGGGTAGAAAGAAAAACAAAGACACATTCAGGAGATATTAAACAGGCATAAGTGACAGGATTTGGAGCCTGAATATGGAGTTCTTCCTTAAGAACAAACTGGCTTTTGAATTAAACCATCCATCAGCATGGTGTCTTCAAAAGGAAATGAAGCAAAAGCTGCTTCATATGCATCTTCCCACTAACAAAATTATAGAACATTACAATTCAGGAAACAGATCATCCGCTGACAGAGCAGTTATGAGGAGAGTTTCCAATAGCTCTGACTATGGTCAAGGAAAGAATTAAAACATATGCTTAGCTTCATCCATCCATTACAGAAAGAGAACGAAATAACCCTCAGTGTGATAGTAACTTAGTAGTTCCTGAGTTTTAATGTATTTATTCTCGCCATCAAGAAGTTGAAAGTGCTATTTATTATCCCTGATTTACAGGAGGGAGCTTAAACACATTTAGAGTAGGTTTCTAATTCCCACTGAGTTCAGTTCTTTTGAGAATCTGGGGCTATATATCTGCATGGTGCAATGAAGCACAGTACAGAGAGATCTGAATCACTGCCAACTGAGCCTGCTTGTAAGCAGGGCTTATTAGCGTGGGCACAGCACCATCTTAATGCCGCGATGCTGCTTCCAGCCCTGAAAGAGAGCTCCGGCATAGTGCAGCATTGTGTTTTTCTCATGGGCACACCAGCTCAGAATAATGCTAGCTTGGAGAGCACTGTGCTCCATTAAGCAGTGTATATTTAAATATCTTTGCATTGGTCACCCATCAGCTCCCCAGCAAAGAGCAAGACTGAATCCAGCTTTATGACTGATACTATTATCCTAATGGATGTACTACTTGTCTCTAAGGAACTGGATAGATAGTTCCTTTGGCTTTATCAGGATTATCTATGTATTTGCTTAGAGATAAGCACATTCTCAGATGCTTCCTAGAACTGGAGCTAAGATGTTACTACAGATAGGAATTCCCGTGAAACAGAAAAAAATATTTGCTGAATTTCTAGACAAATGGCAGTCTCAATGCCACTTAAAAAAAAAAAAAAAAAAAAAAAAAAGGAAAAAAACCCAAAATATTTTCTTTTCTCCTTTCTTTAAAACTTGTGAAAAACTCTAGACAGGGATTCTAGAAAACCATTTCAGCTGAGAACAAGACATTAGACAGGAGTCAGACTTCATATTGCAGCCCTTAGTAATCAACAACTGACTTGAGCATTAATGAACTAGCTTTTCCATTAGGTAACAGCCAATAGATTGCTGCAGTCTTATATTGTCTCTGTGTTCCAATGTCCTAGTTTTCTCCAACTGCTAATTTAAAATGCTTTTCATTGTTGCAAAGAGCGTAGTTAACTGCTAAAGAACAATTTTATTGCCCTAAAACGGTAATATATTTGCATTCATTACTATGAGTCTTAAAACCTATTACTGATATAAAAGAGGATAACAACGTGAAGGGTTTGAAGGGCAGTAGATAATAGTCTGAAAAGGGCTCTGAAATGCCTGAAGTATCAGACATAAAATAGGAATGATAAACAAGTTCATTATTTGTTAGTGACGGTTATGCTGGAGGGAACATTTTTAATATTATTTTTTTCCTTTTTAAAGTTTTATGGAGAATATATTTCAGTCCTAAGCTGGGCATAAATTAAACATGTTTTAGCTGGCTGTTCAGTTAAGAAATAGCAAGAACTAATGAACTGTATAGTGGTAAAGCCGTTAAACCAATGTGCAAGGACTCTATAGGGCAATCTATGACGTATAAAAGAGAGAAAAGTCCTCTTTCCATAGCCATTTACTTCTTCTCACACACTTGGGTTGAGCTCAGCTCTATACCACCTTAAGCTATATGTGATCAGCAGAGACAATCCTGTCTTGACTGTTTGGCAACCATAAAGGAAAAATATAACTATAATACGAAGGGACATAGAGATTCCTTAAATAAGAAACACACTTCCAAATCCTTCATTCTGACGGGTTTTAGATCTGTTGTTCAGTGTCTGATTTTTTAGGTCTTGACCAGCTATTACTCTTAGAGGCTTTGTTTATAAGTGGAGCTGCTCAGCTTCTCCAGAAATCAAGCCAATGAGAGCATCTGGCCTGTTGAGAAGCTTGTATTTAAAGACAGTATTTCCTTTGGAGCACCTTGGCATAGATTGGTCATTTTCAGATCATGTTTGAAATTGAACATAGTCAGACACAGATTTCTTTTCCTTGCTTGGAAATTTTTTTTCCTGAAGTATTGACTGATTCACTTGTCTTAGCAGTAATCACCCATGAAAGTTTGGGATTTCCACATAAACAATTTTAAATATAAGAGAAAACACAAAGGGCCATCTGCAGATATTTGCAGTGCAAAACAGACATCTTCATTGCTTTCTTTACTGATTCCAGTGTGAATGGCTGAATTCTGCTCATTTTATTCTCTCTAGCAGTCAAGATTGAAAAGCTATCTAAGCTATTTCCTTAAACTATTGCACAGTATTTCTTCTCAAATGGTTAGAGCTTCAAAATCAATAGCTCATCCAATCCTTACATATTCCTACATTTTGAAACTGTAAACACTCGATAAACCCTAGCCTTTCAGCTCCTGAAAAAAGTTGAAAAAAAAAGTTGAAAAGACAAGTTTACCAGAGCAGCTCTTCTTGAAGGATGCTCCATAGGGATGGACAGAGGCCTTTTGATTGACTCATCTTGAGATTAGATACCAAGAGTTTCACCATTAGACATCTAAGTGGAACCAGATGCTTTATCAAGTGATTGCAAGGATGTACTCCACTTCTGTTCCCAGCCTTGAATATGAAGAATAAACTCATATTTTAGTGTGTGTGTGTGTTTTTTGCATATCTGATTTAGTTTAGCATGTTTGATTAACCCCCAAAGTTTCCATGATACCTAATATAATGGGATCCAGTCTGCCTATGACTTTTAGGTACTGCTGCATCTTTCTCTTCAACATTATCATCATTATCGCCATCATCATCATCATTGCTATTATTATTGTTGCAGTTGTCATCTTCATTAAAGCATCCTCATCCCAAACCAGAAGAGCTATCAGCATAAAAATCTTATTAAGAAAGGATGAATAAGTGCTTAGTTGGTGTCTGACCTAAATTTTAGACTGTTTATGGCTGCTGAAGAGAAATTCACCGGACCTGGTTTATAAATTCACTTTAAAATAAGATGAATCTTTCCCTAGGAAGCTTGGAGACAGAGGTCTCTACTGTGGATGTTTATGGTGGATGACAGGAATCCCACCCATCAGTTCCAGGTGACAGTCTGTTTCCAAAGCAAACTCAGGCACCTTTTTTTGAACCCCCCATACAACACCCAAGAAGTTCTTTATATTGTTATCAGGATGCAGAAACCTGTTCTGCTGTGTTTCTGATTTCATAAACTGCACCACGTATATTATTAGGCTGTCACAGAACAGCCCTGTGAATTTGTAGTTCTATAACCAGCAATGAGAAAAACAAGCTATGAAGGACCATTGTCTTCCTTTAAAATAACTAGGCATACAGTGCAGGTGATTGTGAATTGTGGTGAAAGAAAAAGATAGATAGGAAGAAAGAGAAAAAGAAGAGAAAGGACAAGGACAAGGACAAGGACAAGGAAAAGAAAAAGGAAAAAAGAAAAAGAAAAAGAAAAAGAAAAAGAAAAAAAAGAAAAAGAAAAAGAAAAAGAAAAAGAAAAAGAAAAAAAAAGAAAAAGAAAAAGAAAAAGAAAAAGAAAAAGAAAAAGAAAAAGAAAAAGAAAAAGAAAAAGAAAAAGAAAAAGAAAAAGAAAAAGAAAAAGAAAAAGAAAAAGAAAAAGAAAATAAAAAAAAAGAAAAAGAGGGAAAAAAAGAAATTACTGTGTTGAGTTTCCCAGGTAATTTTTATTCAGCTGTGCTAGAGCCTGTGTGCCCACCAGTCTGCAGTATATTTTGGAGGCCTGAAGGTGTGCTTTGGCTTTATACAAGTGTCAAGACTGTTTTCAAAAATAATTGACAGGATCAAAGAAAGCTAGTTAGATACAGATAGAGTAGAAACAAACCAATCCAAAGTTTCCATAAAGATTAGTCAAAGTTTGTATTACTATAATGTTGCAGTCACTAGCACATTTCTGTTTTCTTCAGACCTAGCACTGATTTTTACCTTTTTTTTTAACTGAAAATTAATTTTGCCATTTGTCATTTTCTGAAAGAAGGAGCAGCTGTGAATGATGTGCATACAACACTACAGTTGTGACAGGAGCAGAGATGACCTCAGGTAAGTCTTTGGCTGAACTGTTTGTGTTAATCAGTCTCACTGTAATAATGATCAGGTTCAAATCACTATATATCTCCTATAAAAATATAAGATTTAAACATCTCTAAGAAATTAGCCAGTCTCTCAATACAAGGTACCACGGGCTAAAATGTGTGGGATGTGGTCATGCTATATAACGTGGTAGGACTGAGGTTAACACAGTCATAGATGGATCGCCCAGTCTGCAGTGATTCCTCATAAATCATTATGAAAAATAGATTGACTGTGCCAGTTCATAAATTCAAGGCAAGTGTCTATTTCCATAAGGCCCAAGCAGACAGACAGTGTTAGGGATGCAAACATGCCACCATCACATGCAGTAGTTAATGTGTTAGCATTTTAACAAATTGAGCCACTTCACTGGCCTATTTATCAGTTCAAGCTATTTAGAAATGTTGCTACCATATGTTGTCCATTGAAATGAATGCTAAACACTGCATTTATAAATGGTAATTTATGACTCATAAACGTCTCTGCTATTAGAGTCATTCTGCCACTGTGAATGGAATTGATAGCAGTTTCTGCACTTCATGTTTTGTTTTTTCACTCCCCTCATTTAAGGGATATTGTTGATATTAAAGCTTTAGTGCCTTGTAGAGCATGTTATTTAAATGACTGTGTGTATCAGAGAGAGGTTATTTTTGTGTGCTATCCACCCTGTAAATTGATTTCAGCTTCCGAGTAAACTTTTAGGACTAAATATTCAAAGAGGACCTCTGGAGTATGCAAAGTGATCAAACAGTTTTCAGTTACAATAAAACTGGCTTAAAACCCAAATAAGTAAACAAATGAGCTCCCTTTTTCCCTTCTCCTCCCCATCCCTGCAAAGCCTTTTACCTATCTATATTTACCTCAGTACAGAGAAGTTGAGCCCGAAGCTACATCCTCTTAAATCCCCCTCATGACAAAATGCAAATGCTCAAGTAGATTCACCTAAATGGTTTTACTGCTTCTTAGCCTTGGAATTAATTTTGGTCAAAATCCTTGCCTGGATTGTTTAAATATACTTTATGAAAATGTTACCTATGTGGTTTCCTGTGAATGTTACTTCTTAAGGATAAAGAAATTCGTAGCAGGTCTTGTTAAAAACTCTGCATTTATCAGAAAGAGTTATTTTTACCAAGTAGGTTCACTGCAAGTTCCAAGCTGACTTTTAGGCCTAAATTTTCAAAGTAAGCCTTTGGAATGCCACTCCAAAGTGAAAATAATCTTTAAGTTCTATACATCTAAAAGTTACTTAACACATAGTTTGGTGACTATAATTTCGCATCATGGAAAAGACCTCAACAGGTCAGTTCATCCTGTGTATCTCAGACAGATCTTCACATGACATGATTTTCTCTCAAGAAGGGACTAAAGAAGGAGCCTTATGAGTTAATTTAGACCAGATACTTGATTTTTAAGTAGCTCAAACTAGGTAGGTGGAATTTCAACCGGTGAAAACACCCTTCCATGTGTCTAATGCATCTGTACAAATATCCAAAGGCATCCAAGGAAATTATATTTGTGTCTAGAAACAACTGTCTCAAAATGTATCAACTGTCTGTAAATATAAATCTGCTACATATGAACACAGATACACAGCTCACTACTCATTCTGAAAATTTCCTCAAAATATAGGGATGATTTCTGTAAAGTTGGACTAGATGGTCGTTCTAGGTCCCTTCCAATTGAAACAGTCTAGTCTATTTTATTCTAAGTTGCCTGTGTTACCTAGACAGAGGAAACAGGCATCATTGCAATTATGTCACCCATTAGTTCTGAGAGATCCCTGCTGTAGACACAGCACACTGCGCTGATATAAACAGTTCTGTTTTAGTGCTGAAAGATGTATTTTGTACAGAACATACTCCCCAGTCTCCATGAGACTGTGCCTCTGACCAAGCAATATCAGTGCAAAGCATCCAAACAGCATCTTGGTGTAGGAGCATTATTTACACCTTAACATTGAAAGTGTTTTGGCGGTATTATCTATTTAAAAAAAAAACAAACAAAAACAAACAAAAAACTTCTAAAGAGCTGCTCTTGTAAATCTTAATTTCTTATTTGGCTGGTTACTAGGCAGGCTGAGTTACAATGGATAACAATAGATTTGACTTTTTGTGTCCTTTTTCTAATACGGCCTTTGTGACTAACAGCAAGTCATTTGGTCCACCATATTTTATTCAGTTGTGGAATGGAAATAATGGTTCATGCTTATCTCAGAGATCCTGAAGAAAGAATCTGTAGCTGAGTGTGACATACCTAAATACTATGATTGTGATAGTCAAGGAAAAGAATGGAGAGAAATTCATTAAACATACAATAATCACAATTTTAGGTCAGATATTCATCTCAGTGAGATTCTAGTTCTCAGTTTAAGATTTTGGCAATATTGCCTCAAAAACACCTGGGTCAGGATCTTGAAAACTCTTTCCATATCTAGAATAATCCCTTCAAGTAGCCTCTATTATTAAAAATAAATAAATAAATAAATAAAGATCAGACCTGCTCTTAGGGGTTGCAAGTACATAAAATGTTGAAAAACAGGCTTCATTAAAAGCAGGAAGTGTCAAACAGGTAAAATGAAAAACAGCTATTAAAAGGATATGTTATCAGTGGCAATAACACTAAGAAGTCATATTGCAATATTTGCAAGGGAATGTCTTTGAAATATCTTCTACAAACACTAATTAGACCTGAAAATTAGACCTCCTCTGTAAACCACAAAATATTTTATCACTAGAACACAAAGAAACAAAATGACTTGCTTGACATGCTGACTTTCGGATGGCAAAATCCAGAGCAGAAGGCAAGGCTGGAGCTCTCGCCCAGTTATAACAAGCATTTTGGGACATTGTATGCTGTGTTTCCGCCTTGTGTAGCAAGTGTTATTTGCAGCTGACATAGTCCTGTGTGGTCAGCAAATGAGTGGGAGTGTTGAAGGAAATGGAATTGGTATCATGCAGTTTTATTTCCTCTTTTTAAGTGTTGTTAATTGTTCTGTGAAAATGCCAATTTGGGGTTGTTTCTTCAGTTTTTCAGGAAACCTTTTCCACCTCACCCCCATTTGAAAGTAAATGGCTTTTCTGAGTTCTTGACAGAAAAAAAAAATAAAATGTTGGGATTCCCACTGAAATGTTTTAGAGCCTGTGTTTTATTTATTTTTTATTCAAAACAACATCTGTTTGTTTGTTTGTTTTAATGCTTATGAAATGCCAAAACAATTCATCTATTTATTTTGCAAAAGCTAAATTAAATCCAGACTTGAGAGCCTGACTTTCAGAGGTGCAGGTCACTTTCTGCTCTGGCTAAAGTAAAAATCACATTCATGAGCTCAACACCTCTGACTCATGAAAATATTACTTAGAAATGTTTGACTTTGTTTTAAGAAGTCCAATATATTTGCATCCAGTGACTGAAAAAAAAGTCACTTTTAAAGAACCAGTTAGAAGTCTGGTCTGTTATGTATTGCTAAATTTGAGCATCAGTACTTTACAGCCAATGTGATTTTCATTCAAAATCAATAAAAATTAAAAACAACAGATGGCAGGTGTTAAATAATAATTTTTGGCAAAGGAATTGCTTTTCAACTGAACAGAAAAAATGGAGACCTTATTTATATTACTTCTGACTTGGACCTGTTCTTAGAGAACTTCTGTGCTGCAGCTGCCTTCTTCTGTGGTCCTTTCCAATTCTGAACTACCCATGTGTGTGAGGAGAAAAGGACATTATTGTACTGTTGAAATAGGGTAAAATACTGAAGCATAATTCCAATGCAATTTGTGATTTTTGTATGCTCAATGTTTTATGGTCATTCTTCCAGTGGCAATACCCCATTAAAAAAAAAAAAAAAAAAAAACATAGAATAAATTAGATATTCAATTTTCAAAGTGACTTTTTTTCATTCTGAACAAAGTGACAAGGGATTGAACATACACTGTTTCAATATGCTACAGTGATTTCTGATGTCTAATAAAGTCAATGGGGATAAATAGGCATTTGAAAAGAAAGATTAATTTGATCTGTTTTCAATGTCCAGAGAGGTTGAGGTGAACTGCACCCTAGCCTGCCTGTTCCTAAACTGTCAGCAAAGGGTGCCTAAGGTGACTAACACAGACATATAGACGTGGAGTTCAGTCTTTTTATAAGCTAAATCCCAGAAAAAAGAAATGGTTCACATCCTTGATGTTTCTCACAATAGCCATAAGTAACAGAAACATCTAGGGGGAGATGAAAAAAAAAAAGACTTCTTTTTTAGAATTATACAAAAATCCATGAAAGTTGAATCTGACCTTATTAATGAATATATAAGTAAGTAAATAATACTAAAAAAAGAAATAGAAAAGAAAATAGCATAACTGGAATACAAGTGTTGATGAGTTTGCCTTAAAATACTGCTCCTAAAAAAATTATCTATCTACTTTAAAGACAGGTATAAGCTTCAGGGCATCTGTCATGGAAGAGTCATCCACTAGACTGACTGGAAATGCTACAGTCTGCTCAGAAAAGAAGGAACCCACTCAAACCTGTACCATAACAGTTTCCAGAATGCTACTGCCAACTCTGCAGGGAACCTCTGTGGTGCAGACAACTTTTAGGGTATACACATAGGCTTCTAAATATGGATTTAGAAGTTTAATTTTAAGGATGTTTTTTGTTTCATCCTATCTTTTGAATACCAGCAGGATGCTGATATAGTGTTGACTTTGTTTCCACAACGAACAGAATAAAGTCTTTTTTTACCACTTATGTTAACAATTGAGTGCACAGTAATCTGTAAATATTTTCTGTTATTAATGCTAATTTCCCAATACAATTATTCACTATAATAGTTTTAATAAACGGAAAGAAGCCATGACAGCCAGAAAATGAAAGAGAACACACTGTTATAACTTTTCAAGTACATATTTCTCACTGTTTCTGATTTTGAAATAACTGAAATTATCAATTTTCAAAACTTGAAGCTGTGTTTCAAGGTTGTACCAAATCTCTAAGGTATAAAGGCAAAGATCTCATAGAATCATGGAATATCCTGAGTTGGAAGGGACCCACAAGGATCATCGAGTCCAACTCCTGTCCCTGCACAGGACAACCCCAAAATTCACACCGTATGTCTGAGGGCGTTGTCCAAATGCTTCTTAAATGTTGTCAAGCTTGGCGCCGTGACTGCCTCCCGGGGGAGCTTGTTTCAATGCACCACCACCCTCTGTGTGAAGAACCTTTTCCTAATGTCCAGCCTAAACCTCCCCTGGTATATCTTCCTGCTGTTCCCTCGGGTCCTATCATTGATTGTCAGGGAGAAGAGATCAGCGCCTGCCCCTCCTCCTTCCCTCATGAGGAAGCTGTAGACCACAATGAGGTCTCTCCTCAGTCTCCTCTTCTCCAGGCTGAACAAACCAACTGACTTCAGCCACTCTTCCTATGGCTTCTCCTCTAAAACCTTCACCATCTTTGTGGCTCTCCCCTGGACACTCTCCAGTAGCTTCGTATCCTTTTTGTACTGTGACACCCAAAACTGCACACAGTTCTCAAGGTGAGGCCACACCAGTGCAGAGTAGAGTGGGACAGTCACCTCCGTCGACCAGCTAGAAATACAGTGCTTGATGCACCCCAGGACACGGTTGCCCCCCTTGGCTGCCAGAGCACACTATTGGCTCACGTTCAACTTGCCGTTGACCAGAACCCCGAGATCCCTCTCCATGGGGCAGCTCTCCAGCCTCTCGTTCCCCTGTCTGTACAAGTGTTGCCATGCAATCCAGGATTGCCATGTCTCAGGTGCAAATCCGGCACTTGCCCTTGTTAAACTTCATACAGTTGGTGATTGCCCAGCTGTCTAATTTATCCAGATCTCTCTGCAGGTCCTCTCTGCCCTCAAGAGTGTCAATGGCCTAATTTGCCTCTGAGGTAAACACTGGCCTTCCAGAAGCTTATTTTATTCTCTTTGAAGCACCTCTTGATAGTCATATGAATAGTCATTCTAGTCCATCTGGCCATTGTTGCTAACAATTACTGGAAACCAGAAGAGAAGGGAAGGGCTATAAGACTAGGCAAGCCCATATTGAGATTTTCCTCAACATGCCAAACTCTGTAAGAAACTTAGAAACTGCAGTGCCTGCAATTCTTGAGATAGATATTTGTATTTAATAGCCATATTTTTCTTTCCAGTACTGTCAGGAGCCCAGCCTGCCCTGGAGCTGACATCAACTGGTAGAACCAACAGCATCCCACAGCAACTTAACTGCATGTTGTGCAAAGATGAAATCCCTCTTGTTTCTTCAAAACTCACCCTCTGACAGCCTCCTTTGTTACCCTTACTTCTTGCATTAGAAGATACAGTAGAAGCCTTTCCCCACTCACCCTCTCCATGCCACTCTTAGCTTTATGGACCTCTATGCTATTTCCCCTCAGCTGCCACTTTTCAGGCTGAAGATTCCCATATATCTCACTCACTCCCCACGTGAAACCCATTCTTCACTTTCCACTTGTCTGACCACTGTTCTCTGACCCTCCTTGATTGAGACACAGACAGTAAGGAGATTTTGGGGCTTAGAGGCAATGATGCTAATCCAGCACAACAGTTCCTGGGGGGTCTTGCTAGTCAAGTCAAGCCCTGCCAATTTATTTGTAATAGCTGACAGGATTTTCATTGGAGATATTTTCAGTTTAGGGATTGTTATTATACCCGCTGCAAAACCATTTCACAGACAAATATGCCCCTGCATTAGAACTTTCTCCCCCAAACTCCCTTAATTTGATTTGCTTCACTTCAATAAGAAAAGCTGAGAAAGAAAAAGGAAACAAAACTTACAAAGTAAAATAGAAATTTAATTCTTAGTTATAGCCTAGTCTCTCCATTACTGGGAGAATGAGAGGCTGAACTGTTTCTTTCCACCCAAGATGTGCACTCTTTCTTGGGGTTTGAGGCCATATCAGACAATCATAATTGTTTTCTCTGAGTCTTTTGTTTCTTTTTTGCTTGGATAAAGAAAAATGGCTGTGTCTCAACCACAATGGGACATCTTTATTTGTAGTCTTGTTATGACACTTAAGTTTGACTGCCAAGTACAAAAAGAACCAGTAGAGAGAGGTCTAACATGGTATAGATGCACTGATATGATGAACCTGTACACTGGCAGATGGTTAGATAGCATACCAATAAATGTTGAGAAAAAGAGAGTAATTAATTTTGTCTTTGAAAAGTACAGCAATGGAGGAGGTCCCAAAAGCCACTGTTAAAAGCTGGAATTTAGACATAAAATAGAGAGATTTACAGAGTGAGTAATTTTCTTTATGGTCCTTTGGCTTTCTTTATAGCTGCAAAGTCCATACACATTTGCAGGGCACAAATCATAGATTCAGACATGTTGGAAGGGACTTCTGGAAGTCTCTAGTCCAAACCACCTCTCAAAGCACAACCAATTAGATGAGGTTGCTCAGTGCATTGCCCAGTTGAGCTTTGAATATCTCCAGCAAAGGAGATTTCACTATTGCTCTGGACCACTTGTTAAGTGCTTGACCATCCTCATCACTATCCAGAATTTGTTCCAAATATATAACCAAAATTTACCACATCCAACTTGTATCTGTTACCTCCACTCCTACCCTAGTGCACCTTCAAGAAGTCTGACTCCACCTTTCCTACACTCTCCCATCAGGTAGTTGCAGACAGCAGTAAGATCCAGCTTAGCATTCTCTTAAAGCTAAATAAACCCAATTTCCCACCTTCTCCTTGCATCTTCCAAACTCTACTCCGCTAATCATCTCCTGATCACACAGCCCAGAGTGAAACTGGCCACCTTCACCACATAGGTACACTGGTGACTCCTGTTCAACCACTTGTCCATTGGAACTCCCAGCTATTTTTCTGCAAAGCTTCATTCTATTCAGTCAGCCCCCTATCCTGACAATTAAATAGATTTGAGACAGATTGCTCCTACAAGCAACTATTTTTCTCCATAAACTGCAGACAGAACCTAGAGTGATTAGCTCAAAGGTAGCTATCTACACTGAAGATGCCTAAACTTAGGTAAGAGGTGTGTATCTGTAGACTCTTCCAAATTCCTGCACTTGGTTGATAAAAAGTTTGATTCTCTGGGAGAGATGTTAATATTGTTAGGATAGAATTATGGAGAGATATCATAGAGGGAAGTCAAGGAGCAAGAAGACATAAAAACATAGGGAAAGACTGCCCTCATTCTTGGACTCTTGCTTAGATTTATCTCTGGACATTAAATCACTTCCTAGCAACTTAACACAGGGCTAAGATTCCAAGAAGAATAGATTATCTTTCCTGCTGTTTGAGTCTTTCATGCGAGGCTTGTAAATAAAACAAATTACACTTAGAATATACATAGATTCCTTATCACTGATTTTTTTCTTTTTCCTCTTAGGAGACAAACCTGCTTCTGTGACACTGACATCAAAACTAGACAGTATATTAGGGAGAAATAGTGAAACAATATTTTCATTTTCTTTCAACTTTAATTCCCCCTCCCATTTTCCTGAATCTATTGCAAACTTCTTTTTTTTTTTTTCCCAGTTCCTGGCTCAGAACCAAAGACGAGTGCACTGAGGAAAGGCAGCCCACTTCCTATTGAAAGCAGCTGGTTTAAGAACACACAGACAATTTGCCATCACAAACATCACCCAGACCTTTTGTGAAGTTTATTTTCTTTCATTCAAAATCAGTCTATAATTTCATAATGGTATAGTGATAATGGCAGAACAATAACATTTTTACATATTCAGCAGGTTCCTACCTAGCAAAAACCATCTTACACATCAGTTAACGCGATAGGCATATATTTTCAGTGAAAGAATTTTCCTCCATCTGTTCAGATGGTGCATTTTCCAACTAAACTATCACCAAGCTTGGTAGCTTAGGAAAAAATAAAAGATGCATTTACAAAAAAAAAAAAAAAAATCAGCATCACTTTGTGACTTACTTAGCTGGGGAACAGATGACTCTTTGCTCAACACAGGATAAGAGTTATGTGGGATGTATCAGCTTTGCAACACAGTGGTCACTTCTTCTCTTTTGATTAATGCACTCTTTCTTGTTTCTCAATGTAAAATGAGAACAGAAGTTATAGACCTCAGCCTTCTTCATGATGAAATTAAAGGCCATAGAAACTCTTACACACCTTTGCTAGAGCAGGGTGAGTAGTGGGGACAGAGTAATGGAAACAGTCTTAGAGGAAGTGTACATTACTGTCACAGATAAGTTTCTACCACCAACACTAGAGCCAGTGCTGGCGTCAGAGTTCCAGAGCAGACAATCCCATCTAGGACTGTGTGGGCCAGTTCAGGTCTGTAAGAGTATTGTTGCACCAGCAAACACGGCAGCAGCACTCCAGGAACCCAGCTGGTAGGGCTGCAGTATTTACCAGATAGCTTTGCGGTCAGCTCAGGGGACACAGTAGCACCCAGGAAAAGACAGATCTGAGCAAAGGACGACAGTAGAAAGTCCCAGACCTACAAATATAACTAAACTCTATGCTGACCCAGCTGTTTGGCAGCAACAGGATTCCAGAAGTCGGACCTCTCTCTCTAGCAAAGATATTTTAAGGTTTGATGTTCAAAATTAAGCTCATTATCCAAAATTCCTTCTATAACCAGTGGAGAAAAATAGCTCAGAGAATGATTCATCTTGTTTAATGACAGACGTCAAAGATCGGTCAAACAGTATGCCCTACAGCATATTGAGTCTCCTCCATTGTCCAGCCCAGAAACTAAGTCTAGTTGAAACCACCATGTGAATATCCAACTGATCTATGGCATCCAGAAGCTTGATTTCCTCTGGCCCTGCATGAGTACTCTCATGAATGCTCTTTGCCTGCATTTGTGACAGAGTTTAACTCAGAGTTTAACTGAGAAGGAACAGTTTTGTAAGGGATGGATCACTAAGTCTTTTGAGAAACTGCAGGTTCAAGATCACCCACCACTTAAAGAGCTAAACTGACTAGAATAATTTGATTATCAAAACCTACCCAGGAAGGAAGTAGTTGTTCTCTATTCAGAAAACCAGTGGGGATCCAACCCTTTAGAATTTGCCACCTTGTGGGGATCTGGAGCTTGCGTATGTACCGACTTCAAACTTATATCTAGGGTGCTTCATGTTCACTTCAAGTCACCCACATGAAATTAGTTAAGGTTTGGGCAGGATGCTAATGTTGGATACTCAGTGAAAGTGCATTTTCAGCTCAGTAAGAATTAGCTGCACCTGACAGAGTAATACCCCTTCTGCACCTCAGCTAGTCTACCCAGGGCTGGTGTAGGTACCTTCATGTGAACCTGTGTTTTGTTGTATGCCTCTAGAAGCCTAATCTGGTAAAATGCATTCTTACAGATGCCTCTGGCTGTCTGTCTCTTGGTATCTAAATTCCATTGAAAGCTTGGTCCTAACTGCTGGTCTAAATCACAGCCACTAACTCAAAATAATACTTAATTCTCGAATCCCTGTTATTTCCAGCTACCCTCCTCAATTTTTTAGCTCCATCTTGACTAACAAAATAACGTATTTGTGAAAGAAGTTCCAAAACAACTACTCTAACTTTGCTTTTCAGTTCATGGCACTCTTGCTGTTCATTTGACCTTTACAATTCACTTGCCTCCTTAAACCTATCTTTATCTTTCAGCCGTGTCTGGTATTTTTTAGTTTCCCACCCCTCCCAGTGAACCTCTCACCATCCCCCTACACTGAAGCCCTCAAAGCTGAAAAGATAGCTTTAATTTCACTTTGCATTTCTTTCCTTTTATAATAATAAACCACCCACAAACACAGGCAAACTTTTGACTTGATGTAAAGCCAGCTCTCTGATGTGTCTCCAGCTTTGCCTTCTGACTTTCTGTCTGTGCAGATGTAAATTATTCAGTGAGGGGTGTTGTAGACATGCCTCCTTCATTAATGTCAGTGGGACTTGTGAGGCTGAAGGAAAATCTATCCTCCCCACAGGCATCTCATGTTGGAAATTCACACTTTATGGCTGTCTAGTAGGACCATATATCACCACACTCTTCATAACTGTTACTCATTTTCCGGAAGGAAAAGAAAAAGAAAATAAAAAAGGAAAGCTCTGGTGTTTTTTGCATTATACAGATCCTTTGCCACATAAAAAAAAAAGGAACATAAAAATAAAAAGTGCTTCTGCTAGTGTTTACCACTCAGTACTGTCAAAATGTGCAAGGCAAAGAAGCGCCCAAAAGTGGGTGTCATTTGTGACGCTGTAATTAATCACACATAATTGCTTACAGTCTGTGTAGTACCTACTAAGTGATTTTGTAAAACATGGTTAGACCACAGATGTGATCCAGTTGGTGCTTTGTACCCTTTCCTAGATTTCACTGCTGAATGGATTATTAGTTAAGACATTGACAGCCCACCACCAGTATATCATGTGATTCATATCAAAGCATTATTTGGCCCATGGGCAGTATAGTATCATCATTGTTGCAAAGCACAGAATAATAAGGCAGAGACATATACTAACAGTTTGGGATAGCCAGATTCATCTGATTCATTTTAATGAACAACTAGGCCAGAAAAGCAAACCCGACCATCTGTGCTGCAAAGACACCGAATGCTAGAATTTTTTTCCCTTCATCGTCATATTGCTATATCAGCACATGTGCTAACTTCAAACCTTTCCCATAACACATGTGCTCCAACTGCAATCATTTGGATGCAATTTGGTTTATGCTTCCATTTCCCCCCTGTTGATATGAGTGGGGCGGTGGTTGTTGCTGTTGGAAGTGCTTTGACATCTCTGTTTCAATTTCTTAATGTTCTTCTCTGTGACCTTGTCCAATCAAATCTAACAGGTACTAACACACACGCTTCTGCCTTGATCTGAAAATATGCACAATTATGTGCTAGTCGTTTGTGATTTGTAATTGGCGGTGCTTAAAAAATATGCATATAGCTTCCTAATGAGGTAAATAAACAGGCAGTGCCCTGTTGCAGAACGTGAGCGTTCAGGAAAAGGCTTCTTACATGTTCTTTCATTGAATATTAAACTACTAAACTTGAATTAATGCCAGGTGACCCACAAGCAAATACAAACAAATAAAAAGATCCCAGTCGCATAAAGAAACCAACAGCAGTCTCAGAGTCAACAGTCCCTTCAGTCATTTTTGCCTGGACCCATTTACCCATATTAGGCCCTTCATTTATGTTCCTGTTCATCCCAGGCTTCCTTTGCAACCATAAAGAGGGAGAGAAAAGGTCACTTCAGCATTGCCAGGACAATGTGCTCCATCCAAGATCTGACAGCCTCTGGAAATGCTGCTTTCTCTTTGTCTCCACTGGCCATGGAAAGAGCATGGGGCAACCAAGCTCCCTGTCTAGTACCTCACCTAAAACCTTTGCTTCTGCAAGATATGTTCAGAAGAATTAATATCTAATAACAAAGGTAACCACAAACGTACAGCATCTAAGAGAACCCCACAGAGCAGTCACTCTACTTGGCAGTACGGGCAGAGCAACCTTTGGATCCAGACCCACTGTGGCCACATCAGTGAGTCCTTCTATCTGATGGAAACCTTTACTAATGAAGCTTCCCTGCTTTAGGGGCATAAATGAGTACTTGTGCATGGCTTTTCACTGGTCTGAGTGGATATATCAGCTCAATTGGCACTAACTCAGGGATCTGTCCAACTGTTCTAGGCACACATAACGCTATTATTAAAATTGCTATTGGGTCAAAATGTTGCACACAAAACAGTGGTGGACACACTGATTCATGCTAATTGCAATAGCTCCATTTCTCTTTGCTGAGCCACGGGCATTTGGAAGCTGATATCTGTTCCATTAACAAACAAGGATATTACAGTGCCACAGAGTGAAAGCATATTACAGGTGTTAAACGGATGGGCTGAGTGAATGCAAAAATGTCAATAGTTGAATAATTTTCATTATTAGCTTTTTCAGTTGAAGATGGCAGGATGCAAAGCCTGCATGTGGGGATTACATGGCAGTGGGGGGAAAGAGGAAACCTAGTTAATGGACAAAATGTGGTCATGGTTAAGAATAATCATAAAATTATGTCTTTGTGCTCTTTCTGGACTAGTCTAGAACATATTCTCATGGATATGGCAATGCTGTGTGAGAAGTTTTAGGGAACATCCATCATGTAATGCGTGTTTCCGGAAGCCTCTCTACACTTATTCTGACATGAATATTTGTGCTTACTAACCTACTGCCTCAGTGCTTGCTAGATAAAGCAGAACTGTCTTCTGCATTTGTTAAACACTAGCTTTGGTCTCGCATGCTTTCTAGAGAAGAATCTTTTACTTCATTTCTGTAAGTGCTTTTATTCTGATCCCTCTGGGCCTTTAGCTGATAAGTAATTATTGCTGGGTGTTGTTTTTACAGAAGAGCATTGTTAAAATTATTGTGGTTAACAGTTGTTAAGGTTTAAAGAGACTGTAGCAATTTTCTAATCTGTCCTGTGTGTCATCAGCCTGGTAAATTCTGTATCTATCCTGTTACTTACTTTTGGACAGTAGTATACGTTTTAGACAGAGACATCTGAAATGAGGCATTACAGGAGAATCTGTTCTTACAGTTGCAGCTATGTAAAACCTCAGGGATAAAGTCCTCACCAACCCCTCCAAAAAAGGCATATTTGGATCAGCTGAAAATAAAAGTCTGAGTAAAAAATAAGAATTCTCAAAGAAATACATAGGATGTTGTTTTATTGAGAGAGTTGAAATGTTTCATTTTATCACAACAATTTAGATACCTGAACACAGATGTCTAAATCATTTGAATACTTTGGAGTGTCTGACACATCTACATGGGGCTGAGAGATGCAGCCCAGGAGCCACTGAAGAAATTTTTAAGGAAGAAAATTTTTACAATGAGTATGGTGAAATATTGGAACAGCTTGCCCAGAGAGGTTGCAGATGCCCGATCCCTGGTAACATTCAAGGTCAGGTGGAACCGGGCTCTGAGCAACCTGATCTAGTTGAAGATGTCCCTGCTCATGGCAGGGGGGTTGGACTAAAAGGTCCCTTCCAATCCAAACTATTCTATGATTCTGTGAAGGCCTGCACCTTTGCAAACTGACAGCTGGAGGTCAGATGGGCAGAAGACACCCAAGGTTAGGCAGCATAATCCTACACAGAGTCTCCCAATTCTTGGTTTCAGGATGTCCTTTTATTCATTTATTTATTTATTCATTTATTTCTTTATTTCTTTATTTATTTATTTATGTGAGTGTTTCTCTACCAGGAAACAACTATACAAACAAGAATACAAAAAGTGAAACAGTTCACCACATTGGAGGTCACTGAAAAATTCTATTCTGCCCAAGGATATTTTGAGGGTTCAGCAGATAAAACATTCACATCTCTTCCTGCCTTCCATAACGAAACAACACCAAATCTTTTCATTTACTCTCCCCTCCTCAAATATTTCCAGTTTACCCAAATATCAATCACTTAATTCCAAAAGAGGTATTAATAAAGAACCCTAGTTAAAGCTGCTCATTTTTGCATGGATATAAAGAGATTCTAGATGAAAACTTCTGGTTAGATGCCTAACATTCAGCCAGCTAAACTGAGTTGAGATGAAAAACACCCTTACAGGCAGGGCTGCCTTCTACTTCTGGATTGCTTGAGGCAGGGTTTTCTGAAGGGCATATACAGTTCAGGGCAAATGGGAGGGGTTGAGATTGTCATTAATTCTATGGTTTGGGAGAAAATTAATTAAGACCCTAAATGAACTTGTGATGAAAGTGACAAATTTACAACAGAAGAATTCAGTTATTTAGCTGATTATGTGGCTGATAAAAATTAATGAAAATACCTCAATAAGGATTTATACAGTTACAATATTATTAAAAGTTTATAACCACTTGTTAATTGGCATCATTAATGAAAAATAATGTGGTTACATGCACTTAAGTATTTCAGCCTGTAATGAGGAAATGAACAGTGACATGAAATACTACTAATAATTAATATTCCAGATATTTTATTAGACAAATAGCATGTCCAAGGCTTTGCCAATAGAATGAAATACAAATAGCCTGTGTGTAACAAGCGGTGGTAACAAGTTAACATTCTAGCTAGAGATATTGAGAATGATGCTTAGTGATACAGATACATCAAAAAGAGAGTCATATCACAGAAAAGACAGTAACGGTGCTGAACCCGAGGCAGAAGTTTCTAATACATCTCCCTTTGTATGTTGGACAAGTTAGTTGCTATCTCTCTGTACCTCAGGTTGGCATTTGTAAATACAGATCATATCACTTCCCTCTCAGTGTGTGGTAAAAAAAAAGTATGTACAGGAACAGGGGAGAGGCTTTGGCAGTAAGGCTACATAACTGCAAAGGCAAGATGCATCAAAGGATCTGCAGATCTTGTAGGTAGATCCTGTAACAGCAGTAAAAGCTAGAATTATTTGTCAGGTACCCAGGCTCCCTGCACAGTGCATTTGGATCAGCATTATATTTAAAACATCCCACATGCTTGGTTGAGAACTACCTTGTAGGAAGCATGAAAGAGAGGAATATATATTCCAGATCTTATCCTTTTCTAAATCTTAGACACTTCACTCAGTCTCTGGGATGTACTATAACACATCAGGATTACAGTCCCAAATCTCTCTGGAACATATTTGTTTATGACCTTTTTTTTATTTTCAGAGGAATGAGGTGTCTTTTTTGACATTCATATGAGAGTTTGGTGACAGAGCAAACCTTAAGAAGTGCATGGCACAATTTTAATTCCCTCTTTTTCTTATAATGATTCAAATGTCATCTTCAGCTTCCTAAGATAAACTTGAATTTTTTAACAGCTGGATGAGATAGAGAATCAAGAGCAAGCACTAGAGCACTGGAGTCCATTTCCAGCTGGACATCCTAGGACATACCCACCCATTCAGTTTTATTCTTTTTTCTTGAGGCCAATTAATTAATCTTTAATTCCTTCCTATAAAATTAAAATGATTGCAGAACAGAGAATGCTTCTACCCTAATCTCATTTGTAACATAATGGATAGGATACTTTTCTATTATGAACTGAGGAGGGCAGAGGTACTTTCCTGGTGCCCTGTTGAAGCTTTGTCATTTAGCACAAAAATTTTTCAAGATTCTTCAGATGTATAAAGGCAAAAGAGACTAAATTCCTGCAGGGAGGAATTGAACATAGCTTTCCCAGTCCTGGAGGGCTGCTATAACCACAGAGTTACTGTTATAAAGACAGATTCTATCATTACTTTTTCAATCTTGTTCTCTGGGGGGAAGCTAAATGAAAGACTTACAGAATGTAACTTGGATTCACTGTATGTACTCGTCTGAAATGCAGCCATGAGAGCCAGGGTTTTTATTTTGTTCTTATTTATTTTGTTCTGGGCCATGAGTCCACCCACAGATTAAATAGCTTTTTATCAATTTTAGTCTCAGGATGATGTAATGAGAAGTGATTGTTATTTGTTAATTACTGTGTGATCTTTGCTATAAACTCCACTGAATATATGAGGTATTTTATTGATGCAACTTGTTTGACCATTTTCAAGCACTGTATAGAGTAAATTGGAAGTTAACTCCCATGGGAGTTAATTTACCTTTCCACTATCCAACATATCCTGCATTCAGAAAAGTATCTAATTTATGCACAGAATTTATGCACAGAATTGTTCAAGTTTCCTTACAAGCCAGAGACAAAACTTACAATAAAGTTTATCATAGTGAAGCCCTGGATTTTTCATTGACTCTTAATTATTTCTCCTTTTTCACTCGATGCTTATTTAAAGAATAAGTAAGTTTAAAGTATTGTTGCAGCGATGTACGACACCTTTTGCCTTGTCCTCATCATATATAAGTAAATTAATGCAATGAAAGGAATTAAGTTACCCTGACTGTTACATGCTATCAAAGGACTAATTTTTTCTAACTGTCTTCCTCTGGGTTTGTGTTCTAAGTTTTAACCTTCTTCATGATGACTCACTGTGGTAGAATGTTTTCCCAAGGGATATTTGTCTAGTAGGTAAGTGATTTTATTTCGGATCTCAGTTAGAAAGCCACCTTTTGTCTGTTTACGCTGCTTTGGAGAGTTATATATATCTTTGTGTTCAAAAACCCTTGTCAGCATCCATTCCATTATCTGGGTGACCAAAATAAGCCAACTTGCAGTGTAGCATTAATTACATCTAATTTTGAACATTTAACTCATAGATGTTTCCATCTGAGCTGTTATTATAGATTCTTTTTAAAGACTGTAGAAAGAAATAGGAAGTTTTAAAGTGAAATTAATCTCATCTTGAATTAGACAGTTTAATGCAGGACAGAACAGTCCTGCTTTAAAGCACCTATTTCTTTTCATAGATCATAGAGAGCCAGTGATGAGTATCTCAGATGGAGACATCTGTATTGTAACTGTCTAAAGTTAAGGAAGATGAATCCCATCCAGAAATGAGAAGTAATGGTACCATATCTAAGACCACAAGAATATGTTTCCTTTCTCTGTTCTTCCAGTCAGAGGGGAATACAGTGGAGCTGGCTGCACATCACAAATAAGATAAAAGGCACAGCCAAAGTGAATAGATTAGCACAAAGCCATATGTAGAACTGCTCAAAGCTGCTGACAAATAATGTTGAACTTCTAACAAAACACTGAAAATCAAAGCCTATTCAAAAAAACACTTCAAGAATGGGGGTGGGGAGATGGAGGAGATGGGGTGGGGGGAAGACGAGTGACATTCATTTAGTAAATTGTTCAGTGAGGAGGCAAGTGTAATCTCAGGCCTATAGCTCATCCCTTGAGATTGTTAAGTGTTCTCTTGCATTCAGCAGAATGGGAAAGGTTTACATCACCCTTCCAACAAAATGATATTTGGGCTGCCTTCACTCCCATCTACTTAACATCCTCATTTATATTCTACCTTTCTGACTTGTATTAAAATCAGTCTCCTTTTCCACAGTCCTGCTAAATGCCACCATTCTACTGTCCATCATTAAACTATAGGCTTTTCTTCTCTTCCTCCTTCTCCCTTCCTTTCTTTTCTGCTCCACCCTGCATCTCCCAGAGGTATTTGCATTTGTGTGGCAACTACACTGATTCTTTTCACATGGTTTGCTCCAGCATGACACGAACTATTTAATTGTAAATTATTAAGTCATCTGTACTTTCCTGAAATGATTCACAGTGGAATGACAGGAAATTATTCCTAGTGGAATGACAGGATATGATATGATGAAATCACGATTCACATGTAAATTGGATGTCTGCTGATAGAAATCTGAAGTCCACTGAGAATTCACAAAAAGAAAACGCTGCAAGGTTTGTCCATTGGGTAGATTATTTATTAATGGGTAGTCCCTGTATTAAGTCTGTCCACTCTTAGTTGTTAAAACCCGAGGGGGATTTTTTTTTTCTTTAGTTGTAGCTTGATGTGAAGGTTCTAGACAAACAGCAACATTTCTAGTCTTCCTATACATGTTTTCCCCTCAACTATCTAATTTGCCAATAACACACACAACCACACACACACACATATATATAAAAATATATATATGAGTTCTGACCGCTAGCTGGCATAATTCACTGTAGCTTTATTGCTTGAATGGAATTGTGCCAGTTTACCCATGCTGATGTTCTCTAGACCACAGATTAAAGTGTACACAGCATCACAGAAATTATGCGTCTTTATTTTTGTTCCTTCTACAAAGCTGTCTGTGCAAATTATCTCTTTGGCTTCCCTGATTTACTTTAAAAATGTTACATTAATTTTAAATGCAAATTGCAATAATTAAATTTGACCTTATAAACTATCAGATGTGATGGGAATTTCCCTTCCTGATTTTTTATCTTAAATTGGAAAGGAACCAGATCAGGGAATTTCAAAGTCAAAACAAATACTATTCATGGCTAGGCACTCTGCTACGATAACAAAAAAGAAAACATATCTATGCATGTATGTATGTGTGTGTGTATAATATAGATGTTAACCACAAACTATCCAAAATCTTTAAATTTGCATGTAAAACTGGCAATAGCTCATCTTTTGTTGTTAAGGAGGAAAAAAAAAAAAACACAATCAAAGTGACCCACATAGAGAGAGAGATATATATTCTCTTTAATAATGGATACTTTCAGATACCTCCTAAGGTCCTATTCCTCCTGTCATGTTTAAAGGGTTTATTGTTTCCAGAAAAGCTTTTGCTGCTCCCTCTGGAGACTGAGCTGATCTAAGGTAATATTAATTCTGTGCCTCTCTCTTGTCGGAACTCAACTTCAAACGGAATAAATGAGATGAGAGCTGAAAGAGAGGTTATGCAAGCTGTCATCCTCCATTGTGTTGGAGGCATCAATGACTCTCAGAACAAATTAGGTGTCACTCTACTAAATCGCAGTCAGAAAGGCAAATCAGTTTATAGAAGACTTATTTGGTCTCCTGGAAAGCTCTTGCATTCAGAGCACAGTTAATCTTCCTTTTCTTTCAGTAATTTTAAAAATCTTCATTTTTTATTTCTTTTTAAACAAAGATGAAGCAGAATTTCCTCCTGATGACTCATAACATTCTCCATACAATTCATGCTGATTAGTTCAGTCTAATTTTTCTCTCTCCAAAAGAAAAAAAAAAGTCCCACAGCGGTTTGTTTCACTCCTAAAAGAGAAAAGAGAAATGACTACATATATTTTATTAGACTTCTTAATTTTGGAACTGTAGCTTGGGAAAGAGGTCTGTGATAAAAAGAGTATCTGAATAAAAAAGAATATTTATGAAGCTTGTCAAGTACGAATTCTTCTAATTTTGGAAATCTTACCAACTCTATTCATTCTTTATGAAGTGACTGTCAACCTATAGAAAAGGAACTACCATTAGTTAACTATCTGGTTACTGGTTCACCTCTGACACATGATTTAACATTTTTTATTTTGTCCCCCAGTAAAGAAGCTAAATGGGTTTTTGCATTCTAGGCTGCACAAGGAACTTTTTTCTTTTATAATTGACTGATGTGCAAACAGGTTTTCACTAAGAAAGACATGCTAACACGCTTCTTGAAAGAAGAAAATTGCCATACTTTAGCAAGATCAAGACAAAGATGGACTACAGCTTGCATAAACTGAGGTACCTATTCTAATTCAAGATTATCTATATAAGCAAGGAGTATGGTGCAACAGGAGTAGATCTGCAAAGTGAAACAGCTGCTGTTGAGGGCCATTTTACATTTAAAAGGGATTTTTTTCAGATTAGCTTTAGTCTATACCTATGAACTAGGACACAATAGGTGCTGCAGTGCATCAAGTGTGCTGTCGAAGAGCATCTTTTAGTTTTGCTTCATTTGAAAGATTTTGAGACCCCTCTGTGGTGAGAACCAATGTGTAATAACTGGGGACAATCAGGAGATATGCTTCAAAAGTACACTCTCAACCAAAGCTGAATGGACATATATCATTAGTTTCTCACAGTCCAAGACAAGACATAAGCACAGATGCTTAAAACTACAGTGGGTCTCAGAAGTCACTATATTACTTTGTGATTGAAGCTGTGACTTGGGAACCCAGTGCTAACTTTCCAAGGACAAATCACATTTAATTTCCTGAATTTTAGAGAAATCTTTATACTTCACCAGGGTTAGAGTGCTTAGGTTCTTTATAGAAGACATATAGAGGGTTGAATGACTAAAACTAGGTTCAGGGAAGCCAACAGGTTTATATATGAGTCCCCTAAAGTTTTTAGTGGGAAATAGTGAGGACAAATCAGAAATTAAACCCCACTATCAATAGTTAGTTAAGCAGTTAACCTTCTTCTTGAGCTGAACACCTAAAAGAAGTCAACCTAAATGGAAAGGAAACAGATACTTCTTCCCCATTGCAAATGACAGAAAAATTGTCCATGCACTCAGATGAGTGAGGAGATCTGTTACTGAAAGCTCATCCTGTCTACTTTGAAGTAGGGATTTAAAATCAGTTTTCCTGCCTTTTTAGCAAAGTGTCGACACCACAGACATATTCGGTATTTGAAAATGAGACTTTCTGAATCACTGCTGTTGACATTTTTCTGCTTCTGGAGATAAGCAGTGTACTTTTGAACCTCCTTAGGCACAGGATGGAGCTGAACTCAGATCCCCCACATGCTGGAAGGTAGATATAAGACTTGATTAGTCATAAAAACACAGTTAATTCCCTTCATTCCAGCTTTAAAAAATAAAGACTTTTGCCTGAGCTTGTTTGTTTGTTTTTGTTAAAGAAGAGACAGAGGGATTATGATTGAACATCCCAACTGGAAGTACATTCCTCTTTACGGGCAAAGTTAAGATGGCAAAATCCTGAAATGACAGGGATATTCCTCAGCATTTCTTACAGATTGCCCTAAATAATTTACCAATCCTCCTTCTCCCACATACAAAACCCATTCTCCGAATGCTGCCACAGTAACTAGGAACCTAAAAATTAAGCTCTGGGTTAATGAACAGTATGGAGTCAAAGTGTCATCGTATGTGAAGCCACATTCCCAGGGAACATCAGAGGAACTCACTCAGTGCCTTAATGTTTGTGGAACGTAAAATGCTACTGTAAAATAAGATGTCCAAGATAAAAGGAGGAAGTAGGATCAGTCTCAGTGTCAGCACTCTGATACTCGAGCGATAAAATCTCCCTTTTTTCTCAGCACATTTTGAAGGCTCCTGAGCAGAGATGCTTGAACATAACTAAACATTTTCTATGAGCATTCCTTCCAAGTAATAAACACATTTGATTTGACCACGCTCATAGATCATTTATACTCACTTTCCCTTGATATTACAGCAAATTAGTTAACTGGAAAGATTATTTGCAAAACCAGCTCATTTTTAAGCTCATATTGAGAACCATTTGAAAAAAAAAAAAAGTTCCATATTCATTTTGGGGAGTATCCACTGTGTAGGAGACTTGCTTTTATGAGCTTGATTTACACAATAAAGTGGTGGAAGGGGCTTTCAGACAGTGCAGCAGCACAGAGCTGATCAAACAGAAGATAATGACAGGCCTGAAATGGTGAGACATAGGCCCCATCTCCATTATTTGCACCAGGACCCACAACCTAGCTGTTCTGTGTCACCAAAGTCAGGACCCTCACCCTTTGGCTGCTGAGATTGGTTCAGTTATTTTACACAGAAGTATGGACAGCACGTATCTGAGAAATGCAAGGAACAATCTCAGAAAGAGTCCTCCTTCTAAACAAGTGCGTGACATGGGACCTCAGGGCCCAGTATAAAGTTGTGTCCCCTAGCTAGCAGTCATCATATCAGTATCAGCACTCACAGCATGAACATTAGCAGTGACCATGCTGCACAGATGGAGAGGACACCCTTTCTAGCTGAAAGCAGTCTGGAAAACTGCAAAATTGCCTTATATCCTTCTCCTAAGATAGGGGCCAATATCAAGGTTACTCTTTTTTGCAGAAATGGGCTGGTTTCTTGGATGCTGCTTTTTCTGGAGATAGTAGTGATGTCCTCAGAAAGGGAAATGGTGAAAAATCCTTGTATGTCGTCCCCTCATCCTTAACTACTCAAAGAGAAAAATGACACAGTTCTTCCATAAGTAGAAATCTGAACATTTCTAACATGCTGAACTATATACATAACTGTAAACGTTTCTTTCTCAGACGTATCCAAAGTCTAGGCCTACCAAAGGGATTTCTAGAGCTGTTAAAAAATAATAAACAAATAAAATGGGATTTCTTGGAGAAAAGGATGGAAACACACTGTATTTACCGCACAAATTGTATTCAAAGCAGTGAGAAAAACTGAGCATGCTGATGCTTAACCACACTTATGGTTTCATTTATTTGATGTGCTCATGGAGTACATCAAACATGGTCTGAAAATCGGTGAAAGATGGGAAACAAAGGGAAGGAATAAATAGTCAGTGGCACAAGGTGAACAGTGGGATGCCTCGCCTCATTGTTCTGCATTAGATCTCTTGTTTGAAATACGTATTAATGATCTTGAAAGAGGGTAATACTGAGGTTAGCAAAACTTGCAGATGACACAAAGTTATTTAGCTAGCACGGACCAGAGAGATCCGTGAGGAACTTCAAAGAAACTTAGCTAAACCATGTGAGGACTAAAGTGAGGGCAAATGAAGTTCAATGCCAATAAATGCAAAGTAAGGCATACTGAAGGGAAAAAAATAAATTAAACTGCTTGTACATCTGACAGGGGTCTACATTCAGTGTCTCAACCCAGGAAAAGGATCTGGGTATCAATGAAGACAGATTTCTACACCATATGCAGCTGTAGTTTTAAGAAAAAAATTCAAACAAGATGTGAAGGTTCATAAGAACTGAGATAGGGAATGATGCAGTAAATACTACACAGCCAATCTATAAATCAAAATGTGGTCTCATCTGGAAAATTTTGTGAAGTATTATTACACTACAATAAAAAAAAAAAAAAAGAAAAAAGCTTATCAAAATTAGAAAGGCTTCGCCTGTGACAAATGAAAGTGATCCATGCCTTAAAAAAAAAAACAAAAAAAAGCAAAAAATCTGTCATGTAGAATGATTGAAAAGATTGGGAAGAATTACCTTATAAAGGAGAGGGACAAAAGAACATGAAAGGATAGAAATAAATGACTTAGAGGAGATAGATTAGGTGCTTCTCTTCTCCTCAGCTTGTGGCAGGACACTTCAAATAAACTTTTAAACAGATAACAAGAATTGCTGAAGTTGAAATATAAAAGACAAATATTTGTTGGGAAGTATTTGAAAGCTCTTTTTTTAAAGCCACATTTCTTGAGTGTTCCTTTGAAGAACTTTCCTAGGCCTCTGCCCAAATCGCACAACTTCTGGAGGAAAAAGACCCTGAGGACCTAGCGGCTCATGTTGGGGTTAGCTCACGTAATATGATTTCTGTATTAGAGAGTTGTGCATGTTGAGCACAAGCCTTCATGTTCTGCACACAGAATATTACTTTATCTGTGCACAAAATATTTGTTTCCAGACACTCATTATCCTGGGCTGCCATATAAATGCAGAAATGTGTATGTTCAGGTAAATGTGCTCAGGAACTGCAGGTCAGACACTGATTCTGCAGTATAGGCTCTACAGAGTTTCCTGGCATAGGCATGACCATTTAGTAGGGACACTAAGGATCCATGTGGTGTCCTATGTATACTGTCCCAGATTCTTTAAGACACGTTGCTGGCAAGTCATGGTGACAAGACACTGGGCTAGATGGATTAAAGATCTGACCCAGCATGGCAACATGCTTGTTCCTCTGAGCTATGTACAGAGCCAGGCTGTCTATACCAACACAGACTGTTATTACTTGTTCTCCCCTTCTCCTGGACTGTTTGCTTCACCAAATCATCAATATTTATCTTTCAGACTGCAGGTTTATAGAATGAAGGTATGATGAATGCCTTTGTGTTTGTAGGCTGTCAAACACAACAAAGCTTCCACCTCATTGAAGCCTTAGGTTGTGCTAGTCAGAAAATTGTGAAACATCAAAAACTTGGAGCAGTATCAGTCCATCCCAGGAAGGAGCAAAGGAGACATATTCCTGCTTTCAAATCGTGAAAGCCAACCCAGAGTACTCCAACATCTGATACTGTGAGTGGTCACCCAAACCTCTGCTGTCTGGCTGCTCTCTGAGACTTTTTACAGTCATTAAAATGGAAGTGGCATCTATCAGCCATGAACGTCATTTCACTTCCAGCTTCCTCAATTATCTCCTCCTTTCCATTGCCCTCCCACTCTCTGTGTTGTGAAATATGTTTTCAGAACTGTCATTTTAAGGAATGAATACTTGAACCATCAATAACTGTGTGCACTTTGCCCCAGCTGAATGAAAACCTCCTTTGTGAGCATAGAAGCAAATGATGCACAGTTAATTAGAAAGAAGCTACCTGAATGTACTTATTTCAGCTAACTACTTCTGTATTATGATAGCCTGTTTCCAGTAGATCAAAGAAACCTGGCAGTGTTGTTTTTTCACACTCTGAGAAGCACAAACATAATTTAAATGCCCCCTCAAAATATTCATGCATCAAAAATCCGTTGCAGGCTCAGTCGATTCTCAAGCTGGCTTTCAGCCAACATTGTTATGTTGTTGCTGCATCATGATGGAAATAGCAGACAGTGGAAAACAACAAACAGCAAAGAAGACAAGCCTTTAAAAACAAACCTAAACAACAAAAAAATCCACTTTAACACTATTTAAAATTTCAATAATAATAAAACTCATTGATAATGGTTCATTTATTGATTTAGTTCTACAAAATGACATTTCAAATGCTGACTTTTAGGATTCTGTTTCCAGGGTTTTTCTAACCCTCAGCTTTTGTTTTTTATTTTGTTCTGTCAGATATATGTAGTACCTGAATGGATTTCTTGGTTCATAAATGTAGCTTCACTGAAGCTGACAATTAGCTCTTTCATAGTTAAGGTCAAGTACGTAAGCAGATTAAAAGTAAATGGAATTATTCTCAGTATCTGCTGAGCTTTTTGCATAACAAATGGTGAAGAATCTTGTGTCAAGCCATTAATGTCTTCATGAGCTCATCTCTGAGAAAGCTATCAAGTTTCTACTTAGAGGCTCGAGTAGGTAGAGACCCTAGGTAAGTTATTCCAATACTTAGCTGTCCTTAGCTAATCTTGTAATTAAAAAATTCTCATGGTAAATGGAGAAGACTATTTACAGAACACAAAGAGGGAATCTATGTCACTGAATGTGACATAGCTAAAATGGTAACATGCCCTTTGGTTTTCTCGGTACCTGGTCCCACATGGCTATGATCCAGTGTATCTACCTAACATGATTGCCCATATCCCCTGTACAGGGAGTATGCAGACTGACATCTCTGAAGATAAGCAAAATGCAAACCTGTCCATCTTTCTCTTTCCATGCAGAGACACAGAATCTCTCAAAAACAGTCATGTCATCATCCCAGGAAGCAGCCAATGCAACTGCTAACCTCTACTGAACCTGCAGTGCCTCAGAAACCTCTTTAACCACAAAAGCATTGGCAATCCCTGTCCACTGTCTTGCGTCTGAGCCACGGCGCATCCAGAACTGCAGCAGTACTGAGACCCACAGAAGGACAGTCAAGAAAAAGCCTGACTGCAACTTGGTAGAGCATTCATCTGTGAGCATACAACAGCATACATACATACAAGCATACAACATACAAGCATACAACAGGCCAATTCATAATTCACTCAGCCTCAGCTGGACCATCAGTCTAGGATCAAGTTCAACATGAATGGCAGAACCCCCACTACCATCAGAGAACTGCTGGTGGGAGGCAGGCATTTATTTCTCCAGGACAGGCCCTTATGATAGTGCATAGAGAAGTATATATGGAAAAGTGGTTTTAGGCTGAGTAGGAAACTGCCTAATGAGTTTAGGTGCCTGTAAGTTTTGGTACTTCTGAAAAATATATGAAGTTGTTTAGATTTATGCAGACCAGATTTCATCTAGACTTTTGACAGATCTTCTCTTTGGAATTCCTTACTTCTCAGCTTTAGTTATCTAGTGCGTGTTCTGCTCTGGTGATTTCCAGCCTCGGTCTCTAACTCACCTCCATTTTGTTTAAGCATGGTGCCCTGGAAAGCTCTGTGTTTTCTGCTTCAGGAGTGCAGCACATGGGATCTGGGCAAACAAAACGCATTTGGCGAATGCTTAGTGGGAGCAGGGCTGCCCGGACCACTTCATTTTTTGCCCTTCAGCACTTTCAAAATCAGATCTTTGGCCCCCTTGTGAATTCATGTGGAATTCATTGTTAGAGATCAGCTCCCTGGTCTTTTTGTCTTTCAGGAAAGGCTGAGCTGTCATGTTAGGCCTATGAGCTATACTTGCTGGATGATGGATGCCTCCACATTGCCAACTGAAAATCGTCCAGAAGTTGGCTATAGCAGATGTGCCATGTAATTGCACTGTCACTGAAGGATTCCAGACTTTGGCTTGGTAATTCTAAGAATCCATTTCTATCCATCAGAAAATTCCCAATTTTTCCTAAATCTTAAGAATTTCAGCCATTTTTACTGTGATGAAAGATGTATTCCAGAAGCTTTTTAAGACAGTAAAGCCAAGATTCATCTTATCTAATATTATGCCTATGGCTGATGCATCTTGAGCTAGGAGCCTAATTACCCTCCTTTCCCTCTTTAAGACGTGAGAGAGAGACCTCCATGCAATCATTCAGACCTTAGGTTGCACAACCCACTAGAGCTGCTCTTTTACATCTGCTGGTAAGGAAGCTTACAGTACAACTGGCCTCCTAATTTGGGGGTGTCATTTAAGAGACTAAATACAAAAGAGCTGAAGTCACAGACAGATGAGGAGGCCCATTTCTTTTCTCTATTAGACCTCAGATACGACATGAATCAAAGCAGAAGGTGTCAGAGTGCCAGTGTTACAGCATCTGATATACTGTGCTTTGGGCACCCTCATATTCAGGACAGTTGCTTAGCAACTGGGATACAGGCTGAAGATGCAGAGAGTCTGGGATCTTTTCTCTGCCCAACACAATTAGCATGACTTGGATAAATTACTTCACCTTTCTGTATTCTTCTTTCCCTTTATACATTTATTTATTCTGTCTCTGACCAAATGCTTCAGCAACTCCTTTGAAAATATCACAGCTTTCAAGTAATGAAATTATTCTTCTCCTATGAACCTGCAGATCCTGGACAAGGGACTCAGATGTCATGTCCTCTCACTACCTGTCTCTCACAGGTAACCACCTTCTCCTTAACTATATTCATCACCAACATAAAAGAGCTGTGATATTCACTATCTAGGAAGGCAGGCATTTCAGTGGGGAAGTGTTTTTCCTCTGTGTGTGTAAATTTCTGAATACAAATGGTTTTCAAAAATCTAAGCTGGCATTTGGCAGAATATCTTTAGACTTTATGCAATAACACCATCCGACTAGACATATTAGGAGAACAGAATCTGCAAGACAGCATACTTTTGGCTCTGTTACATATTTATACCACTACTACTACTACCACCATCAACAAATAAAGACATGTGGAAGGACAGTGGGGCTAACATTAGACCTTCATGAGGGCATTCTTTGCTTGACTGATGGTTCATAACCTTTCAGCATGGACAGTGAGCTGTGAGGTTTTGTTGTCCAGGTTAGGAGCTCTGGCTGATCAGCAGATGAATGAAGAGCTGGCTCCAAAGTCTGTAACCCTTTGATTTCATGGTTGTTTTCTGCATCCTAATCTCACTGCAGCTGCCACCTCAAAGAACTGGATGAGAGTAATTGTGTTGGCTTGCCTCCAAAGCCCGCAGGAGTAGTCACTTGCTACTCTCCCAGATTATCTGCCAGGCAAACAGAAAGGTTAATGATGTAGAGCTTGATTACTCTTGTAGAAAGAAAGCAGTCAGCTTGATCCAAAAATCTTTATTGTGTGTGTAAGGGAGATACATTAAAAAGGCTCAGTACTGAAATACGTTGTCTTCGTTATTCCGTCTTTGAACAAGGGAGTATTTGCCTTTTGGCAGGTATGGTCTTGTAAGTAATAGCTTTTTGCTGTGCATACATCTTTCTGCCTGAAGCTCATCCTTTAATTTTAAGACATTTATAATAGTTTTGTTTTTAGGAAAGCCAGTCTTCTTCAAGACATATCAGCAGAAGAAACATTTAAACATATTTGTCCCTAGAACAGATTGAATACCAGTAGTTGAAATATGGACATATAAATACATGTCTTTGTATAAAAATACATATACACATGTGTGTGAGAGACAGAGAAAGTGTGTGTGTACACATATATGTGTATGCCATAAGCACATGATTTCTGGTGTTCATCTTCAAGAGAAATGCAAACCAGGCCTATCAAGTCAAATGCAACAACACTTCCAACAACCCCACAGCAAACAAGCGAAAAAAAAAAACAAAAGAAAAGAAAGGAAAAGCAACGAAAATAAAAGCAACCAGCTGAACAAATGAACAACAGCAACAATAAAACTACAGGATATGGAAGGTAGAAAAGAGTTTACCATGGCTAAAGACAGTAGAGTTTATAAAGGTGTTTATAACGGTTGGCTTTCTTTTTTTAATAAGAGTCTTCGTTGTGGAAATGTTTAATATGAAAACGAAAAAGCAAACAAGAAACTTTATAAACCCTTGAAAATGGAAGTCTTCCAGCCTTTGGTTAAAAACCAGAATATTCTGGCCCAGGACTGAAATACTGAAGCCAAAGCTCAATATATTTCTTTACACAGTGGTTCATGTACTTTATAGTTCAGAAGCATTTTTCTTCCATTCTTCCATGTGAGTTTGATTCTTTGGCTGACCCATATCTCCCATGCTACTTGGTGACAAAGAATCCCTTTTTCTCTCACACTTCCTTCACTAAACAGTGTCTTCCAAAAAATTTAAACTTTCTATAGGACAGAAAATTGTGTTCTGATTGGCTCTACATTTTACCTATTTTATGGTCAAGGACCTGGTGAAAAAGAACTGCATAATTATTTGTTATCTTTCTTCTGCCAATTTCTGATTACTCTAATACTTATTGTGATTTGTAGCTAGCTTTAAATGATTTTATCTAGGAAGTTTCCACTTTGCCTTTTTACATTATTCCATGTTCTAAAAAAAAATAAAAATTGATATAGTTTTAACTTCTAAATCCAGACTTCAACTAAGCTGTGGTGTGTTTTTTTGTTGTTGGGGGTTTGCTGTTAACTAGATGATCATTAAATAATTACATTTACTAATTTCTTCTTGAGCTTATACTTCTATTTTTGATGTCAGTTTAGCCCAGGCCGAGGGTGTCTGTACTGTATTCCTCAACATACCAGCAGATCTAAAACCCACGATGGCCATGTCACAGCCTCAGGGCAAGTGTGATCTCTGTCCCGCTGTGTTGGCCTTTCATTTTTGTCTCTTTCTGTCTTAAGATACAAGATCATGAACATCTACATGAGTGTTTCAAGTGCTGGTGGGGAAGAAAACCCCATTAAAAAAGAACAAAACATAGGTCAAATCAATGGTATTTTCCTTAATAGGGAAGCGGATGGTGTTGCTCACAGCAACTGAGAAAGGAGGAAGATTTTTATAAGGTAAAGGCCTAAAGCACAAGATAAAAAGAGCTCTGTTCATAAGCAAGAGAGATAAAAGTGGGAGAAAAGTGAGTGAGGAAAGAATTTGGGACAAATGTCTCAAAGCAGCTATGGAAAAAAGCTCTTTAAAAACACAGAAAACATTCTGAAAAGCTGAAGGGACAGGAAAGATGCCACCAAAGTTGCCTAGAAGTCAAGAGCTGCCAAGTCAAGGCAGGCTTTAAAACCCTAAAAAGTCAGGAAATGTCATTATTCGTAAACATCTGCTGAGGCCCAGGGGCACAACAAAAGAAATCCACTACAGCTGCATGGCAATTGGTAAATTCTTGTTCTCATGCTACATGCCAAAATCCTTTCTCTTTGCTTCTCTAATTCATGCATCAGTGCATGGAGGTAATCCAAATACTGAAGGGACTTTTGTGTTAAAACGTCAGTTAGGAGACAACCCTCAGCTCTTGATGAGAAGATGAATATATAAGAAAAGCTCAAAATACAGATTAGAGGATAAAGGAACTAGGGTCTGAGAGGAGAAGGTAGCAGACTGAGGGCAAAAAAATGAGGCCAGTTTTCTAAAACACACGAGTTCAGTAATTATCCCTAGAGCTATAACTTAAAACCAGACAACAAAGATGAATATCATGCCATCTGAAATCAACATAATCCTATCGTTTTGAGCAAATAAGGTTTTGAAGTTCCACAAAACAGAAACTCAACAGAAAAACATGCATGACTGTAATTTTTGAAACATAAATGATGAAGTGTGATGTGTGTTGAGGGAGGAGGGCAGGGGGTGTGTGCACATGAAAAGCATATCTTTTTATTTCGCTGACAATAAATATGGTTCTGCTTGATTTCCAGAAGCCACATAAGGTTATGCATGGGCTTTCTGAACTGGCTTAGAGGTTACTGAAGAAATACAGAAGAAAGAAAAAGAGAGTGTCACTTTGCTTAGCCAGTGATAGCAAGAAATTCCTCTGGTCAGTTACCTGCATGTCCTTCTGCATGTAGCAGCCATTATACATCTGGAATAAGATATAGCACTTTTCAAGACATTGTGGCTTATTATTTGCTACTGAAAACCTTCCTGGTGATCCAGGTATGCCAGGATTTAAGACGACCCACACCTTCAGCAGATGCTGTGCTGTGGACAAGAGAGCTGGGAACAGCTGGAACAGAAACTGCTGCAAGCGCATGATGCTACTCAGGGACCCTGCTCTGCAGGAAAAGTCCTCCAGGGGCTGAATTCAGCAGTTTTACAGGTGTTTTGTGTCTCTGAAGCGTCTTTCCTGTGCTTTCATGTAAGGCATACCTGTCTCCAGGCATTAAGTCTTTCTTAAAAAGGGGGAGGCATCTGGTATTCTTATACATTCACTATCTTTGTTTTACCCCTGCTAATTACCCTCTGGTACTAAACTGAACAGAACATTAAACCACTTGTCCTTACAGGAGAAGGGATATGAGTGAATTAACCTGACAGAAAGATATCTGTGAGGTACATTCCTTTATGGGGAACATCTTCTCTTTTCCTTTGAATGAAGGCAAATATAGAAGATCACCAAAGTGAATGCTTTTTACATTTCAGTTTCCATTTGTAGCATTTGAAAAGACTGGGGCAGGTTAATTTAGGTCTTAAATTCAAATGTAAAAAAAAAAAATAACCTGTTCAAAGCTTGACATTAGTACGAATCTCTTTTTCTCAGTTTCATTCTCTCATCTTTAAAGGTGATAAATTTGATGCAGTATTTATTACTCCAAATGACAATATGGCATGCTTGACAATAACCTATGAAAACAGGGAAAAGGAATGAAAGTACATATTTTTGTGTACAGAAAGGGCATTGGATAGAGGACTTCAGGATTTCTGTTCCACTGAGCCTGTTTCTCCTCTTATTTGACTTTCCTTCATAAGCTCATCAGAGAGTCACTAAGTATATGTTTAAATTTGCTCACAGCCTCCAGGCATTACCCTGCACCTAATAATCCCAAAGTAAATGACTTGCATGATTGGTACAAAGCAAGAAAGATAGCCTGCCTTCACTTAAAGCGGTATAAAAAGCTGATGTAGATTTAAGAGGATACAACCGTTCACTCCAGATGTTCACATTTCTTTCAGTTATAGTAATGTTATTAGTAGCAGGTGTAACATTCCTATATTAAAACCTTTAATAAGAAAATGTTCACGTGATTGGCATGAGATAACAAGAGCAAAATAAAGATAATAAAAATAGTAATAAACTTAAAGGCCTCTCACATAGCATCAACAGTTCTCAGTTTCCTACAAAAGAAGGGATAATCATTATGTCTATTTTGCACATTAGGAGTTTGAGGAGGTTAGTTTCACTAGATTACGCAACCAACTCCGCTATTTAAAACAAAGGACATTACTGCAATGAAGAGCATAGATTACTCTTGGTTTTCAGACCATAAGATCTTTTCCCTTGCTTAGGACGCCAGCAGGCTAGAATCAACACTCTTGAGTGTCCAGACCACTGTTTTATTTTCAGTAGTAAAACAAACCAATAAACCAATCTCATTGTTGTCTCTACTGTTTTGGATGAAGTGACATCCCAGATAGAAGAGGTGATAATCAATGTCTATAGTGCAACTCTGTAGAACAGGGTGCCAAACAGTTACAAAACTTTTCCTATTACCAATCAGGAATGACCTAGCATACAAACCAGATGAATGAAAAAGAGTGGTACTATCTTTTTGGCTGAATCAAAGAATCAGAGCAGGCAAGGAGATAACCACATCAAAGCAAGCCAGTAATTCTATGGATTTTTTTTTTCAACTAAAACTGGGTAATTTGTGATGAACATGCTGATAAACCATTAACATTTTTATAAAAAAAAGCAGTTGTTCACTGAAAAAAAGGCCTACTGTCTGCTAGTCACAAAAGCCATCTAGATTTCCAGTTGATGTCCTAAAACTTGAGGTGTAGAATGAGTGCATGTGTATGTGTATATGTATGTGTGTGTGTTTATGTGTATGTGCATGAGTGAGTGAGTGACTGAGTGAGTGAAGAGGGCTGTTTTGCTTATTTTTAGATTTCTAGTTTGGGTGCTATGAATTGTGCCATTCATACGGTATGCATTCATATAACCATACCTTATGATCCTGAAGCACTTGAAGACAACCACATGAATATCTGTGAATATCTTCCCAAACTTTCTAACCCAAACATTGTGTTATTGTTTTGTCTGAGGATTTTCTTGTTCTTGCTCATTAAGCTCAGGAATTCCAGATTTGATTTCTCATACTGAAAGTTTCTTTGAAAACATTTCACTACAAGGAAAAAAAAGAAAAAAAAAAAAAAGTGTTGGGCTTTAGCCAATAGACAGTTTCACAAAACACCCTTATAATTTGCAGAAAACAACTAGCTGGCCATGCTGCTCAATACACAGAGAAAACCAGCTCCTCTCCAACCCCTTCCACAGTAAGACAATATTCCTCTGCTTGTTCTCCATAACAAGATTAGCCAGGCCTATAAATGAGCAATTACATCACCACAAAGCATTTTATGTTTTGATCCTATGAATTCAACTGCTGGAGTCATAAAGGACCATTCGCTCTCTCTTTGTTGTATTTTTTATTGGTGTGTTTTTTTGGGGTCTTTTTTATGAGGTGTGTAACTTAAGATGATGAGACTGATATCTACCAAGTTTTAGTACATGTAGCATGTGTTTGTCTCTGAAGTCTGAGAGCATGTGAGTCATCATAATGGCTTCAGGTTGTAACATCAACGATGAAAACATTAAACCACAAAACCAAGTTACTCATATAATGGTTCATTTACCCTGGAGAAAAATAAATAACTAGATGAAATCTCTTTTAATAACTAGGAAGGATTATCACAGACAATTCATTGCATCTGGCAGACATTTGCAGTCATCTCCTAAAGGATTATTAGGCCTATACCTTTATGAATGGCTGTATATGTCATTCCTTTATTTACAGCCATGCTACAATTCACTTTCTTAAGATTCAAGGCAGGCAGATCTGTGTACCAAAAAGTTTGACATTTATCTGTAGACAAAGAGGGGGACAGAAATTAGAGGAAGGAGAATAACAAGAGGCAATATAAATGAAGTCAAATCAGTTCATGATAAACAGCACAGTAACACTCCAACATTATTTTCTCAGGAAATTAGACCTTATCAATAATTGAACCTTGAAAGTTTGGTTTCTCTGTATATTACTAGTAATACCTCTGAGCCCTCCGAACAGCCAATTCAGAAGGCTCATATTTTTGTGAAGCTAAAGGGATGTTGGCTGAAACTGGATCACTTTACCGACAAGAAAGTGAGCAAGAATGCAGGAAGGACTGAGATCTCACAAGTGCTGATATGAGTGACAGTTAAGAGGAGGCAGATCTTGGATTTAGCAGGAAATGCATTGATGGGGAATTTGCACATCTAACTTGGGACTGGAAATTTTTCTCCAAGAGGCAATTACCTAGGTATAGCACTGCTGAGCACTGCCACACAGAAACCCCTTTGGGCACATGTCGTTTAGGATCATTTAGCAGCAAGTGCTGGAAGGGCAGAGAATTTAGGTTTTCTCTCCCCAAAAGGGAAGCTGAGCTACAGAAAAATAAATACTTTGTTGCCTTGTCAACAGTGGATAAAATATCATTTCAAGTACAATGAGAAATATTGTAAACAAACTGCAATTTGTATGCTGTACCATAAGATGAAAACCAGTTTATCTGCTTAATAATCTCATTCTAAAAATCCATCATGAAATACAAGTGACTATAGGTCTCATAAACAAAAAAATGCAGCTTTCAAAGTTGCATTTGCAACTTCAGCTACCCTCATCAGGAATTGAATTCCTTCTGAATATCATCATGATGTATGCTACATTCATAAAAAAATGTAATGCACATTATTAGCTAAAAAGATAAAAACCTGTTGTTGATACTGGTAAGTATCATTCCTACCCATCTTTTCCTTAAATGAATATTCATTTGGCAATTTCTTATATGAATCATGCCACAAATGTGTCTCAAAGGGAAACCTGAAGGGAGTTAACAGCCTCATGATTCGGTTCTGAGAGAGGGCTCTGTGTATAAGGAGGACATAGGACATCTGTGTGAGTGGGTGATCAATGGAAAAAAACAATCATTTAGAGGAAAAGATGAAGGGCAGAGATGAGGACAATTTTCCTGGGAGAGCATTCATTAATCTCTCATTCCATGAGAGATTCATGGAAAGATTCAGCGACCAATGATTTTTGTCACCTTGATTTTCAAGACAGAATGTAATCATATAGCGTATTGTAATAATTTCCACAATACTTAAGAAACCAGTCAGAGCAATCTCTGCATTAAAATTATTTATTTCTAAAAGCTTACAGAAAACAGAGAGGTCTAGATGACTGAAGAAAGTCAAACATACTGACTACCCTTGAAAGGAAAAAAAAAAAAAAGGGGTTTTGGATACTACTAGTATTGAGTTGCTAATGAAATTGTAGAAAATTTTGTAAAAAAATATATGTTTATATTTCTGTGAAGTAAGAAGACAACAATTGTAGAAGATTTGGCAAAACATCAAATAATATTCTCCTTACAGTACATAGGCAGAGAGGGTGATAGATGTGAGGAATATTGATTTTAATGTCTTTATACTTCATCCTTTGTGGCATTCTCACAAGCAAATAAGAACATTTCAAGCATAGTTTAGGTACATAGACGGTCTTAAAAAGTCATATTCTTATGTGCATCTACCAATAGGGCAGTGCCAGACTGTGAAGACATTGCATCTAGGGATCTAATTGGAGTCTCTTCCAGGAGAGTATTCAATTTTATTATGAATTACTTCAGTGGTAAATGCCCATACAGGTGGTATCAAGTCACTCTACAGAAAAACACAGAGGAAGTACTCTGTATGATGGGATGAGAATTCAAGCTGATTTTGAGAATCTGGAAAAATTATCTGAACTTTGAGATCATTACTGGTATGGGAAAGGTAAGGAAACTTTTTTTAGCTTGAAGAAGAGAAGGTTGATACTTTTTTCAAGAGGAAAAAGATATTCTGTAATTTTGGGTGTGTAGCCATTTAGAGAAGGTTAAAAATAATCTGGGAGCAAAGATAACAAGGAATAAAATAATGAAAATTTCATCTTTTTGTGTAGGATACATAGGAACAGGATACAGGCTGCTGCTGTGTCTGTGGTTTTGGATGTTCTTAAGCACAGGCAAAACAAAAGCCCTTTAGAGAAATACATTTGATCTTGTTACTTTGGTGAGAGACAGAATAAATTGGTCTCTTTTGGTCCTTTTAAGCTCCACGTTCTTGTGACACTGCACTTTTATGAAGATTTTAGCAGCTCACCTTGTACAGCCTGGAGAAAACATGCTGAGATTTCTGTAGCTGTTAGCAATGGAGAAACATCAAATACAAAGATCAGATCCTGAGTCTGGTAAGAAGAGTAGTCTTATTGGAAAGGGTAGAGAGGCAAAAAGGAGAGATAAACACACATGGAAGATGTACTGGTTCTTTTTGCCATTACATGATTAAAGCATTATGCTGGTGAAACTACATAAATTGGTAATGGTATTTTTTTGTTTGTGAACTGTAAAAAGGAGGCGGCAGAAAGATCACTGAAAAACGTGGAGTCAAGAGAGACAAATTAGAAGTGGAGGAGATAACTTAGTTACAGTTCTTGATTGTAAAGGTTGTGCTGGGTGAATGTCACAAATAGCCCAGGCAAAGGAGGTAAATGAAAAAGAGACAAATCTACAAGGGACATCTCCTTAAAGAAAAAAAGGACAAAGCTGTGTATCTCTCATAATTCTGCAAAACAGTGAGGAATCAATTTCCATGTAATGCATGCAAAATTGTAGTTATGAGCTGCACCACAGAAACTCAAGTAAGCTGGAAAACAACCTGATCTTCTAATTAGTGAAATAAGGCTGTGAGCAAAGGTGCTGATCAGAGGGAATTCATGCTAGCTTACATAATTGTAGAGTGCCAATGAAGGAAACATTGACATTTTGCTCATCGAGCAAAGAGAAGGAAATCTAAATAGCTAAGAATTATGTCAGCTTTCAACAAAAACGTGCAAGGCACCTCCTTATAGCCTGGGAAAAACTGGAACACATAAGCCACTATAGGAGACTTCATCCTCTGGCCTCCACAGGTACATAGCATGAGGGTTTGACAACACAACGAACTTCACACAGAGAGTAAAGCCACAAAATGAAATCTGGAGCAGTCCTCAGGAATCTGAAAACCACTCTGGAGGTGGCACAGAGGCTTGAGGAGCAGTACCTGGCTTTGTAAGAGCCTCTCACTACCTTGGATAAGTTGGGTGCAGCACAGAATCTGCTTTATTGTCTTATACGATCTTGCACGAGGAGCATTTAATCAGTTTTCAACAGCTTCAGATCATAGAATCATAGAATCCTTCGGGTTGGAAGTTTGGGTTGGAAGGGACCTTTAAAGGTCACCTAGTTCAACCCTCTCCCCCTGCAATGAGCAGGGACATCTTCAACTAGATCAGATTGCTCAGAGGCCTGTCCAACCTGACCTTGAATGTTTCCAGGGATGGGGCATCTACCACCTCTCTGGGCAATCTGTTACACCACTCTCCTCATAAAAAAATTCTTCCTTATATCTAGTCTGAATCTACCTTCTTTTAGTTTAAAAACGTTACCCCTTGTCCTGTCGCAGCAGGCCTTGCTAAGAAGACTATCCCCATCTTTCTTGTAGGCCCTCTTTAAGTTTTGAAAGGCTGCAACAAGGTCTCCCGCAGCCTTCTCTTCTCCAGGCTGAACAACCCCAGCTCTTTCAGCCTTTCCTCATAGCAGCACTGGGCAATACAGCCAAGGGAAGTAGACACTGGTCCAGTTCTGACATAGGCTGCAGGAACAACTCACAGAGCCTCATTTGAGGTTGCTGCTTTATCTGCGTTTCACAAATCAGAGTTGGTGTATTTTTAATACTAACTACTACAAGAAATCCTCCTAACCATATTGGTTTCTTTTCTATAAGAATCATACAATCCCATCCAGCTGAGCTATACATAATGTAAGGCAGATTTGTGTCTCTCTTGTGATCTTTTTTTAAATCGTTTCCTTTTAAATTGTACTATATACAGTGTTTACCTGCAGATTACAGGAAAAGTCTAGATTAGGCATCCAGTTTAGTTTGGAAATATTTATATGCTGTGCTGATAACCAGTCCTAAAAACACAGGCTGAGCAGTCTTCTACTTTCCTCCCCTGGAAACAACAGCCCTGGGGGTCTTAGTTAGCAGGATATGATTTGTGACCATTTCCAGTCCAATTCAGTAAGAAGCAACCTGCTCCTACAAGCTGCCTGGTTTATTTGGTATTACAAAAGATATAATCTAAACCTCAAAAGGAAACATCTCTATTATTGTGCTTAGTCAGCCATGCACAGTGCTAGTTAATTATTTATACCAGTTAAAGACAGAGCCCTTCAGCTAATAGCAACCTGCCAAAGGATTTTTATTGTGTTTTTTGTTGTTATCATCATCCCTAAATGAATGTACCCAACTTCATCTTAAACATTTGAAGGACTGCTCTCTGAAAAGTGCTTCCCTGCACTATAAGGACAGGCTGCAGACAGAAGTACCACTTGACACGTTTCAGGGTGCAGTGTGTGCTTTCACTTTGGTATTACCATACTTGGTTATTTCACCAGAATAAACTTTGGAGTCTTCTCCAGATTTCCAACTGGAACCAAGGCATAATTTCTAGTTTCAGTTTTGGTATTTCTGCTATGTAAGGCAATACTGTTATATATGGTTTTGTTTTTTAAGGCAGAAGGAATAGACAGGAAACATTTCCTACAGGGAAAAAATGTCTTTGCTTCGCCAGTACCCCAGCTAGAATAGTGTATTACATTCCACTAGGAATAACTAGAAAACTCTTCCTGCCACTGTTGCTCTTTTTTTTCACCTTTTTGGCTTGCTGATGCTTACCCAAATGCCAGCTGACACTGAGGGATTACTTCTGATTTGGAAGCCAAAACATGCTTCAATGTCCTTACATGTTTTGTATAGGCTCCAAGTCCTTTGTGCCTCACAGCAAAATCACAGCCATGCACTACGCAGTATGGAAATGTGTGTCATTTTCTTCCTGGTGTTTTCCTAACGCAATACCTTCTGGGAACATGACTTTTCTTTCCTGCTCATTTTAATTCAGGTTATGTTTTGTTTTGGTCTAAGGGTGGGGTATTATTGTGAGGTGTTCTTTGGTTTTGCTTTTCCCAGGAGGACAGGAAGGAATTGCTTCGTTTCTTCCATGTTTCTTTAACTAAAACATTTAAGAATGAAGACTTGTAAAACATGGTATTTTCCCTTTCTCTCATTTCCTAAACAATAACCAACACATAGTAACTAAACTGCTTTTAGGATCACAATTTTTGACTACAAAAGGCCTATTAGATAAGAATCTGAAAATTTTATTGGTCTTGGATATACAATCCTAAGCATTGAATGAATACAATCCATATTGCCCAAGTTGCTCAGATTCAAATCTGCCTTTGAACATCTAGCAACACGCTGAGTGCTAAATGTTTTCTCATTGGTATCTGAAGTTACCCCAGGTTTACAGAGGTCATCCTTTATGTAGCATTTCTTGGGCAAAGAACCAGCATCACCTCCTCACCACCAAATTGTACCTTCCTGTTTTTATTGTCTTATGTTTCAGGTGTCAGAAGGCCTGAAACCGTTCAGTGGATTGATCCTTGGTAAATCCACAGTGAAGGGATGGAACTGTTTGCAGATGAGAAACTGTGTCTCAGAACGGTTAAGGGACTTTTTCCAGTTCCACTAAGAAAGTCCTTGGAAATGGCCTCAAGTAGCACTGGGGAGGTTTAGATTGGGTATTAGGAAAAATTTCTTCACCAAAAAGGCTGTCAGGCACTGGAACAGGCTGCCCAGGGAAGTGGTTGGGTCCCCATCAGTTGAGGTATTTAGTGTAGATGTGGTGCTTAGGGACATGGTTTAGTGGTGGACTTGGCAGTGCTGGGTTAACGGTTGGACTTGATGATCTTAAAGGTCTTTTCCAACTTAAATGATTTTATGATTTATGATTCTATATGACAGCTTTCTGCAGCCCAGTAGAGCCCCATAAGGAAAACCACAGGATTCATCTTTGCTCTTGACTGGTTTTGTTGTCACTGAAAAAAAATTTTCAAGCCCTTTTCCCATTGAGAAGACATTTTTAGCATATTTCAGCATCCATTCACCAAACAAAACTCTGATTTATGTAGCCACTAAACACAGGAATTTCCCACTGAAGTCACTCTGTATGTGTTCAAGACTTTTTAAAAGCTTAGTACTTTATCTATTGCTTAAATAGAGGTTTCACTTGCTAATGTTAGCCGTTCTTTTTTTTTTTTTTTTTTTTAAATTGGCCCAAGGAGCTTATTTCTGCCTGAGATTAGCGACCCAGAAGCTCTTTATTTACACCACTACCTTCCTCACGACAAACTTCTGCTACTGCTGCCAGACTGACAGCTCTGCAAGCTGAATCTGACTTTGTCATGCAAGTGCTGTAGCTCTCAGTAGGCAATCAGGCATCATCAGCTCTGCCTTTTCCATGTGCTACTCTGGAGGAAAACTGATTATCATAAATATGGTTTTTGCAAGAGGTGTTCGGACTTTTTGATTTTTCCCAATGCCCTATGACCAGACTGTTTTTCCTGGTCCCAGTAATGTAAGCTGGAAGCTGTAGCACTAATACTAAATATTTAAGCATCACAAATTTTTACTTTCTTTTGCTTGCAGCTGGACTGATTGAGGCAAGAGCCACATGGAAAGAAAAAGTAAAGGGTTATTTAGCTTGTAGCTGTAGTGTAAGTGTACAAGAAAATCGAATTTGGGTTACATGTATATTCACAAAAAGGTATTTCTTGATGGCTTAGGGATTGGTTTTGAAACTTATCATGGCCTGGATGCAGTTTCCTCTGGGTGAGCTACAGCTGCTCTTTGGAAAGTCTCTTACATCACAAAAGATAAAAAGGAGTTTAGTCACGACACTTACTAGGCTTGGCTATAAATACTGGTGTACATCAGTATTGTAATGGGAGAAGGGAGTGAGAGAAAGTCCTTTGGTCATCTGTATCTTTATACTTTAAAATATCACATACAACAGTGATTGTAGTGTATTTTGACTCATTTTGTGTGCAATGAATATTTCAGTTGTTTTATGCATACAGAATTATGCCTGCAAATGCTTGTTTAATGACCTGCAGCTAATGAAAATCTAAGCAATGAAGATGTCATCTCTGATCCTTTCAAGCTTACATCACACAAACATCTTTAAATCCTATATCACTTCTCTGGAGGAATCTGTTAGTGATTTCTCTGTGTCCAAGTAAAAAGCAAAAATAAACCCTTTTCTCATGGGTATGCTTTCTTTATCGTCACTTTTACTGTACTATTGTATCATACACTGCCATGGACAGCAAGAGTTTGATCCTTACATCTTAGAGGTATGTTTACACATCGATATAAAATACTACATCATCCAACAGACAGTGTTTTACTCCCATTTTGAGTAGAAGCAAATGTTAAGACAATGTACAGCAGGAAGCATTGGGCCCAGTAATTTCACAGAGCTTAAGAAAGCAAATATTTGGGAATTCTGTGGGCACTGCCTAAAATACTTATCTGTGAGGTGAGCACCTAACAGTCTTTAATATATTTACCTCCACAACTCCCCTGAGAAACAAGGGAGTGCTGTTATCCCTGGTTTATGGTTGAAGAACTAAAAGGCTAAGACCTCAGCTAGAAACAGATTTTGTACTGCCAGCCAAGTGAAACATCTTTTTGGAGAAAACCTAATGCTTTCTTTTCTCCCATATAGGGAAAAAATATGTATACAGTCACATACATATTAATGAGGTGATCTGCTTAAGATTATCAGTGCTGTTTGATAGGATTCAGCTGCAGACCTGACTAATGCTGTCACCCCTGGGCCATTTTGGTTCTTCCTTTGGGCTTTCTTATCCTGAAACATAAAAGCTATTGTGTTCTCAGGTCACGTTTTGCCTTTGAAATTTTTTCTTACAGTGACCACGTCTAACTATCAAAGGACAAATTTCAACTTATGAATGAGTTCAGAGTGCTCCCTCAGTAGTTTATATCTGTTCCTGTAAGCACAGGGGCACTAGTGCATTCCTTTTTGCTAGGACTATGGCCATGCTCATTATTTTGTGGAGAGGCCAATTTATAGGACACATAATAAAAATGCTCAGAAGCCAGGAACTGTCAAAAATTAATTAAAACAAGGGTCTTAAAAGATGTTCAATATAGGCTTGAGAGCTGGAGTAAGAAGTGAAGGCAGCAGGGAAAACTTATTCAAGAATAAAGCTGAAATCTTAAGAGACACAGCAAGACAGAGGCATGTAGTGAAGTCAGCAATTACATCTGCCCAGTGGAGATATGAAAATCCAGGTATCAAGCTTGCTTTGAGAGCCCTTTCAGTGTGGGAATATAGAAATAGAGATAGTAAGGCTGTTTGTCTCAGAAACATAATTGCCACTAAACTACAAGCATTGTGACAGTCGATGAGACTGGCAGCATCAGCTGTTAGAAATAACAGGATAATATTTTTTGCCTTCGCTCAATATCCCTATCTGGCAGGATGGAAGGAAGCCTAATTCTCTCATATTACCATGGAGAAAACAGGCATGAACATGAAATGGCCATGGATGGGCAAAAGTATGGAGCTTGCAGAGTACAGCTCTTCTCACCGGTACACTGGGCACCCAGAGTTGCTCTGTGCTGGGAAATGCTGCTCAGCAGCTTCACCCATTTCCTACGACAAAGGCAAGGTTACTGCAGGTTGCCTAGATCTGGTCTTGCACAGAAAGGCACTATCTTATGAAACCAGGATAGCATCAAAGATTTAAAGTGTACTGACTCTGTGGAACTGAAAAAAAAATACAGATATGGGCTACTGTTAGGGTTTTTATTGGGAAGAAAAATGTTTTTGATTTAGCTGTGATAAAGTACAAAACAAAGGGAAAGCATGAAGATGAAAGCAAAAACAGGAAGATAGATTAAGCAGCAGCAAGCTAGTGCAAGATATGTTGGGCAGTGAATTTTTGTGTAGGGCAGTTCCTTGTTTTTCAACAACTCTGGTACCCTTGACAAACATTACTAGTAACCTAGGATGTTTTCATCCTGAGGCCTTTCAGGCTTGTTTGTTGTCTGCTTTGTTTGTGTTTGACTCTGTTTTCTAGTAAAACTGTGGAGGAAAGAAAGTCCATGCTGCTGGCTCCTCCTCTGTAACCTCAGGGCTTATGAACGCAGTTTTGTGCAATTATGTGTGTTTTATGGAGTAGACAATTTGAAAACACGTATTGTTTGAACCTATGTTTATGAAATGGGTAATTTTCTAGCACACCAAGGGACACCCCAGCTTCCTCTACTCAGAGGGGGAAAGCTGATTCAGTGAGGCCAGGCTCCAACTCCTCCCCTTGGTCTTCCTGGGGGACTGTGAGCTAGACCCTACCTCAGATTATCTCTGTGTCCACACCAACAATTTAAAAATTAAGGGTTTCTTTTTCAGATGAAACTTTATAGATTTCTATAGCTTCTTGTTCAGAAATCTTTCTTCCTGACTCAGTCCCACCCCAAACATGATGCAGCAGAGCCTCTAAAAGAGTTGAGGGATGTTTAAAGGTCACAAATATGAATATCTAAAGAACTAAAAAAAAAAAAGAAAATTAGGCCCAGACCAGGAACAACATCAGGAACACTCTGAGTTTTAAGAGGGCCACAGAGAACAAATATGAAAAGCTCAGTGTCCAATGAATGTTTAGGACAGGCTTCCTGACATTCTAGCAAGCAGCAGATGCTAACACCCCAACACATTTAAAGATACGTTTCCTCATTCAGCTGGTTGCATTACACTAACAATATCCTGAAGAACTGAAAGAACTTTATTCTTTCTGCCTCTGAAAGAATAAAGTTACTGCCCAGTCCTGGTTTCAGCTGGGATAGAGTTAATTTTCTTCTTAGTAGCTGGTATAGTGCTGTGTTTTGGGTTTAGGATGAGAATAATGTTGATAACACACTGATGTTTTAATTGTTGCTAAGTAATGTTTATACTGGTCAAGGACTTTTCAGCTTCACATACTCTGCCAGGTGCACAAGAAGTTGGGATGGGACACGGCTGGGACAGCTGACCCCAGCTGACCAAAGGGCTATTCCATACCATATGACATCATGCTCAGCATATAAATCTGGGGGAAAAAGAAGAAGAAAAGGGGGGATGTTTGGAGTGATGGTGTTCATCTTTCCAAGTAACCATTACACGTGATGAAGGCCTACTTTCCTGGAGATGGCTAAGCACCTGCCTGCTGATGGGAAGTAGTGAATGAGTTCCTTGTTTTGCTTTCCTTATGTGCGTGACTTTTGCTTTACCTATTAAACTGTCTTTATCTCAACCCACGAGTCTTCTCATTTTTACTCTCCCAATTCTCTCCCCAGTCCCACAAGGGGGGAGTGAGCATGCAGCTGTGTGGTGCTTAGTTGCTGGCTGGGGTTAAACCACGACATGCCCATATGTTCTTTTGCTTCTTTTGGGACTGTATTTGTTCACTGCCTGTGAACGATGTGCAAAGGCAGTGATGTGCAGCAGATGCATGGAGACAAAGTTTCTGGCCAATAAAGGGTTATGTAAAAATCTTTCAAGAAATAAAAGTATTGGAGTAAATGTCCTGGCAGCATTTCAGCATCCTGAAATATGTCTGTTTCCCTGGCAATTTCAACCTTGGTGTCTAGTTTAAGTTTGATATGGCATTTTTCTTTCCTGAAGAATTTAGGTGAGAACACTGAGGCCATCTCAACTGAGCCTCATTGGAGATGGTGAGACTTCACACAGGGCCAGGACTAGAACAATACTTTTTTCTAATTCAGGATCACTATGTGTCGTTGTTGTCTACAGCCTCTGTGTTTTCAAATATCACAGAGAAGGGTCCCAGAAATTACAAGACTGAACTGAGTCTATATGTATAGTCAAATATAGGTAAGTGTCTTTTTTATCTATGAGGTCTAACTGTCGGAATAAGGTAGGAGATATCTTTAAGTTCTCCACCACAGATGAGACAGAATGGAAAGGCCTCACTTGATACTACCTGTTGACTAGTGCAGAGGAAGAGACCATTTACACAAACAGGGGTAACAGTTCTTGATATCATAATAAAAGAGTGGCTAAGGCAGATGCCTACTATACTAGGAAAATAAAAGGGTGAACTGTCTTCTCTGTTCAATCACTAACCTTAAGTCATCCCACTTAACTCACTGCTAATGCAGTATTTAGTTATCAGGGAAAATAAGTATTCCTGGGGGATGATTTAGCTCACCTAAGAACTAAGCTGCCAAATAGAGGTATGTCTCACTCTTCGTTCCCCATATTAGCAGCTTCCAATGAGTAAGATCCTCATTTAGGTTATTCAGCTGGGAGTCTAAACACTGGCATGATAAATCCTTCTTTCAGGAAATTTCTTATCTACTTCATATTTATTTACTTCCTTCTTTCACCTTCTACTTTCACCATGAACATAAAAAATACTCAGTCTTTTGGGTTTCATAGTAGCATTCCACAAAGACCAACACAGATAACACTTGATTTTCTATACCCTATTGTGTTGCCTAAAATAAATGAAATTTGACACAGATTTTACATCAGGAAAACGTTGTGGGTACATGTGCACCACTGAATTCATCTGCACTCCTCTTTCATTTCAGTGGTCCAGTGTGAAAAATATCCATATTTGCTAGTTCAGACTGGGTTTGATCTAGAATGAACCAGCTAGCTCCCTTGGCTGGCAAATGCAGGCATGAAACAGAACAGCATGCTTCTGATCCCATAGTCTAGGATCAAACAGATGTAAGCCAGTTGATGACATTTAGCCTAAGAACCAGGATGATTTATATGATATGGATAACAGAGATGGCACAGGCATGACCAGCCTGGTCCAGACTCTTTCTTGATTCTGGATTTTGGAGTCATTTGTGAGGAACAGTTGTTCTTCTTTCTATTTGTATGAAGGGAGGGAGGGAAGAAAAGCAATCAATGAAGAAAATGTTGCAAGAAGAAAATGTCCTGAAATCAAGTGTTATATACTTAACTGATGCATATTATTAAGTCACCTTGTTATTTTTCTGCATTTTTGCCATGAGCAGATTTATTTGGATAAAGGAAAACCCAAGGTACTATTATCAGGCAAATCCCCCCTGTTTTTACTTTTTTAAATAAAAGATTAAATCCATACAACGTTTAAACTTTAATGAGTTCAAGTCTGTTCTAGCCAGGGGTGATTTGTTATCCCAAATCCTTTTGCCATCATATTAATGACTGCTTGCACCAAGGGGCACTCAGGGTAATCCCCCAACTCTAGCAATGTCAGCTCTGCAGTGATTGCTATGTAATTAATCGGAGACTGCTGCTGGAATGAGCACATTGTAATCTGATGCATAATGAAACTTATTAATGGTGTCCTGCATAATTTATGGGATCTAATCATTCTAATGTAGGTATAAGTATAACATGTAAACAGTTTTCTTTCATTAAGTCTATGAACTAACATGCCATGAGAAATTAAGGGCTGGGATCTTTAATTTTGCCAGCTGTTGTTGAATTGGCCCATTTTAGCAGAGATACAGGAGTAATTGATTTCCTGCAAAATCCTAAAAGCAGCCACTGCTACAAGGAATATTTGCAAACATTCCATTACATGGTGTTTGCATTCCTGTTGTGCTTTATATGACTGAGGTTTGAAATCCCACTGGGGCAAGCACTGTATAAACACTGGCAAAGAACAACTTCTATCCCAAGGAGATGACAGTGGCATAAGGACAAAAGGGAGCCAGGAAAGGGAGAAATTATTTTCTTTCTCATTCTTATAAGTGGTGTTTTGAAGAACTGAGAAATTAATAACCAGATGCACAGAAGTATTTAAACAGTTACCTTTCCCAGTTGATATTTCTGTTAAATTCCTCAACTGCTTAGAGATGTAGACATGTTTAAGTACTTGACCAAAATAGAAGATATGTGGCTTGGACCACAGCAAACAGATGAACCAGGATTTAAACTGACATCTTTTTAATCCCGAAGTCTTTATTTTATGAATAAAATAACCAGTTATTTTATAAGTGGTTTTCAAAGTAAGGTTTTTAAAACACTGTAGTTAGTTATAAATATGTGCAGCCACAAGCACTCCTCCCTGGTTTGTTAAAGGAAAAAAGTGCTCCAAACCAAGATCATGTATGCCAAATTTCAGCTTTATTTTAATTTTTATGGTTGTCGTTGTGAACACCTGAATATAGTGGTTTATAATGGCTCGTCTGACAGGTTGTTATAACTTCAATGGCACTAACAATACTACTATAATTAGTGACTTTTGTATAGTGTTAACAAATGCCAGAGTGTGCTACCAGTCTTCCAGATGACTTACCCAGGTTTTAATTAGTGTCTATCTTTCTTTTCTTTGTGGAGACATACACTTACTAAAATGACTCAATGCTTCGCACCATGTACAGGTCAAAATATCCACCTGTCAAGTGGATTTAGAGCTGCATGGAAGGAGGAAACTATTTGTGACATTTTATTAATGGAACAGATTGCATATTTCTCCAAATAGAAATGGGAGGAATTGTGTGACAGATGGATCAAAACCTTCCCGTTCTTGAAAACCAACAGATGAGACAGACTTCTCTCATAACACTAGCTGGATGGCAAGATGCTGATTAACCAGACCTGAATGAATCTTCTGCCCCTTGGCTCTGAGCGTTCATAAGGGACTTATGTATCAGATGATTTTTCTGTATCACATTTTACGTCTTAGCAATATGGATGTTGTGTGTGAGTGTGTACATGTTTGTATATATATATATATATATATACATGCATACACATCAATATAGGCATGCACATTAAACTGTCATTGTAAAATCATCATTCCAGTTTATACTTTAATTTCCACAACAAATTGGTTCATAATCTATGTTTAAATTACTTTTAACAAATACTGGGGTATGTACATTGCCAATACATCTATGTATGAATTATATTCTCTAATATGAAGTGCTACCTATTAAAGATTTAGAGCCTTCATTACATGGCTACTGACTTAATCTTACTAAAAGACAATTTACCAATTCTTGAAACACCTAGCATGGCACGGTAGCCATTGAACAATACATGGAGAAGTGCACTCGTGTAGAGTGGAACTGGAATGGCAGGATTCATTTAAACAAATTGTTAGCTGCACATGAATCATTACAGTCTCCATCCCACTAAGAGTTATGCAGTATTTCACCTAATGGATGTCTTTAAAAAGTCATGGGAATGCCACTCTTCACTATTGTCTCTGTGAGCACAGGAAACATTACCTATTTGAACACATCTCACGGATTTCAAAGGCACTATTTGTAGGGCCTAAAGCTAAAGAATGCTTTTAACTTTTTTGCACTTTGTGTGTGTAAAATGTATATCCCACATATAAAGAACTGTAATTTATTCGTGAAAGAGCTCATCAAAAATCTTGCTGTAACTAAAATGGGAGAAACTCAGAGAAGCTGTTGCTGCAATAATGTACATTCAAGAAGCAATGTCATCATCGAGATCTGGAGTGAAGGACGGTAGCCATATAATACTCAAGCCTCCAGGAGGAATGTGGTAGGTGAACCTAAGTGTGAGGACTGATCCCTTGGTATGTTCCTAGGAAGAGCTATAGAAGTGATAAAAGCACTGAAACAGTTCACACACTCTGCACTGGAAGACAAATTACGTGCATAATGTGTTTTTTTAGCACAGGCAAGTTAAGGGCTTGACACTTTGTAAAAATTCAATGGTTTGTTACACAGAAGTCATAATAGTTCCTCCTGGTCTTAAAATCTCCACATCTGGCATTTATTCCCAAAGAACTGTTCTTGTGGGATGTGCATTTCTATTTCTGTAATGGAGAGAAGATGGTGAAAGAAAGCAGTTCATTGCCAACCTGAGGGTCTACAGGGTAATTTGCATAATACAAATCAATACCACGAAGGCTTTAACAGTTTCACTCTTTAGCTGTTCGTAGTAGTGCTCCATTTATTAGGTCTTTTTTTTTAAGAGAAGGAGGAAATGTGGTAGAGGATATCTCAGCCTTTGACTTCCCAGGAAATACTAACATGCTTAAAGAAGTGTAAAGGACATGATACTGTTAAGGCTCTGTAAGATGTTCCTGGGGCTCATGAAATACTGTGCTAGCTTCAGTACTATCTAGGGCTTCACTGAATATTGCCAGACAACATCCATTCCTAGGCTCATGAATTACACCTCAAACTCTCTTTGTGTTAAGTTGTACCCCAGTGATATAGCATTTGGTGGTAACCAGTTACGAGGCAATTCCTGTGACAAAAAAACTTAACTCCATAGAAAATTGCAGATACATTAACAAGCACTAGTGCAGCAATAACTCCTTACTGCACTCTAAATTGTATGAAGCAGTTTATGACCTCTAGGCTTTTTCCTCCCCTTTTAACTTTGTAATGCTTAATAAAAGTTATACTCAAACCATTACATTGGCTTAAAAATAAGAAATTAATTATGAACACCCCATTTAATGCTGGAAGAGTACAATGTCCACAGTTTCTTTAAAGCATCAGTGAGGTAATTTCACTACTGACAATTGAACATTTATACAGAACACATCTAAATGTGCTCACTCAATGAATCCCTGGAGTGTTTCTGCTTCATTAACTGTTTACATGGTGACCTCAGTATAAAGGTTTTAGCCAGATGAAATGTCTGCTTCACATACTGCCACTGGCAACAGTGGAATAGGTCTGTGATTTTTCATGGTATATTCAGAATTTGGAAGTATCACATCAGCTCACCTAATGCTGCCACATTAGGTACCACATCACGTCTTGTTGTGTTAACCTCTTGACAATTTCTGTAACACTGTAACAGATAACAATGTGTCCCATCTCCAGTGCGCTCCATCTTCCATCAGCAAGAGTCAAGATATTTTCATTGATGTTTCATGGTCATATTTCAAGTATCCCTAATCCCAGACTTTGCATTTGAACAGGCTAACTACTTCACTCTCTTTTAATGGTGCCATTATTTGCCTCATGAATCACAATGTCAAGGAAGCCCATGATATTTAAATTTTATGACACTGTCTTCTGAAGTAACAACTTTCTAACTCAGCACAAAGTGAAGAGGAACAATTTACCTTAGATGAACTGCATTTTGGTTCAGGGAAATAACTCCCAGGAGAACACTGGCTGTCCAGATTATTACCTTGAATATCCCACCATGGAGTTTTGCAGAGCAAGTAACACTTACTCATCTTCTGCTCATATACAACAATATGGATAAATAAATGGCATAAGTTTAAATTTCATGACATAAAATAGTATTTGATAGATGCATTCTAGCTGCCCTGTAACTCACAGTAACTAAGCAGTCCTTCACAATATTGCAGTGTCTTTATTTTGCAGTCAAATGGCTAATGTATCTTTCTGTTGATGAGATAAAACATTGGAGTTTTCATTGTCCCAGCACACAATAATGGCATAATAATTAAACATATGTGGCTGGCAAATGTTCTTTTTTTCCCCTTTTCCATTCATCTTCCATTTACTAGCTATTAAATGGAAAGGTGAAATTTCTTATATGTAGACTATATATAAGATTATAAAAGAATGTCTAATTCTCAGAGGGTCTATAGTTAAGGAAAGCTAGATTATGCTGAATATGGGCAGGGAAATCTTGCTTTTGGCAGGCTCTGTTAAATATGCATAATTATCTGAAGAAATTACTAAAGACCCTCACTCAAGGCTTTACTTCATTTTAAGTTGCCCACTGTATACTACAAATTTTATCACTTCCCCCTAGACACTCTTTCCACAGAAGCAGAGAAGTTTTAGATTGTAATTAGAGAGGAAGACATAGTTTAGTCCTCCGTAAGTATACCATTGCTCCCTAGAGGACAGTTGCTAGTGATGTACAATGTCAGCTGTTAAAAGCCTTGAGTAAGGGTCTTCTGCTGCTTTTTTAAATGCAACTTTGTTATTCAGCAGGAGGAAGATGTGCAGCAAAGTTAAACCACAACAGCTCTGTAGCCATTTACACAACCTGGTTTGTGGAGTCCTCTACGCAGATACACGCTCCTGGCTCAGAGGTCACTTTGGCAAGCTAGCAGTGAGTCCACAGTCACTTCAATGCATTCATTGAAGTTTACTCTTGTAACCGAGTCTGTATTCCCCCTCAAGGACGATATTTCTACGGAAATCTGCAACTCTGACAACTTCTAACACAACAGTACCCTGAAGTATTTCAAGCACTGTGGATTTTACAGCTATTAAAGGTTTCACAATCCAGGAGAACAAAGGGAAGATGTGAAGGCATGTTGGACCAACTCTTTTGATGGTGGAAACTGGCATACCTCCATTTATTTTGATGCTGTAGCATCAGCTGGTACTGGCTGAGGAAACAGCCATGAAATAATAAAACTTGGGATTTATTCTAGGAGTATATTCCTTTGTGGGTCTGTTTCTGCCTGCCACTTTCTCTTATTTTAAGAAGAAAACCTATAGAGAGAAGGAATCTATGTTTTAGAAATTTGCTTTAAGAGTCAATAATATTCAAAAACGAACCAGTTTTTTATGCTTTCAATAGATGGTTATTCCCCATTCTAGATCTCAGGATTTGAACTGAATCACAATGAGTCTCTTAGGAACATTTAGGTTTTCATGATTGAAGTTTTTAATTATGTTGTGTCTTCAAAATGTTTAAGCACAGAAAAACTATAAAGACATTTTTACATCTCTTATCCTCTACCTTAGACATAAATGGGACCTTAATTTTCAGGGGCCTTCTGCAGACCACATTGCAGTGCAAACCAGTATGCTTTTAACTTGTATGAAAACATTATAAAATTAATATTGCAATTCCTAAAAATGACTAGTTGGCACAAAAATGCCTGTTATTTTGTATAGTCATGTGACATGATTACATATGTAAATACCATCTACTCAAAGCATACAGATGTGGATTCTTAGTTATAGTGATTTATCTAAACAAAAAAACCCAACAAAATTAAAATCTTTTGATTTTAGGGAAGCAAAAATATGAAGATGTGCTCAACTAACCAGAATATTTCCTTCTGCCTGAAACAGGTTTTCCCTTCCATTTCAATTTCAAAACAATTTTTTTTTTCAAACACAGTAAATTGAAGTATATTTTCCCTGAATTTTTCAAAAAAATTAATTTTCATTTCTTTTTTCCATAAATTTAAAATGTTTCCTAAACCCAGCCTAAATTCATTGATTGTAAATACCAGCAAGTGCCATTTATTTTAAAAAAGGGGAAGAAATCACTTTGAAGGAATATGTTGTCAAGCTTGTGAGGCTGCATCACATTGGTCACAGTTATTATATTACAGATGGCACTTTCCATCTATCCTCTGACAAAGTGCAAATGAAGACTGTTTCATTTAGGTCTGTCATGTAGATGAAAAGTCAGAAAGCAGACTTTTCTTTTCCTCTAACTTAAAAGGTAAGTTTACTGGAAGAGAGAGGAGAGGAGAGGAGAGGAGAGGAGAGGAGAGGAGAGGAGAGGAGAGGAGAGGAGAGGAGAGGAGAGGAGAGGAGAGGAGAGGAGAGGAGAGGAGAGGAGAGGAGAGGAGAGGAGAGGAGAGGAGAGGAGAGGAGTAGACCTGTTATTTTCTCACTTGTAGTGAGGAAAGGAAGTTTATAGAGACTTTAAACTTCATTCAACATGAGATTTGTAGCCAAGGAAATGTTCAGCAAGTGTATATGCCTCTTTTCTGATTTGAAATCATCCTCAAATCAGGTTAGAAATGTTCAAGCCTTGATTTTCTCTTACTCTAAAAGTTGTGTTCTCATTTCCATCATTTTAAAATCATATAAAGTTTAATGATTAAGCTTTTAGTCACACCTTATACAAGTATAAACAGAGTAGAAATATAATAAAGGAGAAGGTGAATATCACTTTTTCCATTGTAGTAATGCCTTATCCTGTCTGGGAGTGGGACCTCTGGCAATAACAGGTTCACATGGAAACAGAAACCCCTAAATGAAATTGCATTACATGTGTGGCAGAAGATTACAAGAAAACAGCTCTTCCTTCTGTGTGGGATCCTTCCACTGCCCATGACTTCTACATTAACCCATATTGTCCTACCTGGTTTTGAAGTATTGTTTTCAACCCTATATTGGCATCTCTCTGTCTCTTTTAGGGGATCAAATTTACTTTTAGACTTATACTCCATTAGCTCCACATCTTAGTTACTTCTACCCTAGTTCAGTATCTTTTCATGTGGGTTTTACTGATGTGACAGCTGCCAAAAAGTTTTGCTTATGTGCCTGTTGTTTATTCCTGTTGATCCGTTAACCACCCCACCTTGACTGATCAGAGCAATTTGAATAATGTTCCTTGTTACGGAAAATCTATCCACCCATTGGCCATTCTACAGAATCTGTTTATGTTTGGGAACTGATGGAACAGGCATAACAGGAACTGCAAGCAACCTTCACGTGGGAGGTAAGGCCTGGCTGTCACCTCCACACACTAAAAGCATAGTCTTTTGAGTTTGTCCTGAAGTGAAGACTAAGCTAGTGAAAAGGAAGAGGATGAGGTGGAAGCTTTGTCCCACCTGTTACCCAGCATCTCAAGGGTTAGCACACTCCAGTAGCATAGGAGACCCAGGTTCAATTCACTCTTGCTTTCCAAATCATATCAGCATAGGACTGAAGGAGATATGGGTCACCAAGTCTTGCTCTCTGTTATTGCAGTGGAGTGAATCACTTTTATTATTCCCTTCACAAACATGTGAATCATTACTGTTTTGATTTAGGAGCATTCAAAACCCCATCCTGCCAAGTCTCAAATGCACTTTTGACTTTTACATAATTCACGGTCATAAGAACAACAAGAGTCTCTGCTGGTATAATTTTCTTCACTGTAGGGAGCATGCATATTTTAAGATTGCTCAGTGACTGGACTCTTAAATTTGCTTAGGTTGCTGTTAATTAATTGTGCTGCACTGAAGTCCTGGCAGGTACCAAAATGACATTTTCAAACTTTTACGACATGTTAATATTGCAAATATAATTAGGAAGAACTGATAAGGAAGGTTGAAGTACGTTGAAAATGTAAATGGCAAAAGTCCAAATGTAGCAAAAATTGTGGTATCAAAAATTGTAGTAGCTTTGTTTCCTGAAGAAATCAAAATATTAAGATCTAACCATTTAAAACCAGACTTTGACCACAGTTTCTGATAGACATTTGATATTCTTGTGAGCGTTTACATTCAGTGGGGATTTAATACTGATTAATTCAGATATATCTAAGGAACTGAAAGTGTCTGTCAGATTTTTTCCAGTATTCCCATGCACACAGACACAATAAACAAAAAAAAGAACATAAATCATCAAAATCTCATGACATATGAAATTAATTTTAAATTAATATTATGATTTTTTTTAGGTCATTATAAAATCAGGGATGCATTACTATAGTAACCTTGCATTTCTATTACAGTTTTCTCCTCCTCCTTACACCTCAAAAATAATGCTAAAAGCACCTTCCTGTTTTCATCATCTGTCTTCTTTTTTTAGACAGAAATCCCTTTGAGACAAGGACTATGTCTCATTCTAGACTTGTGCTGTACCTGACACACATCTCCATCCTGAGGCTGGTTTTGACCGCTACCCTCTATAGTGTTATAATAACAATGCAAATAGCAACAATAAAAATTATCTTTTTTGTTCTTTTTTATAAGCAAGTGACAAAATTCTTAATGTTTTCTGCCTAGTTTTATTTGTCAAAAAGATATATAAAACAGATTATAATTTGCAAAGTAATTTCTTAGGTTAAATTTGTAGACCATAAGTATCTATTTACTACCCTGTCCATGGAACTCGCACAAGATTATAATTTATGCAAAAAGGAAAGTCATGTGAATTTGTTTCAAACAGTGGGCGAAAAAGAAGCAAATTTTGAGATCCTGCCCCTGCCATTTAAATATTTATTCCTCATATAAACAAACACAGATGTTAATAAAAAATCCAACCTTGTCAGAATTAGCGCATATGAGGTGCCTTTGATTTGATCTTAGTCCAACTGTACTGAAATGTACCAATAGTGATGCAATCACATGTGCCAGTAGCTTTTGCATCATTAATTTGGCTTCCACAATCAATAAGGTTTTATGGGTCCCTAAAGTGATTAGCTTGTGGACTGATATACAAGGCAAGAGCATTTTGTATCTAGATATTAAAACTATTAATTGCCCTGATGCTATCAAAGTCATAATCTAGCCCAGCAGAAGTGCTTGAGTATAATGTCCTAGTACTCCCCAGATACTTGGATGCTTATTTTAAATGTGGATTAGCATATCATATTTTCATAGGTCAGTGAAGATACGAGTATCATGGAAAAAAAGTTTTAAAATTGTAATCAAGGCTGAGAAGGTTACATGTAGAAGCATAGTAAATAACAAGGATGATACTTAAAATTTTATAGTGATATTAATTGTCCTTAATTTTCTTCTATTTTTTTTCTCCTGAAGAAATATTCTGAAAACACTACAGATGCAACAGGGCACTGACAGGACACAGCCTCTGTTGCTTGACTGGAGAAAAAAGTGCAGAAGTGCAGAAGTGCAAAGTCTCCATCTTATCTTCAGAAGACAAAAATTTACCTATGGTCTCCTGCTCCTCATCCATCTCTAATGGAGGTACTGAGATACATTCCCACATCCTTTCCTGTGGATGGAGGTCATGAAGAACAGCTGTTTCCCTCCATTCACAAAGCCTATGCCTTGGATGTTTTCACACAACTCAGTTGTTTCCTCTCTGTTACTCATTTACTGGATGAAGCTGATGGAAGTAATCATAAAAACCCAGTCTGAAGTGTCTATAGCACTTTCACAGCAAGAAAATGGTCTAAAGTTTATCCCAGTTTTCTTGATAGCTGTCTGAATATAGCATTAAGAAAGGAAGTTTAATTTATACAACCAAAAGCTGATATTGGCTGTATCATTTTTATAGTTAAGCTATAACATTTCTTGTGACCAGACAGATCTATCTGCAGATTTTAAAATCATTGCTTGATTGCCCTCTTGCAGTCTGCATTGAGATTGTATCTCCCAGATACTTATTTAGGATTTTGTAGACCATGATCCTACACTTCTGTAGGCAGTATAGACACACAACAGATATGGCCCTTGCCCAAAGAGACTGTAAAAGCAATCCCTGTTTCCATCCCTTCTTAGCAGGAACTTGGTCTTCATACTGCTGAACACAAGTGTAGGAATAGCTCCCAGCACAATTATTCCTGAAAATATAAGAATGACAATTAGGTCATTTACATCACCTGGTGTTAGAAATTATAAAGCTAAATGGTTAACGGTCTTTTGGGGGTTTAGACTTCCTAATAGCTATGGAAGACAAGAAGGTACCTCCAGACTAGTCAGCTGCTACTCCAGTCACAGATAGCTGGCAAAGTGGCAACTCCTGTCATCCTAAGTCAAGGGTCTAACACATGAGAGGAAGTTCTGCCTGGAGATACGTCTATCAAATAAGCAACACTTGGAAAGTCTTTAGATTAGAAATGAGATTCATCTAAAGAAACAGGGGTGTCTGATGCAGCCGACTGTCAGCTTAGGCTCTCTTCATCATTAAAGGAGAGCTATTTGACACAGTCAATGGAGTTTAGAAATCTCACTTGCAGTTGTGTAGGGACAGGTGAGGTAACTCCAGACACATATATTGCAATATGCTATATCCAGGAATGAGGAGAGGTAAATTAACATATGACCTCTTGATACAAAAAGCAAATTTTTCAAAACACTATATGTTCTATCAAGCACTAAAACATTAATTCTAGTTGTAGTGCCTGTTGTTATCCTCATCGGGAACAAAGCTTAGCTGAGGTTTTCCTGTGTAATCTCCAAAAGTTTCCAGAGGTCTATTTCTGCTTTTCCCAAAGACTGTTTTTCTCACCCATCATAGTCCTGCTCTACTGCAGCTACTTATCACCCTGATTAAAAGGGCTAGCACTGGCCATACAGACAGGGAAGCATTTTGAAAGCTAGATCTGGCCAAGGACAAGAAACACAGCTGTAGAACATGACTCATTGCAAAACTCATTTTCTTGTCCCTCAACAAGCTCTTTACAGAGAGTCCTATAGTTACCTCCTGCTGTTTCACTAATACCTATGTGTATCAACCAACCCAATATGAACTAGCAAATCTATTTACTCAACTGGTGGTTAAATAAATAAATAAATACATCCATTTGTAAATGTTCAAGAAGCACTCACTTTCCCATGGGCTATAGAGATAAACTGCTAAGATAAGTGAGAGATGCAGAGAAATTAAAAAAAAAAAACAACAGAAACAAAACCAAAAAAAACCCAACCCATATTCTCAATATTCTTTATCCATGACCAGGTGAGAAGTGTGACTTAAGTCATGGGAAGTTATACATTGCCAAGATGAAAACAGCATTAAATTACACAAACACTTTCTTCAGTTGCAATGCAGAAAAGTGCAGGGTTGCATAATCACTTCATCCTTCATTTCAATATATATCTTTGAGAGAAGAAAAATTGCAGCCAGAGTTTTGAGGCTATAAAATTTATAAGGTCTTCTGTTTTAGCTTTTCAGTAGATCCACTACAGTGGTTGCAACCTGTCCCTTCCAGAAGCCCTTTCAACCAGTACATAATAATTGTATTATTTAGCATGGCATTCCCAAGCCTATTGATTTGCTTTCATAGGAGAGCTGATCCTCTGCAGACTTGTATGAACATGATGGATCCTGACCAACCTGCACTCTGAGGCCTGATTCAGCATCTTCATTCGGGTTGAGCAGTGACTTACAGATGGCAACTGGTTGCAAAAGGCCAGGAAAACCAGTTGTGTCAACTCCACAGAGTTTACAGGTCTTCTGTAAAGGTTCAGAATCTCCTCCCCTGCTATTTTGTCACCTCTCTCAAATTTTTTATGCCTTGAATGAAGTCACGTGTCAGGAGAAAGAACCTCAGTTGCTTGAATTTCAGGTAAGGCAAAGTGAATGTCTCTTTTTTATTACTGGTTAGATTTGAAGTTTTCTAAGGCAGGAAGGTGTCTTTTTGGTCTGTGTTTGCACAGACCTTTCACAATGCCATTCTGGCTTTCAGCAGTGAGGTAAGACAAGAATAACAAGGGGAATACATTTTCTTCTCACATTTAAATACATGACCTACCTGTCCACCCAGTTCACTGTTTGAACCAATTCTAAGTGATAAACCACAATACTCCACTCTCTTAAACAGCTGCTTGTACTGAGTAAAATTTCTTCCTGTTAAACTCCCTTGATTTTGATGGGCTTTTGGCAGGGATAAACGTGGCCCTGAATGTCTAACCTATGCCTTGGACAAGCAAGCAGAACTAGGGAATTGAATTTATTCCCTTTGCCTTGATTTGCAAACTGAGCAGTAATCTGCACATTTAATTCTATCCTTTGCATATTATTTTCTGAGCAGAGACACAATTGGCTACAGATTTGACATCTTTGTGACAGTGAGTCTGTGGCAGTGCTGAAAAGAAAGGGGGAAGCGGCAGGGTCATGAAGAGGACAAAAGGAAAAAATAGCTGTCTAAATCATATATCATTAAAGTGATGCTCATTGAATTACCTCTCTCAGGGCCTGTCAAAACATGTGGTGCCCTTGCAATATGATGTGAATTAAATGCCTTCTGGCCCCTGAAATATTATTTTCAAGGCCAAATGTGTACTTTCACAGTTTCCCTCCAGTAACTACTAAGAAACATTTGAAACATGCTGATTGACTCCTACGATTAGCAAAAACAACTCAGGAAGACAGCAATGTGTGGTAACTGCCTTTTGAGGCAAAGGCAGGACACATGCCTACTTGCAGGCCTTCGGTGATGGTCACTGATAGCCCCATCCACTGAGAAACTGATCAACACAGCAAGTTGCCCCTGAGAGAGAAAACGCAGGTAGTATCAGCTCACTGAATCGCTTCAGTAATTATCGTCTTGTTTTGTCCTCTGTGAGCAGGGAAAGGGTGGGAGACCCCATATAGATGTCAGATGCTCCACCTGCTTGAGGATACAAGGCTCTTTGAGGTCTGCAGCCACCACCTTAGCAGACAGCCCACTGCAACAGTTCTATGAAGTCTGCCTTCCTCCCAGCCCCTCAGACCATTGAGGTACCAGAGGAATATGCTTCTGTCTTCTCTCCCAGTGAAGTTTTGAATTTTGGTTAACTTTTGCCAATCAGGAGTTTTGCCTGTGTTCACTGCTGCTGTTATATGGTGCTGTAATTTGGTTGCTGACCAAAGAGTGCAAGACCTACTATATATAAGTAGAAAAAGTTGGCAACTCCCTGAAAGATTTTTTATAATTTCAAAATTTGTCAGCTGTGTCCATCAAGAGGCACACTGATTTCTCAGCTGCTCTGTGCAGCCTCAGGGATTTGTCCAGAAATTGGTATCTGCAAGACAGGGACAAATATAGTTAATACATGAAGAGGTGAAATCTTACATACAGTGGTGTGCTGTCAAAGAATATGACTTTATGGAGAAAAATTGTACCATTATTCATCTTAGACATGTGAACATTTGCGGAGGAAGGGGTGTGACCTCAATGAGAAATTCAGGCATTCAAAATTCATAATAATATCCCTCCAAAATTCTCACATTTAACACATTTAAGGTAATAAGAACTGAGTTCTTTCTCTCCCTCTCTTTCTCCCCCCCCCCCCCCTTTTTTTTTTTTTTTTGAGCCTGTAGGGTACATTTGGATTATGCACATAAGCTTTTCTCTGAGATTATATTAACTAGACTTTTATCTACTTCTCTCACTGCTTTTTAGTGAAAGCTGCAGTGGACAGATAATCTTTTTTTCATTCTTGAAACCACAGTTTTGAAGAAAATAAAAATATTGTGGTGCCTGCAACAGAAATGCTGAAACCAACACCACATTTATTCATGTTAATTATAACAGCTTCATGATTTCCAGAATAGGCATAATTTTTCAACCCAGAATTATGGCATGAAAATCTATGTGTCACCATTATGTATAGAAGCCCCCTAACATCTCTGTGAATTAGATATTATCATCTTTGATTTCCTAAGGAAAGTTACATGAACTCAACAATATGGAGTTGACTTGAGTAACCTGAGAGAATACAGCATCTCAGTGATAGAGGTGTAGAGCTCAGAACACTTCGATCCTAGTGCTGTTTTCCATCTAAACCTGCCATGGATATCTCCAAAATCCCTTGTATGTCCCAAATGAAAATTTATTTTTCAGTGAGTTATTTTTTCTAGCAGTACAGGCCTGCAGAACACCACAGTAGATTTTTAGTGTTTTGTTTTGTTTTTTTTTTTTTCTTATTCCATTTGACTTAAAGCAATGCAGTCTATTTTAAGAAGGAGGGGCAATAGTGACATCTTTTGTATTCTGTGAATCTTGCAAAAATCATGTCCAGGAAATGAAGGAGAGATCAAGGTCAGGACACTTGGTGCTTATGAGGAAAAGCTTTACTATATACCACACTGTCAGTGCAACACATAGAGAGGCCTCCCCAAGAGAAGAGAATGATAAGAGTTATTTTCTTACCCTTTCATAATATCCCTGTAGTAGTTGACAGCATCTTTAGCAGAGAATGATTATTTTTAAACACATTTCTCTTTTATTTAGCAATTACTAACAGTGAATGAGACTGTATTCAGTATTTAAGAACAGCACCTGTAAGCAAATTTCTTATTCATGAACAGTTGTATTTATTTTTATGGTCCAGCAGATAGTCTGTGTATAATCTCTTTATATATTCCTATTTCAATAATCTCAGTTTTATAGCAATCTTGTAATGGAAGATCTGTTTTCTTCATGAAGCAGTTGAGACCTCAACACAGGTATCCCTCGGGTGAATTTATTATTATGTATATCTAGAAATACACAGGATAGTGAGTAGAGTTACCAGCTCACACCAGGAACCCAGTGGCTGTGTTTCAATGGTTTTATAGGAGTAGTCCCAGGAGTCCCCATACCCTTATCTTCATATCACCTTACTGCTTTCATATCAGCCCCCAGAGTTGTCTAGGGAAGAGCAAAAGAGAAAATGTATTGGCATCCAGACAATCTGCACAGCCAGACCATGATGCCTGCAGTCTCCCTAGGTTGAAAGCCTGACAGAGAGATCCTTGACCTAAGTCATAGACAGAGTTAGTAGGAAACTGGGGAAGGAAGAGTCCAGATGTTCTGGCACATAGACTGTTATCCTGGTCACTGCACCTCACTGCCTCCAAAATAAAAAATATTGCTCAGTGTTTGAATGTTGTTTAACTTGTGTTCCTTGGTAGGAAACAGATTTTGGAGTACTGGCGTCATTTATGAGGACTGACTAGTTCCCATAATAAGTATGGCAGCAAAATATCTCACACATTTTCATCCAGAAAGCCTGAGGAACGTTCTTAACTTGGTATCTCACCTCTTTTGTCTTCAGACTGTGATCAAATGGACAAAGCGTTTGAATTTTTGATCTTCTGAAACGCTTTATTATTTATTGGTAATTTCAAGGTGCTGAGCTCTCTGTGAAATGCTGAGCACCCTGACGTTTCAGTGATTGCCAATTAAAGGTGTGCAGCACCTTTCAACACTGTGACTTGTAAGAGCAATTGTGTCGAAAGGGAAAAGAAGTCTTGTGCTGTTAATTACAAGTCCAATTAAAACACAACCAGCATCAAAATAACAGGTCAACAAGAAGCTCAATGCACAGTACATTTGACATGTATAAAAGACAAATATGCCTTTTTATTAGTCTGAAGGTTAACGTGCTCATTAGATTATAGCAGTTCCTTATGCAATTGCACCCGTGTCCGCAGTATGACATATAGCAATCAACAGGAACATTTCAGGGATGAAATAAGAGGAAAAAAATAAAATAACTGTTGAGCACGAACAGTTAAAAAGATAAACTGGACAGAAATTTCATTTTTGCAGACATGGCAGGCCCATTTCATCAAGGAAAAAAATAATTTTTTTTGAGATTCAAGTAAAATAGTAAGGCAAGCTGGCTTAAGAGGCACAGAGATGCAGATTTGGGCTGACAATGTTTATGATGACCGCAGCTTTCTAGTTTTCCCCCTTTACCCTAACATGATTACTTTTGACTGGGCAAATCATGTTGTTCTTGTTGTAATGTCATTGCAATTTATGGTTCCATAAGGCACTTGAATAGATTTTTTGTTTTTATATGCTTTACATTTCATTTTAATGCCACCCAAGGAAATTACATACCTAAAGCTGTGCGTGTTACTTTTTATTAAATACCAAATGGTATAATCTTTTTTTTTTCCCTGTTTCTTGATTACAATCAGGATGTGTTTTAGATTTTGTTATGGAATCACTTTCTACCTCAATTAGAGCCTTAAGGTTAATTTCCGCTTATACTTCACACTAAATGTCAAACTTAATGCAGGTTGTATGTGAATACAGGGGAAAACCCATCCACAAGGGGCAGATGTGGCTTTGTGGGGAGCTTTATACACACCGTCAAGCAAAATTTTGATCCTGGAATGGATGAAATGACACAGATTGCATGAAGTCCATTGGGAGATTCATAGCAATTTCAAGTGAAGCGTACTCAGGCACCATGACAGTAGTAGAAGATCTTACCATAAAAAGTATACTATATATAAACTGTAGATGAGGACTGCTCAGCCAGTCTACATGGAATTCACTCAGTGTGTGGAAAATAATGTTTTTAGTGAAACATCCCTCTCTCCCTCATGGCCCCAGTCCCTGCAACCCGATGACGCATTCTGAGGAAACCTTTTAGAGAATCACATGAAGATAAAGGCTTCCATTGCTCCAAAAGATTTGGATAATTATTTTTTCTCCTACTTACTGGTTTGAAAAGTTTGATCATTTCTCAGATGAAGATACTTGAAAGGCTAAAGGATCTAAAGAAGAAAAAAAAATCAAAATGCTTACAAAGATAAGATTGCTCATTAATATCTTTGTAATGAATTATTTATTCTACAAACTATAGCAGAATGTAAATAAGAAAACACTGATGTTACAGTCATTTTCTGAGTGCAAAAGCTTTGCCACATCCAAAATCTTCAGATTCATGTAATGAATTGTATAACACCTCATGACAGCAAATATTATCTCATGGAAGGAAAGACAGTTTTGTGTGGAAACCTCAAAATAGCATCTTTTCTTTATGTAGCTCTGGTTAGAAAATCTATATTTTTTTTCACTTTAGAAGAGTTCATTTTTTTATCCAGTTTTTTTTTTTTTTTTTGTCTTCATAACAGGTTGATTTTTCCTGCAGAAATCTTTTTTCTTTCTTTTTTTCCAGGGGAAAAAAAAATCAAAACCTCAAATTTGAACAATTTTCACATAAAGTTTTCAGTGAGTTCTACTTATTGGGGTAAAAGATGTAGCAATGAATATTATATTCATGCTCTACTTTTTTAATATTTTCACTCTCTTCTGAATTATTAATAAAGAAGTGCTCTCGATGTCTGTAAGAGGAAGGGAATTTTACTCTTGCCTTTTAGAAAGCACATGAGAATCTAATATGCAAGACAGTTACTGAGGGAGTGAAGTAACAGCATGTAAGATTAAAACATATAAAGAAAAAAATAATTACTGCAGGCCTTATAAGCTATTAATGTATATCTTTATTCATATCCCATTGCAAGCTAATGTTTTTGTAATAAAAAAGAGCGTACACCCCCCCCCCCCCATACACCCCTACATAAATATATACACAGAGTTATAAAATAATAATTTATAAGGGTAACCCAATGGGAAACCAGCAGAGATATTCAGATTTAACTGACAAGAAGTAGCTGCAAAGCTTCAGTTCTGATACATACCTAAGGGGCAACATTTTAGAAAAGAACTAAAAAGAAGATATTGTATGACTGTTAATAGAGTTTTATTTCCAAAGGGAAAATATGATCAACTGCTTTGCATCCTAGGCTGCTTTTTTTTTTCTTTTTTTTTTTTTTTTTTAATTTCAGTGAAAGTTGGAAACAAAATTATCCTAACGTAACCAGTTGCTCCCTTTTCATATACTTCTGTTAAACTACATGAAAAAAATAAGGGATGGTGGGTAATGAAGTTAACAAAGCCATACTCAGATGATGTGTGATGAACAAGGCTCAGTGCCAAACATTTTTAGTCAAGTCAGGCTATTCATGTTCATGTACCATAAAATCTGCTTTTACAAGGATAACTATAATATTTGCATTAGAAAGGAACAGATGAAATCTTAAAATCTTTGTTTGCATCTATCCTGAGTACCTCTATAGTGATATATGAAATGAGAATGCATATTTTAACTTTACATAAATCTCGACTCCATAGTTGATGAAATTTTATAATGGGTTACTTATTATCTGGAGGGCCAGGAGGCCAAGATCTGTCTCTTCTTGCAGTAACACATTACTCAAGGGCAGTCTTTCGAGATCTCAGGCCAAACCCCAAATTTCAGACATTTTATTGAGTTGCTCAAATTAAGAGGTTTTCTCCCTTGGCTTTACCTTTAATAAATCAAGAGCAACAAAGCAATACCTGAAGGCATGAGCCAATTTCAGATCTGTTAATTTTGATCATTTTGGACGCCTCTTTCTCACCAAGAAAGCCAGGCTATCTGAGGCACCACTGGATGGTCTAACGACAACTAGGTGAAAAACTCATTCCAAACTTTTTGAATAAGAAAAATACACACTTTTTCCTTCCCTCCTCCCTCTTTCTCTCTTTTTCTCTAACCTCAAGTCAAGATGAGAGACTCTGAAATCTTAACAGTGGTTATGAATTGAGAAGTGGAAAAGAAATCATTGTTTCAGGTGGGTTAAAGCATTTTTAATATTCTATATTATTAAAATTTTATTTTTCCAATCTCTTTGTGTTAACTTGTATTATATTTCAATTTCAGTAAAAGTCAAGTACAGGAACTGAAATTTAAAAAAAAAGAAAAAAAAAAGTAGTAATTGTTCACACTGGGAATTACCTTAAAACAACATTTGTTTGTAAATAGTTTTGATTTCAATCCCTGCCAGAAAAAAAGAAAAAAAAGATCTTTAAAAAAAAAAAAAAGTCATGGTCAGATCTAATCTGTAAGTCTCCCATTCTCCTCTTCTTTGAGTACCTTAAACCTTTAGCTAAGTAGGTATTTCAGCTGCATCACTAAATTGAAATGACCGTGCTGTTTATGAGCACATTGAGTCTGAAATCTGGAAGACATATTGGTAAACTCAATAATGAAGCTTTAAGATAAGGTTAGTCAAGATGTTCCAGAATGCAAAAGTTTTGCAAGAGATAGATACCTTGAAAAACATTAACATAGCTATTCCCCCAAAGCAAAGTGAGATTATCTCAATATGCAAAGTGAGACTGAACAGACATAAAGTGTATTTAGCACAAGACGACAGATTTTGGAATTGGAGAGCTCAGCAGATCATATAGTCCTCTTCTCTGACACAGCACTTTCTGGAAGTGAACAAGCTAAGTCAACTGTGCCTCTGAGGCCAAGGAAGCTCGCTTAAAGAAATGAAGACTGATAACTACCTAAAGGAGACCATTAGTCATTCATTTAACTGCCACTACACAGATTACTGTGAAAGAAAATCTTCTGAAAAAGTACAATACCTAAACTATGAGTCCAATATTATAATATTTCACTCTTACATGGCATTTTTCATTGCAAGAAACCCCAAAGCACTTCATAAATAGCATGCACTAGAACCATGCAGAGCACAGCTATAAACTTAAGTATGGTGTGACTGCTCATAGGGATGTTTTAGCCCAGACTTCTGAGCAAACACACTACTTTCATTTACTGTAAATTATTGCATACATAGAAAGAAACACAACCAAGTTTTCTTATACTTACAGTTGGCATAGATGTATTGTCCTGGTTTTAGCTGGGATAGAGTTAATTTTCTTCTTGGTAGCTGGTATGGGGCTGTGTTTCGGGTTTAGGATGAGAACAATGTCGATGATGATACACTGATGTTTTGGTGCTTGCTAAGTAGTGCTAAGTAGTTGCTAAGGGGCGCTCACACCAGTCAAGGACTTTTCAGCTTCCCATGCTCTGCCGGGTGCTCAAGAAGCTGGGAGGGGGCACAGCCAGGACAGCTGACCCAGACTGGCCCAAGGGCTATGCCATACCATATGGCATCATGCTCAGTATAGAAACTGGGGGGGAGTTGGCTGGGGGAGGAGCAATGATCGTTGCTTGGGGGACGTGCTGGGTATTGATTGGCAGGTGGTGAGCAATTGTACAGTGTATCGCTTGCTTTGTATTACTATTGTACTATTATTACTTATTATTATTGTTATTCTTACTACTACGACTGTTCTATTTTTATTTTACTTTAGTTATTAAACTGTTCTTATCTTAACCCACGCGTTTTCCTCTTTTGCCCTTCTGATTCTCTCCCCATCCCACCAATGGGGGAGTGAGCAAGCTGGGGTTAAACCACGACATGTATAAACAAAAGTGCCTGGACTTTCTCAGATGACAACCATCTGATAGCTAGCACCCATGAACTCCAGGCCACATGCAAAGTGTTATAGTTTCTCTTAAACAGAAATCTGCCCTATTAGCATCATATACAATGAGGTTTGTTGTATTGTGCAGAAACAGGACTGAAGCTAAGAAATCTTAATAGAGCATCTAGGTCGGACCTAAGGTTGATTCACAGGAAATCTCTGTGGTCCCTTCTTCTCCTTTGGTCTATCCTTTTGTTGTAATTTGTTTGCACAGGAAATTATTTCTTGTACAAATCTTGGAGCAGAGAGGCCAATCAACAGGATTGTAACACATTGAAATTACTATTGTTCTTGAATGAATTGTAGATTGCTACTGTGAGGCAAAGATTTTAATGAAAAAATCTTTTTCACAGGAAGAAATGCAGGGAAAACAGAAAGCAATAAGTATTGGGTAAAACAAAGGTTTTAAAAAACTATTTTTCCTTTCTCATACAAGTCATTGAAGAAATAGAGAAGAGTTTGAATATGGTAGAGTTTGTGAAATGTGCTGATACAGTATTCATGTGCAGATGGAGTAGTCTTGGGAAGAATGATGTTATTGAGCAATCAAGACAGTTATCTCTGGATGGAGCAATCACAAACGATTAATGACAAAGAGATACATCTAATAGTAACGGGATAAGACATAGAGAGAAATTCCTCCCAGCTTAAGGAAAAAAAAACCTCTTTCGAATAAAAATCTTAGTAATTGGATAGATCTCACAGGAGGAGCCACAGAATGTTATTTTTTGGGTTCTTAAACAAACGCGGTCCTAGTGTAACCTCAATATGTCAAACTCCAGGAACTCTTCTGCTCTGTTGTGCTCTATTATTTCAGTCATCAGTGACTGATAGTTCACCTGTACTACAATTAATGGAGAGATCTTTAAAAAGTTTTTTTTTTTTTTTTTTTAATACAGTTAATGTTCAGCATTTTTTTGACTTATATAACTGAGTTATGGAACTTTTGGTTTCACACTGGTTCCCAGGGAAGGATGTGCAACCCAAACAGCTCCTTAGGCCATCAGACTACTTGTGTTGGCACTTACCCATTTAGTAATGTCAACATCCATTTTGCGATGTTGAGAACTAGACTAATAACAAAGATTCATAACAAGTGTTCAGTCGTCTTTCCCCCATATGCTTTGCAGCATATATGACTTCAAGTACCAAAAGTAGTCTTTTTCATTAGAGTTGGCCATTTTACATGAAACCAGTGATTCAAACTGAGCCCTCATGCCTTTTGATGCAATTTGGCTGCCAACTGCCTTCCTCTTCTTCCTGAAAGGAAATTTCATTTTGGTTGTTTGGAGTGTATGTGATCCACATAGTGCTTTGGGGAGCTTTTTGGTTATAAGGAGTCACAGGATGGGAAATGTCATTATTCTGAAAAGAGGAATCCAATGTTTACAACCACCCTGAGATCTAGATTGCTTTTCTGGAGGTAGCAGTGTACACACTCCTTGGGCTTCCCACTACTGGAGGTGGAAGGCATTTCTTTATGGAAATCATGTTGTCTCTGTCAGCTGCTCAAATAAAGCAGATTCTCCTGAATTGCCTCTGGAAGAGTAACATTTCAGATATTCAGAAATTAGCAGGTGCTAGTTTGAGCACACTGCTTCCCTTTATGTGGTAATTAGCTTGGATTAGGCAAAACAGTGGGTAAATCAAGAAAATCTGAATTGCTGAGCAGGTAAAAAAGTAGGAAAATCAGAGTATAAGAATCTTGGAATGAAGAGAATGTGAATGTGAATGTGAATGTGAATGTGAATGTGAATGTGAATGTGAATGTGAATGTGACCCATCTCATTAACACATTGCTCAGAGGCTGGTGCCAGAGGCGGAATTTTGGGTTTCTCGATCATGGGGCAGTTCACATGGCACCAGGCCTGCTGGAGACAGATGGGGTTCACCTGTCGCAAGGGGGGAAAAGGATTCTGGCTCAGGAGTTAGCAGGCCTCACTGAGAGAGCTTTAAACTGGATGTGAAGGGGGAAAGGGATAAAACCAGGCTTGCTAGGGAGGAGCCTAGGGGTGGCATGCCTGTGTTGGAGAAGAGATCTATAGCCCAACTGAAGTGCATTTACACCAATGCACGCAGCATGGGCAATAAACAGGAGGAGCTGGAAGCCACTGTGCGGCAGGAAAACTATGATGTGGTCACCATCACGGAAACATGGTGGGATGACTCGCACAACTGGAGTGCTGCAATGGCTGGCTACAAGCTCTTTAGAAGGGACAGGCAAGGAGGGAGAGGTGGTGGGGTAGCCCTGTATGTTAGGGAGTATTTTGCTTCTATAGAGCTCAATGAAGGTAATGATAAGGTTGAGTGCTTATGGGTAAAGATCAGGGGGAAGGCTAATAAGGCAGATATCCTGGTGGGAGTCTGTTACAGACCACCCAACCAGGATGGCGAAACAGACAAAGTATTCTACAAGTGGTTGGCTGAAGTCTCACAATCTCTAGCCCTTGTTCTCGTGGGAGACTTCAACTTACCAGATATCTGCTGGAAATACAACAAGGCTAAGTGCCGAGTCCTGCACTTGAGGCACAACAACCCCATGCAACACTACAGGCTGGGGGAGGAGTGGCTGGAGAGCTGCCTGGCGGAAAAGGACCTGGGGGTGTTGGTTGACAGCCACCTGAACATGAGCCAGCAGTGTACTCAGGTGGCCAAGAGGGCCAATGGCATCCCGGCTTGCATCAAGAATAGTGTGGCCAGCAGGACCAGGGAGGTGACAGTGCCCCTGTACTCAGCACTGGTGAGGCCGCACCTCGAGTACTGTGTTCAGTTTTGGGCCCCTCACTCCAAGAAGGACATTGACATACTAGAGCATGTTCAAAGAAGGGCAACGAAGTTGGTGAAGGATCTAGAGCACAAGTCTTATGAGGAGTGGCTGAGGGAGCTGGGGTTGTTTAGTCCGGGGAAGAGGAGGCTGAGGGGAGACCTTGCTGCTCTCTACAACTACCTGAAAGGAGGTTGTAGTGAGGTGGGGGTCGGTCTCTCCTCCCTAGTAACAAGTGATGGGACGAGAGGAAACAGCCTCAAGCTGCGCCAGGGGAGGTTTAGGTTGGATATTAGGAAAAACTTCTTCACCAAAAGGGTAGTCAGGCACTGGCACAGGCTGCCCAGGGAAGTGGTTGAGTCCCTATCCCTGGAGGTATTTAAAAGACAGGTAGATGTGGTGCTGGAGGCCATGGTTTAGTGGTGGACTTGGCAGTGCTAGGTTAACGGTTGGACTCGATGATCTTAAAGGTCTTTTCCAACCTTAACAATTCTATGATTCTATGATTCTATGATTCTATGAATTTAGCACACAGAAGAATGACAATGAAAAAAAAGAATAAGCATGTTTCTGATATCTGTATTCTACCTTTACTAAGCTTGCATAATATCTTATCTTATGAGTAATTTTTTTTTGTTTGTGTTTAATTATACAGCGGGTACTGTATTTGGGAAGATGTCCAATTGTTACCTGGTTTTGGATCCACATATGGTATATGTCAGGATGAAATTATTCGGTAATGTGCCATGCAGATTCCTTCATAAATTCTTAAGATTTTAAATAGTTAGTTCTTCATCATTTAATTCCAAAAGGTCTTTGTAGTCTAAAAGCTACATGGTATCGGTTGAAGTCATACGTTGGAGTGGAATCTGGCACCTTCATAAGGCACATGTAGCAAAGGGAGTGATAAAGAGAAGGTTTTGAAACCCCAGTCAGATAGCCAGTCAAAAAGAGCAAGATATGTAAATTTTTAATGCATGATGGAGCTGTATCCACTTGTAATCCACAGTTCAGAAATCTCTCCCTTTAAAATGGGCAGACAGACCCCTTTTTTGAAGGGTCACATGCCCTTCTTTTCTGTTTGAAGAATAGTCACCAAACTGACAGATCATGTCCTCTTTTAATCAATAGTTCTGTAGTCAGGGTCAGCAACTCTGTCTCTATAAGGAAGATTTCTAAACGACAGCTGTCATCTACCTCAAACATGCCCTAAACATCAAGGTACAAACTCTTCTTTAGTGCTCCAAATTTTTTTCTTCTGAAGCTAGTCTGCTGTTCAAAACAAAGTACTAGATGCATTGGATCACAAAGACTGAACAGGTGGAGTTTGGGTCTTGTGCTCAGTGGCCCTTTGTCAGACTGTTTTCCTAGGCTAATTTCAAATTAAAAGGCTACACATGAAGCTTTCAAAGAGAATTTTACATTATAAAAAAATAGAGGCTCAGAAAATGCTGAAATGTCTCTGACACTAGATGGTAGCTGAGTGAGGGTGCTCACATGCATTGCTTTATTTTTAGGGAACAAAATTCCACCTTCATCCTATTCTAGATTTTGTCATCCAAATTAGTTTTGATTGTTAGTCCCTAATATCAAGTCTATGACAAATCCACATATAAACTGGACCATAGATCCAGTTATTAGGCTTTATATTTTTAAGAGTAACTTATGGAAATACAATTGTGTACTTGATATCTAATTCACTTATTTCCAAGTCCTGTACTAAAATTATGTAAATTTTTGTTTGGATATTGCTTGAAAAAGAAACTTCTTTTTTGTACACTGAGTTTGTTAACCAGTTAGTTAACCAGTTTGATGTCCCCCTTTTCATCACATATTTAGTGAAAGATTATCTTTGAAGACCGAGTGCAAAATTCCTCTGAATCCATGTTCAAATCACCTTTCATGGAACAAATATTTTTTTGCAAATTTGCCATAATCTTTACCCTGATTATTTCCTCTTCCAGTCAAAAACTATTTGGGAGAGGAGCTGTCAATATCTATATTATTGTATCCTAAAACATGTTCTGGTTTAAATCTTACAGAGAAGGAGAATCATAGAATCATAGAATCATAGAATTGTTGAGGTTGGAAAAGACCCTCAAGATCATCGAGTCCAACCGTTAACCTAGCACTGCCAAGTCCACCACTAAACCATGGCCTCCAGCACCACATCTACCTGTCTTTTAAATACCTCCAGGGATAGGGACTCAACCACTTCCCTGGGCAGCCTGTGCCAGTGCCTGACTACCCTTTTGGTGAAGAAGTTTTTCCTAATATCCAACCTAAACCTCCCCTGGCGCAGCTTGAGGCCGTTTCCTCTCATCCCATCACTTGTTACTAGGGAGGAGAGACCGACCCCCACCTCACTACAACCTCCTTTCAGGTAGTTGTAGAGAGCAGCAAGGTCTCCCCTCAGCCTCCTCTTCTCCAGACTAAACAACCCCAGCTCCCTCAGCCACTCCTCATAAGACTTGTGCTCTAGATCCTTCACCAGCTTTGTTGCCCTCCTCTGGACACGCTCCAGCACCTCGATGTCCTTCTTGGAGTGAGGGGCCCAAAACTGAACACAGTACTTGAGGTGCAGCCTCACCAATGCTGAGTACAGGGGACACTGTCACCTCCCTGGTCCTGCTGGCCACGCTATTCCTGATACAAGCCAGGATGCCATTGGCCTTCTTGGCCATCTGAGCACACTGCTGGCTCATGTTCAGGTGGCTGTCAACCAACACCCCCAGGTCTTTTTCCGCCAGGCAGATCTCCAGCCACTCCTCCCCCAGCCTGTAGCCTTGCATGGGCTTGTTGTGACCCAAGTGCAGGACCCAGCACTGAGCCTTGTTGAATCTTGTACAGTTGGCCCCGGCCAAACGATCCAGCCTGTCCAGGTCCCTCTGTAGGGCCTTCCTACCCTCCAGCAGACCAACACTTCCACCCAACTTGGTGTCATCTGCAAACTTACTGAGGGTGCACTCAATCCCCTCATCCGGATCATCAATGAAGATGTTGAACAGGACCGGCCCCAGTACTGAGCCCTGGGGAACACCACTCATGACCGGCCACCAACTGGATTTGACTCCGTTCACCACCACTCTAGGGGCTCAGCCATCCAGCCAGTTTTTAACCCAGCACAGAGTGCACTTATCCAAGCTGTGAGCAGCCAGCTTCTCCAGGAGAATGCTGTGGGAGACAGTGTCAAAGGCCTTACTAAAGTCCAAGTAGACAACACCCACAGCCTTCCCCTCATCCACTAAGCAGGTCACCTTGTCATAGCAGGAGACCAGGTTAGTGAAACAGGACCTCCCTTTCATAAAACCATGCTGGCTGGGCCTGATCTCTCAGTTGTCCCACACTTGCTGCATAATGGCACTCAAGATGATCTGCTCCATGACCTTCCCTGGCACCGAGGTCAGGCTGACAGGCCTGTAGCTCCCTAGATCCTCCTTCCGACCATTCCTGTAGAGGGGTGTCACGTTTGCTAGCTTCCAGTCATCTGGGACCTCCCCGGTTGACCAGCACTGCTGGTAAATGATGGAGAGTGGCTTGGCCAGCTCCTCCACCAGCTCCCTCAGTATCCTCGGGTGGATCCCATCTGGGCCCATGGACTTGTACGCATCCAGGTGGAGGAGCAGGTCGGTGACAGTTAACCGACAGTTAACTCTTCAACAACTGGGACTTCGCTCTGCATTTTATCTCCATCTCCCAGCTCAGGGGCCTGAAAACCCTGAGGATGACCAGTCTGACTATTAAAGACTGAGGCAAAGAAGGCATTAAGTACCTCAGCCTTCTCCTCGTCCTTCGTGGCAATGTTTCCCTTCGCATCCAACAAAGGAGGGAGGTTCTCCCTGGCCCTCCTTTTGTTGCTGATATATTTGTAAAAACATTTTTTGTTGTCTTTAATGGTGGTGGCCAGTTTAAGTTCTAGCTGGGCCTTCGCCTTTCTAATCTTCTCCCTGCATAACCTCACAACATCCTTGTAGTCCTCCTGAGTCACCTGCCCCTTCTTCCAAAGGCGGTAAGCTCTCCTTTTTTTCCTGAGTCCCAGCCAAAGCTCCCTGTTTAGCCAGGCCAGTCCTCTCCCCCGCCTGCTCGACTTACGGCACATGGGGACGGCCTGCTCCTGCGCCTTTAAGACTTCCTTCTTGAATAACACCCACCCTTCCTGGACTCCTTTGCCCTTCAGGACTGCCTCCCGAGGGACTCTGTTCACCAGACTCCTGAACAGCCTGACGTCTACCCTTCTAAAGTTCAGGGTAGCAGTCTTGGTGACCCCCTTCCTTACCTCTCCAAGAATTGAAAACTCTATCATTTCATGGTTGCTGTGCCCAAGAGAGCCTCCGACCACTGCATCACGCACCAGGCCTTCTCTGTTCATAAACAGCAGGTCCAGCAGGGCACCTCCCCTGGTTGGCTCCCTTACCAGCTGCGTCAGGAAGTTATCTCCCACACACTCCAGGAACCTCTGAGACTGCTTCCTCTCTGCTGTGTTGTATTTCCAGCAGATATCTGGTAAGTTGAAGTCTCCCACAAGAACAAGGGCTAGAGATTGTGAGACTTCAGCCAACCACTTGTAGAATACTTTGTCTGTTTCGCCATCCTGGTTGGGTGGTCTGTAACAGACTCCCACCAGGATATCTGCCTTATTAGCCTTCCCCCTGATCTTTACCCATAAGCACTCAACCTTATCATTACCTTCATTGAGCTCTATAGAAGCAAAATACTCCCTAACATACAAGGCTACCCCACCACCTCTCCCTCCTTGCCTGTCCCTTCTAAAGAGCTTGTAGCCAGCCATTGCAGCACTCCAGTTGTGTGAGTCTTCCCACCATGTTTCCGTGATGGTGACCACATCATAGTTTTCCTGCCGCACAGTGGCTTCCAGCTCCTCCTGTTTATTGCCCATGCTGCGTGCATTGGTGTAAATGAGAGCGATAGAGCACAACACAGAACAGTCCTTTAGGTTTTAAATCCAGAGCAAAATCTTTGCATGGAAAATTTTGTAATTTTTAAGATAATTCATTCTACAATGGAAAAGCTAAAATAAACAGAAAAGATTTTTTTTCTACATATACAAAAAGAGACATAAAAGAAAATATAGAAATTAGACAGGTTAGTAATCCTTAGTAATAACAGATATGATTTTAAGAAACCACCATCTGGGTACATATTAAGGAATAAAACAAATACATAAACAAATAATCCTGTAATTATACACTTATGGAATTACAACTTCATAACAAATACCTTCATACAACATCTGATAGTAATCCATAAATAGGGAATTTATCCTGGACATTCACAACTGTACAATTCTTGGTCTTGGATTTTCAAAAACTTTCAAAGGCTCCATATAGTCTTGTCAACATATAAATTCCATCGGAAGCAGTAGGATGATGGATATAAATACATTCTGAGTTTCTAAATCACTCAGCTTCTCTAACAGTCTTATACCTTTTGCAGATCAGGAGATTTGGAGATAAACAGTATGCACTGCAATGAGAAGCTAAAAATCTTGATGTTGGTGAATCACCTATGGTATTGTGTAGAATTAGTATGGACAAATGTTTCCTTCTGTCTCTCTCATGTCTGAATTCAGGAGCTTCCTCAAGCAATGGGCATATCTAAGACAGGAAAAGGTTGCATTTTGGTTTAGGAAGTTTTGTAGATGAACGCATGTTTGTCAAAATCTAACTCATTGCTTGATAGAAATACATAGACTTAAAATGCCAAAAAAGACTGTTCTATCAAACATGTCCCAAAACTTTGTTCTTCAAGACTGTGATTTCTCTTTAAGATTCTGGGTCAATTTCATAAGGCAAAATAAAAACCTTCTCTAATGATTTAAAGAGCTTAAGCAATGGAGAAATCAGCACATGTCTATATGTATTGTTCTAATAGTAAACTTCCTTGAGGGCAAAAAAAAAAAATCCATCTTATATACTTCTCATCTGATGAAGCTTCAAATGCTGGGTATATATTAAATATCCACTTTTCATAGCTTTCTTATGCATGTTGGTATATACAGGTCACATGGAATCTCTCTCTTTAAAATTTCCCTCAGATAAATTAAAGAATATGGAACCTCTTAAATCTATCAAATTTAGGCATGTTTTCCATTTCCTGAATAATTTCTTTTATACCTTTTTCAATCCTTTCCAATTTTCCAACATTCCTCTGCAAATGTGAGAACTTCAAAGTAATCCTGAGTACTCATATTCCCACCCCTCTATTTTCCTCCTCTCCCCAGCCCAAGCAGGGAGTGACCCCGTGGAACACCATGAATGCTCTGTCTTCCATGGAGATCTTCCATGATGACTGTGCTACGATTGGAGGCTTACAGTGTGCAGGGAAGTCCATGCTAAAAGTCATTGTCATCACTCACACCGTTCTCACATACTCCTTGGTGAGAACAGAGTAAATCCAGCTCTCTTTTCACACCTCCCTTCTGGCTCCGCTTTTCCTGTCTCAGGAACTTCCTGCTAATCATTCGCTCTTGGAGCAGTGAAATTCAGGGAGAGGGGACTTGTTTTCCTGAACTGTTGAAAAGTCAGTTCTGTCTCTGCACTTATTTGAATTTCTTTTGCTCAGGAATCAAAAAAATAAGTGTCCCCCCCTCCTCAGGTGAATTGACACACTGGTAGAGTATAGTTAAATGATCATAGTACTCTTAGCTGGACTACCATGTGTCTTACGAGGGGGACTTAGGTACCAGTTTCATAACTATTAACTCTCCAACTTTCATTCATGATGTTTACCAGACTTTCTCATTCACAGGTACAGCTGACCAAAATCATAGGCTGCAATTACTCTATATTACTCTGCAGAGCAACCTACAGTTTAAAAAAAGTAAAATAATAAAAATGAACAAAGCAAAATAATACTTACAGTGCAATCAGAAATTTCACTGCATTGTTCTAACAGAATAATGTAAAAGTAGGATATCTAGGCAGAGCACAAGACTCCTGTGCCAGGTTTGACCCTGGACAGTCCCTCCAGCTTTCATTTAAGGACAAGAGAGAAGAAAACTTGCCTCTCAGAAACTGTCCCTTATAAGATGCATATCTAAGCAGAATTATAAAATAACTAGAAGGCAGATATGAACCCATACCTCTGATTTTTTTGCCTTCTTCAGAGTATGTCAGCTGCAGTACTCCCTGAATGTTCTCTGAAAATAGGCTGCATGTATGTGTAGAGATGAATATATTTCAAATCTCAATTCTTCACCAGATTTAAAACACTAATACAGACTGACTTACAGAATTTTTTAAGAGCATTCTCTCTCTGTGTAGAATTGGGCCAATCAATCTGATGTGCAGTTTTGCATTTTGTCTGATTGCCTTAGGGTTGTAAATATTTATTTTTCTGTTTGTTTGACTTGAATATCTTACAGCTGAAGATTTTCCTCTTAGGGCAATTTTGACTTTTAAGAACAGGAATCCTTGACTTTGTCAATATCTATTAAAGAATAGAGTATCATGATCCTTCTCCTATATGGGAAAGAATCTGTTGTAAAATAACACAACAGCCATGGCACCATACTTTGAAGCCTTTTTTATTATTGAAATAGAAGCAATGAATTAGCCTAAATTGGCAGTGTGTCTCTCTTAAACAACTTACATTTTCCTTCTCATATTTTTCAGTGATTCAAAATCATCTATTCCTTTCACAGTGTGCATTTTTGTTTTTACTTAAGCTATGAGTCATGGCTGGGCAAATCACCTTTTAAGGTCAACTAGTCAGAAGCTGCAGGTTTCTCTCAACCAAATGCTCCTAGACAGTATTTTTGGGACCAAAACATTATTATTTGATTCAGAGAGTAAAAAGAGAGTCAGAAGAACAAGAGATACCATTTCAATACTTTACATATGGAATATGAGATTTTTCCGTAAATTCCAACTAATATGCATGGGAAAAGGGATATACTGTGCATTTATCATCACTCCAGAATACTTCAAACACCCAGTGAGACGGGGAAGTGCTATCATCCTCACTTCACAGGAGTGAAAAGCAACTAAGAACAGCATCCAGAAATACTTAGACCCCTGAAGTGATACTTAAGTAAAATGGATGTGTTTCTGAAGAAGTCTGAAATTCTGAAAACCTATACTTTGGCACAACCTCAACAAGAGGAGTGGAGCACTTCTCATCCCTCAGATTTATCTAGATCTTCCTTCCCTTGTGACTAAGAAAATCTTGTGCTGAAAGAGAGAGACAGATTTGCATCATTTCAGCCTGTGGAGAAAACTGCTCATTTCCTGGGAGAGTGCTCTGTGGACTCTCCATAGGAGAAAGCTGCCACCATTTCCATTCCTAGAAGGCTTATTTTAAAAGAAGGTTGAAACAAACCGAGTTCTTTGGAAGAAAAAACATAACTTCAGGTGAAGACTGAGAATCATGAAAACACAAAACTGTTCCTGATTCTGGTATTAAAAAGGCATCTATCTAGCATCTAACATCACTGGGACATCTAGTGCTTTGGTTAGAGTGGCACTTAGCAACTTGCTTGTATTTAAAGAAGTCCGTACAAAACTGCAGAAACATTTAAGAATTACACTGTCTCAGGCTAGTCATTTCTATTTTCATTTAATTTCCATATGTGCTCGGTAGAGAGCATGTTGTAACAAGTCACTTCTCGGAGAGCAATTTCCAAATCTTCTTAATTTATACAGAGGGTCTGGTCCAAGAAACACTTGTACATTTAATTGACTGCATGTGAGTAACATGGCAGTACAAAAGTTGAGTATAATTAAGTAAAACTGAAGACATGAATAATTACAAACTTGATCTTGTGAATTACAATATTAACTCATCTTTGAAATTTTATTTCCACATTCTGCTTTATAATGGCAAAGCATAAATAACCAGACAGAAGAGAACACACAGACCACTCTGCTAAAAGTTGTTGACTAGATAAATGAAATAATTTTTTCTTTCTACAAACTCCAGCTGGTGTGATCTTGGCCTTCAGTACCTACTAATTAAATGGAGAAACATTTGAGATAAAAAGTTAATTTACTAATTAAACGACAAGTATGCTTTATAAATTGTCTCTTTGGCTTATTGTGCATTTAGAGAATTAATTAACAATACAATCAGGCTGCAGTTGTGAGATGCCAATATGGATGTGATTTGAAGATACTTTCACTTCTGTTTTCTATCTCAGTTTTTATGACAGCTGCACTGTAATGAAGATGCTTGACTCTTTTAATTTGTCTCTGTACAAATAAAATGGGTTTGTGGTTTCTTGCTCACTGGGAGCACAGACAAAATGGTACATTTAACAGTACATTTCTGATCAGTCAACAAGGGCATGATGCTGTATTAGCAAGTTCCTATTGTTCTCTATGAATGGGGGCTATAAAATTGGTTTGTCGTTAGGTTGTGTTCTTCTGGTAGAGTATTTTCAACAGACTGTAACAATGAAAGTATAAATATAATTTAACTGACATCTTCAGTTAAAATTAATATTAAAATACTTGTCATTTGTAAACAACATTATCAAGTGGTATCCTTATTTTAAGTGTACATCAATAGATTTTTGTAGGTATACTTTAACTAGCTAAAAAGTGGCTAGTTTAGGAACTGCTAAAGTATAATGGAGTTAGCATATGAACTCATGGACTAATGGCCAAATGATTATTCACCTTCCTCAGTATGTCTGGCAAAATTACTATTGGGCAAAAATAATCATTGTTGGTTTGTTTGACTTTTGAATGGTAGATATATATAAACTCTATGTGTCTGGACTGGCCTGACTGATCTTTGGTTTTGCCCCTTTGAATGTTTTTTTGTTTTGATTTGTTTCCTGGTTGAAAGGAAATACAAACATTAACTTGCAGTCAAATTAAAAGCCAACCAGAATTTACTACCTGCTGCAACTCCTCCAACAGTCAGAAAAGAATTTCCAAGAAAAAAAAATAGTCACCTGGCCCTAATCAGCTCGAGCCACTGAGCAAACAAGCTGGTTTCTCTCCACAGGCAGCTGTAAATCTTTCCTTGCTTACCACTTTTTATATTCACAATTAATGTCTGTCCATCGTGTATGTTTATGTTCGTATTTTTACAGCCTCTCTTTCATAAACTAAACAGTCACTTTCAAATTTTAACAATATTTAGTGTACGCCTATGGATGTGTGTGTGTATTGTTCCACTCTAAAGGAAGAAAACTGATTACTTTGCATTCAATTTACTTTGATTTTTCTGTCTAGTCTATTGGTGCCTACAGAAGAAAACAGTAATAAATCATTTATAAAATCAGCCCAATCCCTTCTACAGGGAAATACAGTGAGGCAGACTGTCTCATAAATTGTTTAGAATAATGCAGCTCTCCAGTGACTTAGTCTGATTTGTTTGTTTAAAAAAAAAAGAAAACCCACAAAACCCACAGATGGTGATTCCCGTCTTTTATGAAGGGGGTAGCGAATGTGCGCACTTAAGGTAAAAACGAGTCAAAGTACCTTTTAATATTTTTGCAGACAATGCAGACGACATCACATTAGCAAACAGACCATGGGCCAGAGAAATTAGAAGTAATGATGTATTGTGAAATGCAAGTAATGGGAATGAATTTTCTGTATTTATTGCAGAGGTTTTGCACTGGTTATATGGCCTGCACTTTCACTTAATAAGGGGGAAAAAAAAGCAAAACACCCACCTCAAACTGACCCAGCATCCCAAATCTTTCATCTGTCTCTCTGTGTGGATCAGTGACAGTGACAAAATGGTATTGTGTGCTGGCAGCTTGATTTCTGGCATTGACTGGGCTGTATGAAAGATCACATCCCCAAACACTTCTGTCATATTCTCTTCCAGATTGTGGTATATTAAACTGAGGAAATAAGCCTGTTTTTCTAGGGATCTTAGAATCATGAAAATTAAAGATGGAAAAGATCTGTTACTGTAAATCATTTACATTATCCCTCATCCAATGCAAGATTACTCCCTGAGGTATATTTTCCAGTATTTTTTACAGTCTACTTTGAAATGACTCATGCAACAGTTTCCACCATTTCTCTCTAGAGATCAGTCTACAGTCTAATAGATCTCACTTACCCTTGGTTTCAGCCTAAATTTTCCATTACTCATTTTGAGATTTTCTTTTGGCCATCTGGTAAGGCAGTTTGAGGTGTCTCTCTGAACCCAACCACCAAGCCTTTGGAGGCAAGTTAAGGGCTACCAGGAGGGCAGGAGGTAGCCACAGACTGAAAAGGACTTCGACAGGTTTTCTAGGGATTCACTGTCCTTTATCTATTGATTTCCCAGTTTGGTTCAGAGCTGTATTCAAATCTGACTCCTGTCCTGACAGTTTCTAAAGATCTAAAGCACCAATAGAAACCTACAACATTTTCTAGTTCATATAAACAGAAAAATATTTAATCATATTGGTATCTCTCGTAGGAAATTTTGGCCACTTCTGAGTCTGAACACAGCTGAAACTGCACCAGTTGAGGGGGATCACCACAGTAATGGAGCAGAGCAATGCAGGTGTCTCCGTTTTTCTTCATCTCCTAATCCAATCCTTACATTCTGCAGATCAAGAACTACATTGATGTCTATGTAGACATATATACACTATAGGTCATATATAGTCTCTTAAAGTTAAGGCAAACTGAATCCTTGCACTTGTCCCTCTGATTCAGTCTGGTCCCTCCTGGAAGCAGTCCAGCAAGATGTGAAAGATGGGGCCCAATGTGCACGGCAGGAGGCAGTTAAGGCAGCAATTGCAGAGCAGTGAGCTGCATTGATGTCGCCTGTGTTGCTGCCTCGCCTAACAGCATCTGTAGGGCCAGACAGCAACTGCAGAGGTGCTTCTCTCCATCCTCTCCAGGATCTGGACTCCTGCCTTGTTAACACTTTTCAGGCAAGAGTTTCTGAAATAGTGGCATAAACAGGATATAGCACAGGGTTACAGGTGTCCTACAGTAACACAGAGAACATGCAGGGTTTCGATTTGGATCCAGTCCGTAGAAACCCCATCTGCCTGTGCAAACCCTTGTAAGCCCACATGGTCTTCATTAAAGCTCTCTCTGAAATTATGGCATATTGTATTATGTTTGGTAGGCAGAGTTAATAACAAGCTTTCTCCACTTACAAGCCTGCAACATGAAAAAAAAAATAGGCAAAATAAACTTGAATGGAAAAACCATACTTTAGCTTTTATGTCGTTTTGGCATACAGGGATAAATTGATTTTTCCAATGTAGGGAGTCTGTAGCACTCTCAGCAATTACATCAGCTCTCCCAGGTTCAAGGCCAGTATCTAAACTATGTGTGTTGTCTTAGTCTCAGCAAACCTTGTTTTTCCTTTTGCTTGTTTCTGCTCTAATTCATACTCACTTTTGAAAATAAGTTGCACTCATTTTGTATATATTTAGGGGACAAAGTTTTTTCATGAAAGCATCATCAGGAATAAAATTATCTCAAGAAATACATGTATGAAAGGAGCATTTTGCTGCCTACATTTTCAAAAATGTCTCTGCTTTAGAGAGCACTGAAAGTGAAATACCTGGAGGAGAGAGATGTGCATTGTGAAAAATCAACAACCTCCTCCTTGCATGACAATTAGAACAAGAATCCAAAACATGTAACAAAATGTTTTGAGACTCTTGGGAATTCACAGTTCATGAAAGAGAAGATAATCAGCCACATACCGTTCCAGGTTGGACATGTGTTTGAATCACCGCAATGGAAGTGTTAGATACAGGTTACTGGGAAGCAGAGAGAGTCAGTGGGAAATTCATGTCCATCTTACAGCCCCAGCAGTGACCAATCTGCAATAAAATACACAATAAATTGCTCTGTGTTGATTTCATTTTTGCTGACAAAATAGGTGTAAAAAAGTCCAAACAAACAAGTCATTTATAAAATATTGGGCAGGATTTATTTTGCCAAGGTCAGACACAAAATAGAAACTTCAATTTTATAGGCAAAATGAAGCAACACTCCTAAAATAAGTACATAGGTTTCTGTCCAGTTAATGGAGAAAAATAAACGCCTCTGAAGTCCTCCAGTGGGAAATCCTCTATGCCCAGGACAAAATGAATTCTGCCACCGGGATTTTTTGTCATATTATCATGCCATTTTGGTGGGCCTGTGTGTTGGAGACTTCCAGTATATCACATACCTAGGAAGACAGGAGCGAGCACAAGAATCTTTCCACTAGTCTTCACCTTCCCAAATTAGGATGTACTGAACACTGTTTGTAATTGTAGTTTGGATGCAGTTCCCAAAGACTAGGACAATTAAAGCATTTCATATTTACTAATTTCACATGGCAAATTGGGGTTTCTGTTAAGCCAGATTTGAAAGGTAAAGGCATTTTATCTGTCTAACAACCCCCTGAGACACTGTGCATCTTCATATTATTTGAAAATGATTTTTTTTAATGCTCAGAGGATTTTTCCATTGTCTTATTAACTGCTCTTTGCTGAGCTTTACTTCTACATCCATTTTCTGTCAGGTGGCTGCATTACAAAAATACATTGCTGTACTTAGTTTTCACCCTTAGGCATATTCCTATAGATGCATATGCATAGTTTAAATAGTTTTAGCATACTTGCCTTCTCCCAGCTTCATTGAATCCTACAGAAAACCTGAAGTGGAGGAAAAATTGCTATGTCATTGAAGTTAATAGTTGCTTTGACAATATCTATACTGAAATTCTGCATCATTTATTTATATTGCTTGCACACTCTGAGAATTTTCTTGGCCATGCCACCTAATATTATTTGAGACACAATTTATGGGAATAAATACTTAGGGATCATTTCTCATGGGTATTATGGATAAGACATAGACATGTTTGGCACTTAACTCTATACACTCCAACAGTTCTAAAAAAAATTTATACTCTCAGAGCCCTATGCATGTCCTCATGTCACACTAAAAGGCAAGCAGCAAAACCTCTAAATTTCATGCGATGTAACAACTCTCTCATCATGTGCAATTGAGCCTCACATTGTCAAATACTTCAAAATGAGAAAAATCATGCAAAATCAGAATTATATCTGACGACCACAATGGTTCTATATAGGGTACAGATCAGATGCAAAGAAAAATGTTGTGTATGGATTCAGCCAAACTGTATCACTTGACCTCAAGATCAGAGAAAGATCCCTCACTTTGCTTTATTTAATGACATAGCTCTGTTTTTTGCTGGTAAAAAAAACAAAACAAAACAAAACAAAACAAAACAAAACAAAAAAAAAAAAAACACATGAAGAAAAAAATCCCAGCTGACAGTTCCGGCTATTTCCAAAAAGTAAATCCATTACTACATAAAATTAAGGAATCATTACAAGAAGTTATGAGTAAACTTAAAATTTATCGCACTTAAGCTTAGCCACCTAAGAGATATCTGCCAGTTCTAAGTTAGTAATTTAGTTTTTCTCTCTGTTCAGTAGAAAACCTCCAGAGAGTGACTCATCTTAGACATCTATCTTTAGTTGTGGTGAATACTTTTTTGGAAGTGCCAGTCTCTCTGTAGCTACTTATGAGGTAGTCTAGACAACTAAATTCCTAGACTGAGCTCCTAACTTTTAGATGCTTAAAGTCAAGTGATCTTAAATAATCGACCTTAAAGGATTCCCTTACTGTAACTTCTAAAGCAAGCAAGTTGATAGCTGCTAAGAGAGCAATTCAGCTAAGTATAGGCGGCTATATCTACATTACATTTTATATACCCTATGGCATCCTGAACATCATCTTGGGGCTGTCAGATATGACATGGGGCTAAAAGAGACTCTTGCACTTCTTGAGAGTTTCCTGGTGGCCAGGTGGCCAAATGGTAGACTTGATTTTTGGCATATGTACCTAGAGCAACTCCATCGAATGCCACTGTTTAAAAGAATTCTCCTCATTCCTTTTTACTCAAATGCTTCGAATTGCATTTTTTAACCTGTTGTACGGACTAACAAATGTCCTGTGATAAGATGTCCTCCTAAAATTTAGCTCCAGAGTCATTCCCATTCCTTCTCTCAGATTAGACAGAAACCACCAACATGTCAGATACGATTAGCTGGAGCAGAGACTTCCTAAGTCACCCATCATATGTCCTTCCATCTCCTACTCATTCCTATTTCTGGAGCACAGCTTCCTCAGCATGTCTCTACCTGTATAATGCACAGGGGCATCTGAAGACTCCTACTGTTCGGCCTCTTATCCTGAAGACAGGCTGACTTAATTTCCTGGAAACTGAATCACACATGACCTCTTCACAAAGGACCACGTGGACATTTCACGCTAGTAGCAAAATGTGTAAGGAACTAAAGGGAACGCGGTGAACAGATATACAGATAAAACCCAGTAGCATTTGGCATATATCCCAAGTGGTAAAAATGCTGTTTCTTTTAATACATTATTTCTTCCACTTGGATATATCATGCTTGTGAGCCTCAGCAATCCTTTTTTCTCTTATGGTCTCTGACACAACCTCAGATGTCACTGTCATACCCAAGACATCATGCCTTATATATGGAATAAATAATTAGGCAAGGAGTTTGCACCACCATGTAATATTTAAAGGGAGTGGGAATGTACTCAATGCCTTTTGTCCATCTGTTAGCGAAATGGTGACACTGGTGTCACACTGGTGTCACAAGATTATCCAATTTCTATTGCTGTAGAGCAAATCTCACATACATTGGGGGCACCGGCTATTCGATTTGCAGTCCTCTGTTGCCTGGCATATAATTATCATGGCTCATCTTTATTAAACACCAGCCTTATCTTTGTTTTGCTCTCTTTGTTGATAGATGTAACCTCAATACTGTTGCCATGGCTACCGTAACAGTAGCTGAGAAGATTTTGTTTGTTGTAAACAAACTGAGCTATACAGGCGCAGATCCTAGTGGAGCGTTTCCAGTCACTTGCCTTATATTATGCTGATTAACACTGCCATCTCCCTCCTGCAACCTATTCCTTATTTTAATTAGCATTAATTTAAGCTGTATCGAGGAGTGTTTCCCCTTCTGTGCAATTGCACCCCCTTTCTGAGACCTTTTTTCCCTATAGCAATAGCCATAGGTTAGGACTGCAGCCCTGCTGAGAGCATCCTCACAGCAAAGCCCTGCTGGTACCAACAATTAATCTAGATGTACACACTAGCATAATGGCAAAAGATCGCTTTAATTTACTTCCTACATTCTCACCTCCAGGGGCAACTGAACTTGTTCTGATGTAGGAGCCATGGTGATCTGAAAATGTGTTACTAATTCTGAAGCTTATTTAGCTTCGAGCCAATTTTTCAAAATTAAGGGCCAAATTCAGCCCCTCACATACGGAGATGCAACTCCTCTGTAAGCAATTGTATTGCAAATTCTTACATCACTGTTGACCTAACCCATGATTTCCCACGTGTAAGGAAATGAGCAGCATAGGTTCAGGAATGATCCGAACATCCAACAGCACCTGATTCATGTTATTTTTATGGCAGACCTTTCCTCTAGCAGACATTTTCTCAAATACTTAGACTTGGCTCCTGAGTTTTATATTAATTTTATTCACTGTGTATGCCAATGTTAACACTGTTCAGTCTCTACTATATCATTTTACTATTCTTATTTTCATCTTGAAGAGTTTAGGAGCTATCTCTGAGGGAAATCTGACTGCTTGTCTCAAGGGACTACTACTATGTTCTCTATGAAAGGTTCAGCAGTTTCACTATGTGCATATACATATTACTGTTGTATTTTTAATAGTGCTATTAAACACCTAGATTCCTTCACTTCACCTAGATTAAACTAAGTGAAAACCACAGTGGGCTAGGGGCTATAACAACATATAAACAGTGAGAATGTTGCTACCTAAAAAGAGCTTGGTTGGAACAGAGAAAGTAAGCCAGGCGAGATACATCTGTACTGCAGCAGTACTGTAGTTCAAAATTATCAGACACCGCTCCGGTTGGACACTGTGCTATAATATTATCCATTAAACTAGCGTTATGCCCTGCTTTGCATGGCCTTGCATAGTCCTGTTCTGATTACATGACCCTGTTATGCCTCTGCTAAGGTCTCCACTACTCTTCCTTCACCTTGCACCACCTGAAAAGGTGCTATCTGGAAGTTGTCTTTGCTCAGCAACACATGAATAAACCTCATGATGTTTCCCTTCTATATTCCTCTCACTGGCTGTGCATTCACCATCCTCCAGAATAGACCAAAGCTGCCATTTGTGGGATGTCAGCAGAAATCTGTAGACCCTGGATGAGGAAAGAGGTTGTGCTGAGAACAGGGTACCCTTTTGTAGGGTACTGGGCAAAAAGAGAGCACTTCCAATGTTGCTTTATGATACCTGTACAGTGTGAACACCAGAAAGGGCAACTTCTTCTGGGAACACTGCAGTTAAGAATTCCTTCCACTGCACTGATCCCCTTCATCCAAGAGATTAAATGGAATCAGAGTATTAATAATATCATGATATACATTAAAAGAAATCTAATAATAATAATCTAATCTCTTCCTTTAATACTTCTTGTTTTCATATCACGAAATAGGTAGAGATGTGTCCTATTTGCAGCTCCTTGGCAAAACTTCATACCCTGAAGGAATACCAGCTTATGAGGTTGAGTCAAGGAAGAAATTACAGTACTTGTGAATTTCCTGGATTGCACAGTTTTACATTCCAACTCTTCATGCTACTTTAATATAATTTTAGAGATGAATGATAAACAAGGTGACACACAGGCACCAGCAAACTTGATGAATGAGAAGAAAAAAATTACACTCCCTGTGAACTTTTAGAATGGTTTGCACTTATTTTCATCTTGCAAAGCTGTTACCTATTCATATAGTGGATTTTTAAAGTGCAAATGGAAGCAAACCAGGATGCAGAGATCTCTAGTAGTTTGCAAATGTTTCCACAGTATCTAGAAATCAACTTGAAATATTAGAATAGACCGAATGCTCTGTGGACCCAAACTTACCTCTCCCTGTTTTAATGATGTTTTGCTAGACTGACAGTGCAATTAAAGGGTGCAATTTGGCAGTCCACCTAAGAGTATTCTCACAGCAGAGTCCTCCTTGCAACTTGTAACCCTTCTAGCAACATAACCTAACTTGACAGGTTTCATCAGCACATCTAGTCAAAAGACCATTATGAAGTTTGCTTTCTCTTCCCCACTGGACTAAATAGCAAATTTATCTTAGAATCATAGAATCATAGAATTGTTAAGGTTGGAAAAGACCTTTAAGATCATTGAGCCCAACCGTTAACCTAGCACTGCCAGGTCCACCACTAAACCATGGCCTCAAGCACCACATCTATCCGTTCTTTAAATACCTCTAGGGATGGAGACTCAACCACTTCCCTGGGCAGCCTGTGCCAATGCTTGACCACCCTCTCGGTGAAGAAGTTTTTCCTAATATCCAACCTAAACCTCCCCTGGCGCAGCTTGAGGCCGTTTCCTCTCATCCCATCACTTGTTACTAGGGAGAAGAGACTCACCCCCACCTCACTACAACCTCCTTTCAGGTAGTTGTAGAGAGCAATAAGGTTTCCCCTCAGCCTCCTCTTCTCCGGACTAAACAACCCCAGCTCCCTCAGCCACTCCTCATAAGACTTGTGCTCTAGATCCTTCACCAACATCGTTGTCCTCCTCTGGACACGGTCCAGCACCTCAATGTCCTTCTTGGAGTGAGGGGCCCAAAACTGAACACAGTACTTGAGGTGCAGCCTCACCAGTGCCGAGTACAGGGGACACTATCGCCTCACTGGTCCTGCTGGCCACACTATTCCTGATACAAGCCAGAATGCCATTGGCCTTCTTGGCCACCTGAGCACACTGCTGGCTCATGTTCAGGTGGCTGTCAACCAACACCCCCAGGTCTTTTTCCGCCAGGCAGATCTCCAGCCACTCCTCCCCCAGCCCGTAGCGTTGCATGGGGTTGTTGTGACCCAAGTGCAGGACCCGGCACTGAGCCTTGTTGAATCTCATGCAGTTGGCCCCGGCCAAACGATCCAGCCTGTCCAGGTCCCTCTGTAGGGCCTTCCTACCCTCCAGCAGACCAACACTTCTACCCAACTTGGTGTCATCTGCAAACTTACTGCGGGTGCACTCAAATGACTTAACATGGAGATGAAACTCAAGCTAGTTAGTGTAAGCTCAGTTCCTGGAAAAATTGTGGAGAAACTTATACTGGGACTATTGAAAGGTATTTAAAGAATAATGCAATCATCAGGCACAGTAAACATGGGTTAACAAAAAGAAGGTCCTGTTTAACTAATTTGATATCCTTCTTTGATAATGTCACCCGCCTGGTGGATGAAGGGAAGGTGGTGGACATAGTTTTTTCTGGATTTTAGTAAGGCTTTTGATACTGTCCCTCACAGCATCCTTCTGGACAAGTTGTCCAACTGTGGAATGAGTGGGTTCATGATGCACTGGGTGAAGATTGGCTGAAAGGCAGAGGTCAAAGCGTTGTAGTGAATGGGGCTACATCTTGCTGGTGTCCGGTCACCAGCAGTGTTCCTCAGGGTTCAATTCTAGGGCCAGTCCTATTCAATGTATTTATCAACGATCTGGATACAGGAGCTGAATGCAAGTTTGCTGCATTAGCAAGTTTGCTGATGATACCAAACTGGGAGGTGCTGTTGACTCTCTTGAGGGACAAGAGGCCTTGCAGAGAGATCTAGATTGGACCATTGGGCAATGATTAATAGGATGAAATTTAAGAAGTACAAATGCCCTATTTGGATTTGTTTTGTTTTGGATACTCCACCTAGGATGAAGTAACACCAGGCACAACTATAAATTGGGAGAGGAGTGTCTGGAGAGCAGCCCTGCAGAAAAAAGATCTGGGGGTGCTGGTCGACAGACTCAATATAAGTCAGTGGTGCACCCTGGCAGCCCAGAGGGCAAATTTCATCCTGGGGTGCATGAAACACAGCATAACCAGATGGTCAAAAGAGGTGATTTTCCTGCTGCATTCAGCAGTGGTGCAGCCTCACCATGAACACTGTGTGCAGTTCTGGGCCCCACAATTTAAGAAAGATGTGAAGGTCCTTGAATATGTCCAGAGGAAAACAACAAAGCTGCTGAAAGGGCTGGAAAGCATGTCCTATGAGGAGCATCTAAGGACTTTGAGCTTGTCTAGTTTGGAGAAAAGGAGTCTGAGGAGTGACCTCATTGGTCTCTACAGCTTCCTGAGGAGGGGAGGTGGAGAGGGAGGTGCTGATCTCTTCTCCCTGGTATCCAGTGATAGGACATGTAGGAATGGTTCAAAGGTGCACCAGGGGAGGTGGTGGAGGACTGGACATCAGGAAGCATTTCTTTACTGAGAGGGTGGTCAAACACTGCAACAGGCTTCCTAGAGAGGTGGTTGATGCCCCAATCTTGTCAGTGTTTAAGAGTCATTTGGACAATACCCTTAACAACATGCTTTAACTTTTGGTCAGTCCTGAATTCATCAGGCATTTGGACTAGATGATCATTGTAGGTCCCTTCCAACTCCCCCTCCCCTCCCCTCCCCTCCCCTCCCCTCCCCTCCCCTCCCCTCCCCTCCCCTCCCCTCCTCTCCTCTCCTCTCCTCTCCTCTCCTCTCCTCTCCTCTCCTCTCCTCTCCTCCCCTCTCCTCTCCTCCAGACATGATACAGTCTGTCCCACAGACAAGTGTCTGTGTCATGAAAGAAGTGAAGATTGAAGATGTAACTGGCAATTCAACTACCTGAAAAAAGTCAGAAGTTTGCTATACACCTGTAATGCTGCAGCCTGGAGTTTTCAGTTTATTTTTGTAGCTAGATGTTTAACAACACTAGTAGAAATGGTTTCTGCTTATGAGAAAAGCTAATCTAAATGTATATGACAAATGAGGGAGAAAGGAAGAGGTATAGTCTATATTTTACATATTGATAAAATGGGTCTTGAAACGATTAATGATTCACGCTTTTCCCATGTCCTACAGGAAAACTATGGCAGAACTGGGAATCTGAATCAAGCCACATGAATGCCATTCTGGTGCCTTCTCCACATGTCCTAGCATGGAGCTGTTCCTATGTCTTTTACTTACCATCTTGTTTGTTTTTTGTTCTTACCAAACCTTTTTACTACTGCACTAAGACTAGAACATTTCTAAATACAGGAGGAAGCACACTAAGAAGTGACTTCAATCTTAGTCACTGATGCTTAAGTAACGTCCCAGTCATGTAACCCCTGGAAGAAATGACTGCCAGCAGAAGAGGTTTGATAATACAGATGCCTTCATAAAGAACTCCACTCCTTGAAGTGTCATGATGGAAGTCTGGATACCAGACTCATACCCCATTGTACACCCAGGAGGGAGTTCAAATGTAGCCAATATAACACCTACAATGGCATTCAGGTAATGTATGTGCTTCTTATGGGACGAAATAAATTGTATTCTCATGTCACTGTCTATGCTTTCATTTCAGTGAATATAAAGGCTGCCTAAAGTTGTTTGTGCACATATAGATACCTACGCTGCAGACTTGCACATTACTGACGCTTTTTTTCAGTTATATGATGCTATGTATGAGAAAGATGCTTTGAATTCTGACACTTTTTTGGACACCAATGTTAAACAACGATGAGACAACAGACTGAGAAATTGGATTGTATTAGTCCTATTGCTGGCAAAATTATTATTGCTTTTTACAGTGTTAATCTATTTCTAACTTGGGGCAGAGGCTATTCAATACCAAATGGGAGTTAAGGAAATTGTTATTTTTCATGCCAGAATCATACTAAGAAAAGAGTGTGGAAAAGGGTGAAAAAAGTCCTTGTGACCTTGCAGCCAGGCTTAATTAGAAAGAGCAGTTGTCCTGATCTATAATACCAGTGTATGACAGTCCTTTCCAGCTCTGTTTCTATTGAACTAAATGAGAGTTTGTCATTTACTTCAATGACAGAAAAAACAGATCTCAGTATAATATTTTAATTTAAATTATTTTCTGATTAAATTGAACATATGACACTCCTCTTGTCCATTTTTAGGGACATGTATCACTGAACAGTGAAAGGATAATTTTAGCTCTAAAATACTGCTGTAAAATACAGCTAAAACATAGAAAACTTAACACATTCTTGCAGCGTCTTTTTTTTCTAAGCAAGCTTGCCATAAACAGCAAGCTTGTCATTCACATTCATACTCCGGTAAGCTTATTTTATATTAAAGCATTCCTTAATATTACAGTAATCTAATTGGTTTGTACGGTTAAAGGAAGATGAAATTCTCATATTCATTATGAGCTGCTACTATAAATCTCCTTACTAAAATAAAAGGAACCATTTATCCAATTCAAGAAGTATATGAACATTGTATTTGCCTTCTCTGATAACATCAGAATAGTGCTTCCAGTGTTTCATGTTGCCTTGAGAATACATATGGAGAAAAAACTCAAACCCAAAACACTGTGAGACTAATTCTCTTTGTACTTACTAGAGCACACTTGCATTCTTTCAGCTGATGAATTAATTCAAACACGTCTGTTACACAGTGCCGTACAGTGAGGAAAGAATTACTGTTTGGGCTTGAGTCTCTGTGAGAAGAGTATTCACACTGCCTGGACTTTTGGCTGCAATTCAGTCCTTAAAATACAAGGCACATTTCCTGAGGCTTCCTTTATAGTTAATGGGGGGGGGGGGGATCAGACTTCCCAGGGGACCTAACTGGTACTCGAGTGGGGCTCCTGTCAGTCATGAACTACAGGGAGCCTTGCGATCATACTCTCTTTACTATTTTGCTATGAATCTGTCAGATATGGTTTGAAGTCAAATATTTTGCATTGTCATTTTCCTTGCACTTACAAGGTGCTAGTTATCATTGCTAAAAGACTGATTTTTCTTTCTTTTAAAAAGCCTTCCTGTAAAGTTTGACATGAAGGCTTCCTGCAGCACAAAAATCCACTGGGTTAGTTAAGTTTTCTGTTGCTGTTTCACCTTATTCAGTCCTGATTTTATATGTTGGCATTTTACTCTGCTACTGTAACTTCAGGGCAAGAGCTTTAAAAGAGTACAGTTAATAAATAGTATATTGTTGATATGCAACCATCAATTAGCCTTGAATTCTTCTTCAGAATATTCTGTAGATTTTGCAGTGTGAAATTTCCTTAATTACTTGAAAAAAATCCTTACTCTTCACTGTTAGACAGTCTTTCTTACCACGGGTTATGCAGGTAGATTCAGGTACTGCCGTGGGAATAAAGCAACCTGGAATCACAATTCTTCCAGATGAAGGTGACTATTCCCAAAACAGTAGAATCGTATTTTATATAAACTCTTTCTATTCCTTTTTTGTTTTCATGCAACCAAGAATCATATTTGCTTTTCCCATGGCTGCCAAATAATGAACAGATATCTTAGTCAAACATTCCACAAGTTTCCAAATGTTTTAGATCCTCAGAGAATCCTGCAGCTTGAGAAACATATGAGAAGTTTAGAGTACTTCTGTCTACAAGGATAACCTTACATGTATCCCAGTTGAATTCCATCTGTCATTAGGCAGCCGTACCTCTACAATATGTTGAAATCCACTGAAAAGTTCTACCATCCTCCACACTACTTATTAATATTGCAATATGTGAGAAAACTATGACACCAATATTAGACATTTGCTAAATCACAAATATTTTCAAACACAAATACCAACTTAGTGGACTTTTTTATATAGGTGTGGGAAAAAAACATAACTGTTGCATATAATACTGCGTATCTTTTGTCTTGTAGTGTTTTAATGTCATCTTTAAAATATTAACCTTGGTTTATTTTGTTTTTTCTTTTTTCATCTTTTTTGAGACAAGGTTCTATGTAGAATAGAACTCTGGAATTTTTTTATGGGAAAGTTTTATTTTTCTCCCCATATAGTACATTGTCTACAAAATTACTTTTTTTTAATAAAAGAATTTTTCTTTGTCATTGAAAAAATGAAAATAATAATAAATACAGGTTTGTAAAGCTTGAATGTTTCATTTTTCTATTTGGAATGATTTTGTTTGTGTTTCAAATCCGTTCAATAAAACATTAGACTGAATTTCAATCATAATACAAGACAATACCGAGGAAAATATCTGTGTGTACTTCTTCACTAAAAGCCTAATCTTTAATGCCCTAAATATATGCTGTTGCTCTTCTATGGAAGAATCATAGCATCAGAAAAAGACACTGGTACCAGCAGAAGGTACAGAGCATACTAAACTCCTTTTCACACACAAAAACATCCATTACTTTGCATTAGTTGGGCAAGAGATGTCAATCAGGAATCAAAAGTGCTCAGGGATCCCTCAGCAGCTCACAAAAATATCTCTACTATCTAGAATTTCAATTAAATTTAAATTTACATTTAATTGACTTTGTCTTGCTCATTTCCCTCTCTGTTCACACATGTATGTATAATTGCATTTATTCTAATTAATATTTACTGAATTTTAATCTACAATCCTGTGCTGTCGCTTAACATGGTTATTTTTCTGAATAGTTCTCAAAAAAGCTCTTATTAAAACTTTTTGAGAATCCACATAGCATGCGCTCCCTGAATTATCGTGAGATCCTTACTTTTCTTTCTGGATTTTCAGAGGGTTTAAGATTTAGGACTAACATTTTTTTAATGAAAATGTATGCAGTTAGAAACTATCAAGGTGTAAGTTATCCAAGTCCCATGCTGTTGTTCCCTCAATTAGACTATCTGCCAGGTTCCACAAGAACAAAGAAGACAATTAGCATTGGTATGTTATGCACTGGATATCCCCAAATTGTCTTCTCAGAAGAAACCCAAGATGCTCACACTTCTTAATACTCAGGAATGTTGGTTTGCGTCCATAAATTGACTCACCAGCTAGCTAGCTGTCATCTGGACAAGGAAGTCTGGATAGTGATTTTGCCCTTACAGAAAGTGGTTTTAAAGAGCTTATCTTCATTTCTAAATGCCCAAATATCTTCATAACTATGTTTCTTAGAGATCCTCAAAGGTTTCTAGGGATGAACTATCTAATCATGACTTAATTGGGTACCCACAGCAAATGTTCTTCAGTAACTGTCTCTGCATGCACTTGGCAAGTATGAGGCAGTGTGATTTGTCGTAATCATCTTTGGTGATGTGTTAAGCTATGCAAAATTACTTCATATTTTGCATAAACTAAGATTAAGCAATCAGACATATACTCTAGACCACTTGACACACAGTGAATTCTTAAACTACAAGATTGCTCATATATCTGATACTATGGACATTTATTTGTCTCTTTAAGGATGTACTTCCAGTGTGCAGAGCCATTCCTGTCCTGTAAACAATTTCCCAGTTAGCTGTCAAACTCTCATAAATGTTTTATTTTTCACAGGTGGCTTTGGACAAAACTGATAACATGCTGATGTTTCTCCAGACATTTTTTCTAGTTTTAGACGTGATGGATTTGTCAATTGGATTCTCCTGTGTCTGCAATGCCACCATGGAATAATCCCACTCTTACTCTGGGTAGAGAAATGCAAGCCACTTGGCTGTTCACATTCAGGCCAACATCAGCTGGGAATTTCTCTGTATATGTAGGCAGGTTTTCTTCGTTTATGATGTGTAGGAGCTTAGTCAATCATTTCCAGAAAGAATTGTCCTATTCTGGATCATTGTTGTCAGTGGTCAGTCAGTTTTCCACTCTGGAAAACTGGAAGATCTAAACACCTCTGCTGTAGGACTGGATCAGTACTTCCTCCCCCTCCCCCCGTCCCGTATCATTGCATTAATTAATACAGAGTAAAAAGAAGGTTTTTCAAGTGTTGTACATCTACCTTTAGAGACTTGTAGAATATATATATTATACAGTGTTCAGAATGTTGTATGTCTATACAACGTTATCGGGGTGGCAGAACGACTTTCCCATATGAAAATTGTGGTTTACTTTAAAAACTTAAAAACTAAAAAGGCCTAAACCACAATCAATCACATCTTAAATTACTGAAACAAAATATGTTGATTGAGTCAACCTATATTCTTCCAGCTTATCATCATGAACATTTCCAGTATTTCAGTTTTGCCCCAAAACCAGTTATGAGGTGGGAAAACTAGACTGGTATCTTTCCAAGAACATAACACATCTAACCATCTTCTGGGACTAGAAACCTCTGTGTTAGTTTTATGGTATTTTAGGGTATAGTGAAACTACTTCATCTCAATATGAAATATTTCCTATACATGTGAGTTTATAAGCGGTGTTACTGGCAGGCTGAAAGCCCGAATGCTTACAGAGAATGAAAATGGGGATAAAAGTAGCCCTGAAATCACTCCAGGCTGATTCCTTTGAATAAAGTAACAAATAACTTATTGCATTAAACAGTCCAAGACTGCTAAAATTGAGCAAGGGTCACCGCATTGCCAGAGTTCAGAGCCATGCCCTGATAAGCAGACAGCTATTAAGCAGATAAGATACTAATAGATACCAACAATCTCCGGGGTTAGAGGTGGACACATAAAGCAAAGCCAAAGCCTTGGATGCAAATTATGGACATTACCGAGAGCCAGATCTTTACATTGTAAGGGTAACAATTCTTTAGGGTACATCAGCCTTCAGGGCCTTGAGTTGGTTGTATTCTAACATGAAAGATTCCAAATCTTCTTATCTTATGTGATTATTTGTTAAAACCTCAACATTATGTCTGGCTTAGGTAAAACACATGTGATAAGGCAATCGCAACCTGAAGAAGAGAAAATAAATACCTGCACTGTACTTTTTGTAGCTATTCTTTGCACAGTATACACACACACAAGTGCATACACACACATATAGTTACTTGACAGCCCTACTGCCAATGACATCTGGTTATCTACAATCTCCTTTACAACAACCTTGCTCTCTGTAATGCACCGATGCCTCTGCTCTATGTAAGATAAACATGGCAAACACAGATAGCAACAGGAGAGCAGTATGACAGGCCCTGCTTGGTGGCAGCAACAGCTACAGCAGCAGCAGGGGCTCAGCAAACCTCCCCATGTTTGTTTGCTTATGTGTTCTGACAATCTAGATAGGAAAGTTGCAGAAAGAAAAAAATTTATTATGGCATTGGGGGCTGGCTCAAAAGCTCCTCTCGCTCTTTATTTTAATGACCATTTAAATTACTTCTGCAGACTTTGACAAAGCTTTGATTATCACACACAGGGATGATGCACAAATTCACACTGAATCTTTCATCTTAATATACATGAACCCAGATTCCCATTTGGATCATGGATGCTGCTTGTGGGCTCTCTCCAGATTTTCTGCCAAACACTGCCACCAAGTGTGAATCTTACATTTTCTCCTGAACAGGCAAGAAGGAAAGGGACCCACCTGGGAGATCCTGCTCCCGCTGACTTCAACAAGTGTTTGAGAGTGCCCAGAAAGGCACCCACAGAAATGTTTCCTCCTCTGTTATTTCCTCTGTTGAAACTAGAGCTATGAAAGCTGTCTGGTACTCATCTAAAGTATTATTTCTATCACAATAGTATCTAAAGTCTCCTAACCAAAGTCAGTGATATTGTAACAGACATCAGAACAAATGATGGAGCCCCATGCTTAGTCTAAAAGAATAAGACAGAGATGGAGTGAGAGGAGGTGACTAATGCCTCAAAAAATAAGAATACAAAGCAAAAAAATAAAGGACAATTGTTGCTTTAGCTGATACAAACCCACAGTTCTTGAGGCCCAGAATAATACCTTAGTAACATGATTGGCTTTTATCCCATTGGTTTTGTACCATAATAAGCAATGATGTGGAATGCAAAATTGATATGAGGAAGAATATATTATCAGTCTTGGAGAAGAAATATCTTTATTGCTACTTAAAAGAAGACTATCCCGAGAGCTTGTCTGCTCACCACATGGAAAGGTAAAGATAAATAATAATAAAAGAAAACTTGAAGTATTTATAATTGTAGCTGATTAAAACTCTGCATGAAGTCTGTCATTCAGAAATAAAGTGACATCAGGTCAAGCAGCCTAACTTTTTGGAAGAAGAACTTTATTTCAAAATGAGAGTGTCCACAAATCCATCTGGTTAACTTTAAATTCCTTGTATTAACCGGAGCTAATTCTCTATACTTCTCAGCTGTGCCTTTCTACTTGATCCCTAAGAGAGTCTTCTAGGTGCCAGAGAATGTCACTTGTCAAAAGGGATCCGGAGAAAGCACAAAAAACTGTAGTTAAAATGAAAGGATGTAATTTACAGCCTGTTAATATTGCTTTTTGGTTGCAAAGAGTTCAGTAAGGCAGGCTGTGGGATTCAGCAGTGTTTCCCAGCCCTGGGTGAGGTGAGACTCCAGCAACGACTGTTTCCAATACCCATATTCCCCGACTTCAGTGAGAATAAGAGGATAGAAGATTGCTATTTTATGTAACACTTGCATGGTTCAGGCATAAACTCAGGATCCTGAGTTAGGGCTCTGATCTTCTGCAGGTTTAAATTAACAAGCCTTAAATTAACAACCACAAGGATGCACTCCAAGTGGCTTATAGCAATGAGGATCCACAATCATAGAAAACTTGAAATTTAAAATAAGACTTAGGATAGCTGTAGACAACTAAATGCCAAGCTGCAATTCTGAAAACTCCACTTAGCTAGAAATATGCTCCTCAGGCCATAAGATCTAGGTTTCTGTATCCCTCAAAATTTTGAATTTTTCCCAGATATGTTTAAACACTTCTGACTTTGGATGCACATGCGTAGTTTCTCTTTGTTTAACAGGTTCTGCCCATCCATATCACAGAACAAAACTCAGCCTTGGGCATTCATCGGGAGTTCTTGTAGCTGAACAACAAAGGATTAGTTAAATAATATGCACTTTTCCTTAAGTAAATATGAGTACCTGTATAATTATTTCTCCTACAGGCCTTAACAGCACCAGAGGAGCTGTTATCTTTTATCAGGTAAATTAGATGCAGCTTTAAAATTGGTATGTGTGCCAGAGGAGTTCTTTGGATCTATTAGGTAAATAATTTCACTTATTTTTAATTTATTCTAGGTGGTCTAGTCTCACATCACATAGAGAGGATTTACAGAGGCAACATGCATTAACTTTATTTGAAATCAAGTCTATAAATCCCCATATATTGATAAGAAACCAGACCTTTAAGTAGTAATTCTAATTCTAATAGAGATCTGAATGATTGCTTGTAATAAATCACGGTATTCTGGAATGGGAAGAAGGCAAAACCAACATTAAAGGCACTTACAGAACACTTCTTTCTGGGACAGTCTGTAAACCTCTCAATTCTTCATCCAGTCCTGTTTTGAATGTTTCAAGTACCAGATCTTCTCTCAGTCCCCTGAGGAAAATATTCCATGTCCCCACAGAGCAGGCATTGTTAAGGGTTCTTTCTAGACATTCAGTTCAATTATTCATTTATTCACTCCTAATTATGCTCACCTCAATAAAAAATTGTTCTCCTCAGAACTGCACTCAGTTGGAGATACCTCCCCATGCCCCCTGCTATTATTTGGACAAAGTTAGTGATTCCATTATTCATGTACCTCAAGTGAAGCTTGTATGTCTGTCTTCGTGGGATTTCTCTGTGTTTCTATTCCCCAGCTCTACAATAAGTCTCACTTTCTCACATCCTTTACCTATTCTTCGAAAAGCTCTAACATAGGGTCAATCTTTATTTGTGTACATTATCTACAAGCAACACTTAGGGAGTCCATGATCAGCTTCTCAAATACTCTGAGATACAAATGAAAACGTGTAATAAGAAAAGGAAACATTACAGATTATTCTATTTAATTATGACAGCAAATTACAATTAGAGAATGGTGACTGAAATAAGTATCCCTCTTTAAGCCTATCTTATTATCACTGGCCCTGAATAAGTTTAATTCCAAAATTAGATTAAGAGAATCTACCAAATAGAGGTGCCATCCTGTCTGTTGGAAAGTAGTTAAAGCAACATTTACAATAAACCTATGAAAAAAATCCACTGTGAAACAGATATTAAGAAAAAGGATTATCTGAGTTTTGCACACATGCAATTGGAGAACCATTTTTTCATTTTTTTTTTCCTGAATAACAATTGGCCAAGGCAAATGACAGCCACCTTTAAATTTGAAATTGAGCAGTGTGTGTGTGGATCCAGAACCAAATTATTTGAATAATTTCTTAAGGCTGGATAGGAGAAGCATTCATGCTCCCAAAATATTTTTGAACTGCTTTAACAGATACAGCTGTACATTTCTTGGCTCCAGCAAGGAATTAAAACATCGAGGGAACAGGAGTAGTAGTAAAGAGACCAAGATACTGATTGCAGCTCTCCTGATCTGTTGTTTGGATTCGAGCAGGACATTTCACCTTCCTATTCCTCGTCTCAGTTTCTGCTTGTGATGTTCATTTAAACAATGATGTAGAAGATTAATTAATGGCAATATGCTTGTATGGTCCTTAACAACATGGACTCCTGAATTCAGCTGGGGCCAGTAGACATGAATAGTCCAACTGTAGGTAGTACTTTCACCTGAAACTACACAGAAAATCTCCTGTAATTCTTCAGGTCCATGACACTGTAAAAATAGAGGGATTCAGATTCATTTCTTTAGGTGCTGAAATTGAGTTGAAGCCACATATCGTGGGATGCCTTTATGGTCAATGGAAAGTAGCTGGCACTTTGTGAGAGACAGTCAGACCACCTAAGAGAGGAATTATCTTGAAGAAGCCCTAGATCCCTCTGTAATTACTGAGGAGAAGTAGGAACCTCTTAACTCCTAATTCAGACATCCCAGTTAAAAGCCTAACATTAGCTAGGAGGAATCCAGACCAAAAACAATAAGATCCTTTGTTTGAGAAGTTCAAAGTCTAATTAAGTTTTAAAAAAGTACAAGGCACACATCATGTAGATAGCACAATAACCAATGCTCATGGAACTGCACACACAAAGCAAGAAAGAAGTAAACTTCTTCAACAATGGGAAAGCTCTCTTACCCCCAAAAGCTGGAATATCTTGAGCCACTGTCCATATTGCACCCCTTGCTCCAATGTGATTTTTTAAAACCAAAAGGCTGAAAAAAACCCCCAAGAAATTATGAGTTCTTTTATATTCATACATTGGGGAGGTGGGAGGCAGACAGAAAGAAAGAGAAGCTCTTGGCACCAAAGAATGCAGGTCTGTGCGTAAGACTCCAGACCAAAGGCAGTTTCTTCTCTCTGAATTCTAGCACATATTTGTGCATGTATTTATTTACATCACAGACATTATAGGAAAATCCTAAGTATGATGTGTGGATGTGCACTGTATTCTGAACAGCTACAGGATGAGGATCAGTGTGATCTTCTCTGAGGACATATTCCTTAGCCAACAAAATCCCACCATCAAAGAGTGTTCTTGTAATTGCTAATTAGTGAATTAATGTCTCCAAGACTTCTTATGTTTCTACAGGGTACCCAGCAATATAAAGACATTGAATGAAAGGCCCACAACTCTCCAGGTTATTCCTCATTATATAAAAAAAGCAGAGCATTCTTCGTAATAACCTTATGAAGCCCTTCCATATTTTCCAGCACACTGAAGTAAGAAGAATGAGAAGGCAATGTGTTCGGGTCTACTGCAAAATAAACATCTCTATATCCAGGGAATGGGAAATGCAGTGTTGATTTTCTATAATCCTATGAATAGACATGGTATGAAAATACTTAGAATCAGGCACTATATTTCCTTATTAGCTTATCGCCCATCTCAAGTTTTGTCCTAAAATAATTTTATGTTACTACAAAGCAGTCTGGACACATTTGTGGTCCCAGGTGAAGTACCTAAGAATCAATAATTTATCCTCAGTAAGAGCCTACGTGTCCAAATTGCCTCACATTTTCATCTGTTGCTCCTTCTTATTACTCATTCTCATGCTATTTTAAAGAGTATGTTTCTACTCAGTGTACACGGATGAAAAGGTTTTCATGAAGGTGTTTCTTTGAAACTTTGAGTTCTAGCCTGGACAATGGCAATTATATTCCAGCAGAGACCTTGTCTCCTGGCAGCAGATTGTGGTCAGCTGACACAGAGGTAAGAACAGCATTGCTTTTATTGGTGGTACTTGGCAGACCCTAGAGTTACCCAGGACTCATGAAAAAAAAGATTAGTTTGAAGATGTGGAAGACAGATTCCATATTCATTCACTGGAACGGCTCCATTGCTTATATTCTTGCTAGTTCCTTCTGGTATCCATTTGAAATTACCCTAGCAAGTGAGAGTTTGGACACAGTGATGGGTATGATAATGTGAAAGAAAATTTGTTCCCTATTGGCCATAGAGTAGATGATGTCTAGGGCAATAAAGGACTATTGGACAAATATATTTGTACCAGCCTAAAACATTTACAGATGAGTTCCAAATTCTATTTTTCTTAAACTTATGACAATGTTTCATTACACTGATGTTACCACTGTTACTTAGGACACAATACAAAAATGAGTTTCAGCCTGTGTGAACACAGAATATGTTTTTTTCATTTGATATTTGATCATATGTCAGGGTCCCCCTGGAAAACTTTATTTGCTCTCTGCTTCATAAATAACTTCTAGAGGATCAAAGGTCTGGGCATGAAACATCATGGCAAATTTAGTCCCTGGATGTCAGACTCTATCAATAGAGTCACATCAGGGATAAATTTGTCCTAATATGTTTACCACACATAAAAACTGTATACCATCATCACATTTATTATGATATGACACAAGAAATCACAGCTATTCATAGCCTTCTTTATCTG